>NC_051070.1:16827011-17427011 GCF_004664715.2 Peromyscus leucopus | reverse complement strand
GAGGAAGGTTTATTTTCATTTTCATTCACTTACTCTGTATCAGTCTTTCCTATACACTAGAAGGCCAAAAATCTATCATATTTCTTATCTCCTAATTTCAGGCATCAGGGAGACTTGGTACATCTGAAACTTTATTATTGCAACACAAAGCACTAAATGTTAGTTTGTTATCAAGCTTTCACAATCAAATGCTAAGAAATGTTTTGCTTGGAGAACGTCAGCCAACTGAGGGTCTTATAGTTTCCATATAAAGGAAAGGAAAGGCAAGAGACATATTTTTAGAAATGTAGCATATTAATTAAAGCCAAACAATTCACTGATTATGGTTAGATTTATTTTCTCCACTCTTCTAAATTTAACCAATAAACTCCTACAATAATTAGTGTTTCCCTTTGGATTTTGTGATTTTTACCAAATTGGAAGGAAAAAATATCTTCTGAAATTGACTAGAAACAATAAGAATCTGTTAGAGAAAGAAAAGTTGAAAGATAAAGCAAATAATCCCAGCAAACCCAAAGACTAAGGTAAAATGACTAAGAAAATATTGGAATTTACACACTCTCCAGAGACACTAAATTTTATATTGTACATGATTATTTAAGATAATCCATAATACTTTCTGTTATTTTAGACAGGCAATCTGAACACGAGTAACAAAATTGCTTACCAGACAAAACTTCTATTAATAAATTAAAACTTGGCTATTTCTCAAGATGGGCTTCTTACATAAGAGAACAAATATTTGTAGCCACAGAGACCCTAACAATCAACAATGTGGACCAGGATAATTCATTACTATGAAGTATGTTTTTAATCAAAGGTTATGACATGATCTTAGACAAACAAAAACATACATAAATGAGTATTGAAAATAAAATTATTTTATAATTGATATTCACTTAAAATAATCAATTGTCAACTTACATCACCATTTTTCTTTTGGAACATTTCCTACAAATTTTGATCCAAAATGCTGGATATATTACATAACTTAGGCAATTGTAAAGTTGGAAAAACACTTGATATCATGAATCTGATCTTTAGGATATCTGCATATACAAACTTTGCCACAGGATTGTCTGTTCAGTGAAGTATTATCTGTTTCTGTCTCTCTCATTTTCAAGTCTTTGAATGTCTTTATATCACCTTCATATTTGAATTGCATATTTTTTACTGGATCTGAGATTCTTAATTGATGCTAGCTTTTTTTATCATTTTGCATAAATTAATTGCTGCCTTCTGGTATCTATTGTTTATGTGGATAAATCAGGTATTTATCTCATTTGGATTCCTTTGTACATAATGCATTTTTGGCTGTGTCTTTATTTATTCATCTTATTTTAAATATTCTGTTAGTATTACACATAAATCTTGATCATAATCATTCTCCCACTACCCTCTACTACCCATTCTCCCTTTTCCTTTAAACTTATCCTTTCTAAATTTTCAACCCAATGGGCTACACCATTGAAAGTGACAACCCTCTCAGAACATTGATTCATTGCAGGTAAGAGAAAACTTGTATAGATACCTTGGAAATCAATGTAACAGTTCCTCAGAAATCTGAGAATTGATCTACCTCAGAATCTAGCTATACTAACTATACTTGGGCATATACCCAAAGTATACCTCATCCTAATACAGAGACACTTATTCAAATATGTTCTACTCATAATTGCCAGAAATTGGGAACAATCTATATGTTTATCAAGAGATGAATAGATAAAGAAAACATGGTATATTTATACAATGGAGCATTACTCAGTTGTTAAAAAATGACATCATGAAATTTTCAGGTGAATTTTATGGAGTTAGGAAAAAAGCATCCTGAGTGAGATAATACAGACCCAGAAATACAAACTATGTGTTCTCTTATATGTGGATACTAGCTGTTAAGTCAATGATAAGAAAGGTACAATACTTATAAAGGATGGATCTCCCTTAGAAGGGTGAATAAAACAGATAGCTATGGATGGATGAGGGGAGAGGTAGGGGGATATGAACTGAAGGATCAAATGGGGAAAGAATGGGAGAGAAGGCTAAGAGAGGCAATACAGGGAATAGTGGCTAAAACCAAAAGCCATTTGAGGGGTCATATAGAAAACTAATACTTTGAAAGCTTCTTAAAATTATATATAAATGATGGCAATCTAAATGAAATCACCAAGTAGTAAGATGCAGCCAGAACTTGATATCTTCCCTTACCAAATGAAGCTTTCGATACCAGTAATGGGCTATACCTAATCTAGTTTTTAGACAATGGGCACCCATGGGAACCCCCAAAGAGTCCTGTCTATTTTAGTCTAATGTTTACTCTCTACAAACTGATGGTAAGCACTGTTGTTGAAGATAACACCTACACAACTCAGTTAACATGGAGAAGTTGAACTGGTGCTTCCCTAGAGACTTTCCTCTCACTGACTAGTGTTTATGTCACTGGAAAGTACTCTGAATACTACCAAAGGATAAAGGTAAATGCAAACCCAGCAACAACCCTTTGATCTACAACACTGACCTCTCTCTCTGTAAGATGTGCTAGAAGCCCAAAGCTTGTGGAAGTAATTAAATAATATCTGAATAGAGTTATGGCTCTCTCCATGGTCCCCAGTGCTGCTCAAGTAGCCAAATACCTGAGACTAGATAAGGGGCCCAACAACATTCAGGTATAATTATAGATTAGTGTCTTCCTCAGCAATCATCAGGAAAGTCTCCTGCATTAGACGAGAACAAATATAGATATCCACAGCCAGAAAATGAGCAGACAATGAGAGACCGTTGAATACTCAGTCCTAAATCGGATATCTCCATAAAATCTCTCCTTTAGTGTCCAAGGAGATAGAAGAGCATAAGAACCAGAGAGAATGAGGACACTCGAGAAACAAGGCCTTTAACAATACACTACCAACTATACACATATGAACTCACAGAGACTATGGCAGCATGCATAGGGCCTGCATGGGTTAGTTCCAGAAGGGGGTCCCTCACACTGATAAGAGAAGTGGACCCAAGTCCCCACCCCTAACCCAGAAGCTTTCTCCAATTGATAAGCACTCACAAATGAAAAAAAAAATGTTTTCTCCAACAGAGTGTCACTGGGGATTCAATTACACTTACAGGCAGGCCCAAGTCCAAGAGTAGACGGCCAACATGAAACAAAAACAATGTCATCCTTGGTGTTTTTTAGTCTCAAAATGTTTTGTCAGTGAACTTTTTTTGAGCCTTATGGATCTTTTGTGTATATATTATGGCTTCTGATTTTATGGGATTCCTGTGTGTGTGGAGGCATGTGTCTCTGCTGCTGCATGTGTTTCTTGTCGTTTTCCCTTGTCTTTTTCTTCTGTTTATTTATTTGCCTTGTCCTTTCCTCATTAGTTTATCTTATTTTTTTTTATTATTAATTAGATGCCTATTTTTTAAAGGAAAAACAGAAAAGGTATGGATTCAGATGAGATGGGCAGTAGAGAGGAACTCAGTGAAGTTGATGGACAGAAAAGCATAATCAGAATATACTGTATGAGAAATAAATCTATTTTCAATAAAAGGAAAATAGAAGAAAAAAGACACACCTCTCATTCTTGATAGCTCTTCAGTAAAGGGTAGAGATTCATGGTCACCTCCTGTGCCTATGATGGGGTGTAGAAGAAACCAAGTCAAGCAGGTTTTCATTGGAAACCAATGTCAAGCAGGTTTTCGTTGTCCTGTGTGTTTGTGATTGGAATGATTGATTACGTGGTATACAGATTGCAGTGTCTTCTTTGATTTCCCATGTTCTCTTTGTCCTCTGTCCTAGGAAGTTCCATAGGCCTTGCGGGCAGGGAGTGTGAGTTCAGCAGTCACTATGTCACTTATTCTCGGTCTCTCACAAGATATTAGCCTGTGCAATCACCATCTTATACACCTTCACACAAAAGGAGTTTCTCTGAACTTAACTGATAGCGCCACTAGTCTATGGATATAAACAAAGTGTCAGAAATCATGTCCCTTCATGAAAACTTGGTAGTACGTTTTCTTCTTAGACACATGACCTCCTCGTTTACTGGCTTTTGACCATGTAGTGTTACTAGATATGCATTCTCTTCCATGAACTGGGCCTCTAATTCAATTTGAAACCAGTTGGTTACCACAATATAATCTTACAACTTTTATTTCAGGGGCCATATGCTGCCTGTCAAGTTGGTATTGAAGGAAGAATCGTCATGTGTTGAATGAGACTGAGTATTCTCTCCTGTATCAGTTTCTTTTTTTAATCAAAATAAAAAAAAAACTCTTTTCTTTCTTTATAACTAGTCTTGAAACAATGTATATAGTATTTACTGAGGTATGACCTTGAGCTAGGTGTTATCTAATTGTTGCCAAAATGTTTTATATTAAAAATTATGTTTTATAGGTGAAAGAGTGTGCTAAAATGTCATCTCTATAATGTTATCCATTTTTAAATTTCTTTTACTTAAATTGTCACTGATATACACTTTCACTGCAGAAGCATCACCATAAAACTATGATTTTTGTTGCAAAATTCAAGATTTCTTTACAGGAAACAAACAATATTGTGCATATACAACAAATATAGGTATATGTATATATTATAATAGGGTTATCTGCACAGATGAAGCTATTTTAATTACAAAATGTGCTCAGTAAAATGACAGTGTCTTATTCCTAACCTTAGAACACTAGCCTGACAACACAGCTCATGATTGGATGTTTTATTTTCAGCCTCAATTTTCTGTTTGGGTTTTTACTCTGTTCTGGGAAAATGCATATAAAAATGAAAAATTCAAAGTATTATTTGCACGGAATAAAGTGACTGTTTACATTGTCTTAACATAACTAAAATTCAAAACTAAAACTAATAGCAATGATGCATAGGTCAGGGTTGACTTTTGGGTCTGTGAAACTGATCCATGGGGGTCCATTTGGTGCCATGGCTCACTGAGGAAAGAATGCAGTTGCTCTCTATGGTGAAACTGGATTATCATTTTACTCCTCTGTAGATGTAACCAACCATCTTATTAAATAAGAAACACAGAAACAATGTAAAAGCGAAAGCCGAGAGGTCAGAGCTCAGAGCTAAAATCTCACCCTTCCTCCTGCTGTCCCAGCTTCCCGAAAGAGAGCTATTTCCTGTGTGTAAATCATTTCCAAGTCATTCTGCCTTCTCATTGGTTGTAAACCCAAACACGTGACTGCCTCGTCACTGTCTGTATGTACAGCCCTCTAGGTCTTAAAGGCGTATGTCTCCAATGCTGGCTGTATCCCTGAACACACAGAGATCTATGGGATTAAAGGCGTGTGCCACCACCGCCATGCTCTTTCTATGGCTCTAATAGCTCTGACCCCCGGGCTACTTTATTTATTAACATACAATCAAAATCACATTTCAGTACAATTAGAATACTATCACACTCCTCTTTCCACATAGAAAAGATACCTCTCTGCCCTTCACTGTTTGTGCCTGGGGTGGTGTTATAATGGTAATTTGAAATTGTGTTTCCTAGAATCACCGATCATATCGTCTTATTCCTGTAGTTTATCAAGATGTTGTGAGCTCTTTCTTGACTATACTAGTTATGATCACAATTTGCTTCCTGAATGTTTGCTCAAATTTATTTTTCTATATGAGAATGAGTGATAGGAAGTCCGATTTTGTTACTTTGTAGATGCTACAGCCTGTATAATTGTTTAGTTTTGTGCTGATCAGTCAAAAGAACATTACTTGGGATTGGAATTTTAATGAATATAATTTTAGAGAACTGATTTCCATCCTATTGTTGAATCTTTCCATTGCTTAGATAACATTTTTAAATTGTATTTTTTTTCATAAAACAAATGGAATGTTGAGTAGAAGTCATTCAGTTTATACAAGGATTGGCCAGATGCCCATTCTCATTACTGTGCATTGTGATTCTATCGTTCATTTTTTTTCTGTCTTTGCTAAATGTAAAAGTCATTATTCTTTTTACAACTTAGTCAAATTCTCATCATCACTCAAACCAATACATGCTCATCATCCTGTCCCCTGGTCCAGTGATTTCCACTCATATGTGTACTGAATGAAATCTGGTAAAAGAAAGTGAAAACATGCAACTTAACTCCTGAAAAGTTTATCTGAATTTAACATTTATGAAATGTGAAACCTTTCTTCAATTTGGTAAATTAAATTTCTTATATTTATGTGAAATATAAGAGTGATGAGCTTCAATTAATATTTTCATAGTTTCTTTTTCACTTTACTTAGTTTTAGATGAGTGTGGATAGAGATGCTATGTGAGTAGCTTTTGATGAGTCCTTCAGTAGCAAACTCCTAAAGAGCAGGCTTTAAACCAAGCTCCTTAAATGCTCTAAAGTGCAAGTAAACACTTAATTAGTGTCTCTAGACAACAGTCATGCTCAGGAGCTTCATTATACTTCAGGTTTCTTTACATTCACTTAATGTGTTTCCTTCAACTAGGAGGCACAGCTTACAGAAGGCATTGGAGAAACCAGGTTTATTAAACAATTGGTCATACTTTCTCCAGAGGAAGGAAGAATGCCTGGTCACCTGGAATGATGGAGAGAAAGTGGTCAATCAACTTGGGGATCCTTACTATTTTAGTAGGAACCAGGCTCCACCTGAATTTCTAAAAAATCCTGAGCATTGTTTAGGCCCTAAACCTGGCCTTTGTCTCTCAGTGTATAGAACTCATCCTTGTGAAAGAGAATCATGTGATTTGCATCCTCCATCAAGAGAATCCATGCTTATGCTTATTAAAAACCCATTGTCTAGGCCCTAGGATGAGCACTGCTCCCCAGGCAAAAGAACTCATTTCTATGATAAAGATCTCAGGTACTTTGCTTCAGCAGTATAAACATACTGCAAGATAATTTGGGTGTTGCTATTGTTGGTTGTTTTTGCTCTTTTAGGGGGCCTGACATCCAGCTCCCAAATAAACCATACATGGAGGCTTATTATTACTTATAAATGCCCAGTGATAGCTTGGCTTGTTTCTTGCCAGCTTTTGTTAATTTAAATTTTCCCACCTACCTTTTGCCTTTGTACCCATTTCCTTTTCTTACTTCTGTATATCTTACTTTCAGTCTTACTCAGTGACTGGCTGTGTGGCTCAGTGGCTAGCCCCTGGTGTCCTCCTCTCCTCATTGTCTTATTCCCTTTTCATCCCAGATTTCTCCTTTCTATTTATTCTCTCTGCCTGCTAGCCTTGCCTATTCTTTCTCATGGCTTGCTATTGGCCATTCAACTCTTTATTAGACCATCAGATGTTTTAGACAGGCAAAGCAACACAGCTTCACAGAGTTAAACAAATGCAACATAAAAGAATGCAACATATCTTTGCATCATAAAACAAATGTTCCACTGCATAAACAAATGTAACACACCTTAAAATAAGAAGCCATGCCTGAGGCTTTGTTATGAGAATTGCTGTTTTGAGAGATTTTTCCCTAGTTTTTTCTGTGTTAAAACGTGTTAGAAAATTAAAACACAGGATCAGACTCTGTAGAAGTTTTGATCCAGTCTAACTGAGCAAGTCTGGCTGTTCTGAGTTTTCATTGTCATACATTCACATTTTGTTTCCCCGCAGTCTGTGATGCCCACAGGAAACCCCACCAAGAGGGGACTGGTACATGGGTAATAAAAACATCTACAATAATGTCTTACCAGCAGCCTGGTGTGATGGCAATGTCATTTTCTCATTTCCAAGATCTGTGATCATCGCTGAAGAATGGAAAGGGCAATAAGAATGAAGACCATTCTGAGAAAAAGGAATAGAATACAAAAAAAGAGGAAAATCATTGATGTGCATAATACCATTTATATACATGATAGAAAATGTGTCATCATTTGAAACTAAAAAGCAAACATAATAAAATGCATTTGAAACTTTCAAATAACTAAAAGTATATCTTATGATAATTCCATAGCAATAAGTTATGTTGAGGGTTACATTTCATGTGATTTAAAAATTGTATTTATAAACTTTCATGTGAATGGGTGTTTTGCTTGCATATAAGTCTGTGAACTATGTGCATATGTGGTCCCATGGAGGCCAGAAAAATGCATTACCTATCCTGGGACTGGTGCTACAGATACCTGTGAGCTGCCATGTTAGTGCTAAGAATTTCACCTGCATCCCTTGGACCAGAATCCAGTGTACTTAACCACTGAGCCATCTCTTCATTCCATTATTCAGTAGTTTGAGACAAAAGTCACTTCCTTGAAAGAAAATATGTGTATCATTGCAATCAATATTTTCTCATCATTGCAATAAGACTGTAATTTCTTAATAAATTTCAGCTGAAATTTTTTACATGCAGATTTAATATACTGTCTTTATTCTTAGGAAATTTTTTTTTTCTTTTTATATTCCCTTGTTTTAATTAAACAATTTGGGTTATATGTTAAAATATTGAATTATATGTAGAAACAACAGTATAAATATTGAATGATATGTATAGTTCACAAAGACCATTGGTCAGAAATTGCATTTTAATATTATTGATTTTCAAATGTTTCCCAATAATTGGCTTGATAGATCTTGGTCTGTATAAGATTATTCATAACTTTAGAGCTGAAGTAACTCGCACATCTTTCAGTAGATTAATACAATAAATAAAGACTATGGTAGTACTTGATAATATTCTATTTACATGTGACTTGAAAAACAAACACTGGAATGTAGCAGATACAAATGTGGAATCCATTTAGAAAACAGTGCATCAGTAGAAGCTTATATTAAGAAAGTATGTTAATAATGCTGAGAAAGTATGAGATTTAAGCCAAGTGGTGGTGGTGCATGCCTTTAATTCCAACACTAAAGAGTCAGAGGCAGGTGAATCTCTGTGAGGTCGAAGCCAGCCTGGTCTACAGAGAGACTTTGTCTCAAGAAATAAAAAAGAGAAAAAGTATCAGATCCGAAGAGAGAGAGAGAGAGAGAGAGAGAGAGAGAGAGAGAGAGAGAGAGAAGAAAAAGTACATCATGGAAACACATCTGGGGAGAAACAGAGCAGGAAGGGGCAGACTGATGAAAAACGACCATGTTAGTGAAGTTCCCAAACTTATGGAAATGGATACATGTCCTTGGATCCAAGGCAGAGGACAAGCTAACCTCTCTACATGTGACTTTTTGAAGAACATGACATTACTGCAGCATCAGAAGAGGAAACACTTAAACACATAAAAGAAATCAGTTTCTCACCCTATCCAAATATATTGTGTTGGCACAGAAAGGACTTACACATGATAGACCATGAAAAATATCATCCTGGTGATTGAGTTTACTCTAGATGAGATGTGTATTAGCTATTTTAGAGCTATATCCAAAATTAATGAGCTTATACTAAAATACTTACGGACAATAACAGTCACTCTTTCCATGTAGAAATATTACATGAACAGAGGGATGTCTCAGTTAGAATTCCTTTCTGCTGCTAGGTGGTCCTACAGCTTCAGTATTCAGAAGGCCGGAGCAGGATGGATGGAGCTTCTGGAACAGTCTGAAGCATAAGTGGACACAGTGCATTAATGGCAGCGGTAAAAACAAAAACACAAAACTAAACAAACAGAAATGGATTCAAATGTTGATAACCTCTGCTTTGGAGGGAAAAACTATCAAATAAGGATGCTTTTATTTGTTCCTACCTTATTTGGATTCTCTTTGTCTCCTTCACTTGTCCTACTGCCCTAGCTAAGACTTTAGGTACCATGTGGGCCAAGAGGGAAGAGCAGTTGACATCCTTGTCCTTTTTCTGATTATAATGTTTAGTTATGGTTAGGAGATATACATCTCAACCTCCCCACCCCAAAGCTCTTGGATTTGAATATTAAGGAAGAGAAAGAGGGAGAAAAGAATAGAAGAGCCACTAAAGATTCAAAGCTAACGCACATAAATGAGAGAAGGGATGCAGCGTCTTTCTTCCTGGGTTACCTCATTTAGAATAGTTTCCAGATTCATTTATTTGCCTGTGAAGTTTATAGTTTCATTGTTACCGAAGAACTGAATTATGGGCTTGGAAATTAGGATGGGCTCAAGGGGTGAGGTGGAGGATACCAAGGGAGAGAAAACAGAGCACAGGGAAAATGGAAAGTGGGAAAGACTGCTGTGGAAATGACACAGACACTCGGTATACTGGGTGTGTAGACAGGGCCACTAGAGATAAATTGGGATTTTTTATTTGTTTTAGACTAATGCTCTCAATAGTCCATCACTTTAGTGATGTCTTAAAGGAAATAAAATGAAAAACAGCTTTCCTATGGTATAAGCAACATTTATAGGTTTAAAGTCCACAAAGAATATTGGCATGATCTTTCCATAAGCATCATATTTTAAATGATATGTTCCGCTCTTTCAGTTCTGAGTGGTAGTGCTGAATTTACCACAAAGTTTTTGAGTTTTATAGAAAACAATGTTTATGCATGGAATCCTACTATTAGGTCTGTAATTTATGCAGTAAAGTGTCTGTGATAGCTGGGTAGTGGTGGCCCATGCCTTTGATCACAGCACTCAGGAGGCAGAGGCAGGTGGATCTCTGAGTTCTAGAAAAGCATGGTCTACAGAGGTAGTTCCCAGATGGCCAGAGATATGTAGAGTCTGTCTTGAAAAACAAACAAACAAACAAAATCATTTAAAAAAATGAAGTGTCTGTGATAAATAAAAAAATGTGTAGGGATAGGATTGTAATTTTTCATGTTTGTGTGTGTGTGTTTGTGTGTGTGTGTGTGTGTGTGTGTGTGTGTGTGAAAACAGCACCTGTGTTCACATTTTATCTACATTCTAAGTAGCATGATAACTGAAACACATTAAAGAGTGAAAAAAATGCATCATGTTCAATGGAGAAAATTCACTTTTCAAATGTTCCACACTGATGAGATGTGTGGTATAATGTAATTTAAGCATTCGTGATTTAAGTAAATTTATCACACAAGAATTACTAGGGAAATGGCACACTATCCTAAGACTCAAGAGGAGAAAGAAACTCCGTCAGATGCTTTTGACCTGTTGACTTAGAGCTGTTGATGCACAATCTAAGTAAGATTTATTTTTTGCACAACTTTGAAAATCCAAAATGACACCTACTAAATCTTGCCATAGACATACAGAAATAGTAACAGAAGATGTGAGTTGAATATGTGGAGTCTACAAATTGCTACCAATGTACTGATTTCTCTGTAATCGAAAGTGGCATTTAGTATTGAGAAGCACATCTGCACACCTCTCTAGATGGGTATTCTTAGTTTGTGGCTAAGATTTGGCCAATTTATTTTCTTTTTGGGATCTACTAAAATTTATTTGCTAGATTTGTATTTTAGCTCATTTTTAAGGGAGGTTTGCCTAAATAAATAAAATGGCCAAATAAGCAAGTGAGAAATAAGAGAACACACTGGAAGCAAATGGTGCAGAATGATCAGTTTCATAATCTGAAGCTGACAGTTGATTTTTATCCAAACAAAGTCGGGGCTAGAGATCAAGAGGATATATCTGTTAGGAATAGAAAAAAATAGTTGAAAAATTGATAAGATGAATCTCTGAAGGGTCTTGTGTGGTGGTATTGTGTTCCCCAAAATATTGTGCACCCTAATAAACTTATCTGGGGTCAGAGACAGAACAGTCGCTAGATACAAAGGCTAGAAAATGGTGGCACTCACACCTTTAATCTTAGCACTCCAGAGACAGAAATCCTGCTGGATCTCTGTGAGTTCAAGGCCACATTGGAAACAGCCAGGCGTGATGACTCACGTCTTTAATCCCAGAAAGCAAACCTTTAATCTCAGGGAGTGATGGTAGAAAGCAGAAAGGTTTATAAGGCGTGAGGACCAGAAACTAGAAGCATTTTGACTGGTTAGGCATTTGGCTGGTTAAGCTTTTAGGCTTCTAACAACAGTTCAGCTGAGATTCATTCTGGATGAGGACTCAGAAGCTTCCAGTCTGAGGAAACAAGATCAGATGAGAAGTTGGCCAGGTGAGGTTAGCTGTGGCTTGTTCTGGTTCTCTGATCTTCCAGTGTTAACCCAAAAAACTGGCCCCGGGTTTGATTTTATTAATAAGAACTTTTAAGATTCATGCTACAGTCTTGAACATAGAAGTTTAGGAATTCACTTAAGTTATGGGATTCTTTGGATATTTCTAAATCAGGTTTTTGAGAAAAGCTTGTGGAGATATCATGGCGAGTACATTGCAGTATTATTCTCTTCCCATATCATGCATGAGATACACTTAGGGTCTAGTAGAGTTATGATAGTGAAAAGGAGGTAAATTCTGAATTTCTTTAAGTGATTGAATCTTCTTTTCTTGAGTGAATTGAAGCTATGCCTACGTTTATTGGAAGATAAATAGGAAAATAAATGATGGACATTTCTAGTAAGAACTTGGAGAAGTGGGGCCCAAATGAAACAGACATGACAACTGTAGACATCATTCCAGAAAATAAGAGCTGCTATTCAGGTTTGCTATTGTGTGGGACAGAGGATTATCATGCATTATCTCAACTAATCCTCCAAACCTTCAAAATAGAAAGATTGTCCTTTTAAAGATGAGATTGGATCTGAAAGGGATTAAGAAACTTGCTGAGAGTCACAGAACTAATAAGCTGTAAAATTAGTAAGCAGATGAACATAATTGCATATTTGAATGTTGGAATCTAGAACATATGCTTTGTGAGCACATCAGCTTTGTGCCTACTTCAGAGAGAAAACTGAAGCAATAGAATCAGATAAGTGCTTATCATTGCGGACAGTGAGTTAGTTCTATCTAAACCTACAAAAGCATCCAGCTTTGCCCATTGTATTAAATCCAATCAATGTCACATGTGAGAACACAAAACCCCATCATGGTTAGGTTATGGTGGTGGTAGGTTTTAGGTGTTCTGTAAAATTTCTTTAGTATTAACTATGGTGTCTCAACATTTATACTATGGATATTATTTAAACGATGTATCATTCCAGTATAGTTCATTGTCTTAAATTTTCTAAAAGGTATTGAACAAGTGTGCCTTTACATTCCTTCAAAACTAACTATAGCATGTACTGCTTAGTTCCTCAAGATATACTTTTCTCATCTTCAGCACAGCTATTTTATGTTTCCAATCCTGCCTTACATTGAATCATTTTGCAGCTTTCTAGTTAGTGAAACATGGTAAACATGATGTTGCTATTTCAAGTCACTTTGACAAGAGTTCCCCTCCTTGATCTATTTGCCTGTGTTTATGGGTGCTTTTTCCTTTCATCATAGGCCTAAGGCTGGGGATTGAGGGAACCAAATGGTACTTTGACCTAGGTTACTTTCTGCAATTACCTGCTGGCCACTAAAATCATCTCATTGTGAAAACAGGATTATTATTCTCTCTAGGTGAAACTTCTCGTGGCCTTTGACATTGTTTCTCTATGAGCCTTCTCTGAGGCTTTCACTTGAACTCTTGTTAGCTTTTTACTGAGAAAAGTGTTTATTTGAACTGTCACATTAGCATGTTGTTGAACAGTCAAAAGGGGAGCAAAATGTTTTAAAGGTTTGGGACATTTCATCCACCACATGAAAAAAACCAAAACCAAAAAAACAAACAAAAACTTCCATTGACTTGGAAGCTAATCCAAACTACTATAGAAGTGAAGAAAAGTTTCTCCTGTATTTGAATAGGTGATATTTTGGTGGATTTTTATTACTGCTTAGGTGTGCAAAAACACTGTTATGTAATGCCCATTATTATTTTCTATGATCTTCATTTGAAATAAGATTAGAAATTTACAAACACATTCTTCAATATTTAATTTGACTTCCATTTCTTCTAATACTAAATTTCAAATAAAGATGTGCTTGTCAATCTTTCTAACATTGATTCCTGTAAAATATTTCAATGAGAGCTGTGCTGACAGAGTGAAATTGTCAGTAACCTTTTGCCTGCGTATTCCTGTAAGTGTGAGGTGCCCCTGCTGCTTATGATTCTGACACAGCTTTCGTTTTCTTTTCCTCTTCATAGTCTACATGACAGGACATAAATCATAGCAATTTTACTCATCATGACTAAGTTCTTTGGAGAAGTAGAAGTGATATTCCAGTTACTCATTTATAAAATTGTCTAGAAAGGGAGATTTATTGAGAAGAAATCATGAAAGGACAGGAGAAATGTTAATAACTGAATCTTGGCAAAACAAAGAAGTCCTTGAAATGCTCAGACTTGAAATAATGTACTTTAATTTTCTTGGGAGTATTTTGGTCCCAATTAAGCTAGTCTGTTGTGACTGAATGTTAATTAACATGGATGTTTATACTCTGGAATTTTAGAGCTTCAATAAAACTTCCTGGATTCATGAGACTCCCCCACCACAAAATGACAAAGAATGATTCAGTTAAGCTCAGAATTTTAATAAGCAGATTAGAATATGAAGCTTTCTTCCTGTATAATATCCCGAACTACTTCTCTTCAACTAGTTGGAAAATACAGAGAACCTGTCAGTTGAATCAAATGTTCAGCAGTATTCAAACAACATTTGAGAAATTAATATTTTCGGTGACTTTTCTATTTTTAGAAATATGATCAAATAACTGTGAAAATATAGATGAGGAATTTTTCCAAGTTAGAGTTTTGGTGTCACAGCTGTTTTAATTGGAAGTTTCCTCTTAGAAACTAATGTTTTTTACACTTCAGGTACCGAATACTGCACCAAGTACCAGGTTAGTTCCACTCGTTTTAAGGTTAGTTTATGAGATTTTAATCAACCTTTAGCTCACCTACTTTTTGAAGCATTGCTCATGAAGTGATGTGTGTGACTCTTACGGTCGCCCAGGCTGGTAGCTCCAGCCACTGAAATCTCTACAAACTCAATGCTTTTCTACGTTCATGTTTACTGTACACTTATGGACACAATTTCTCGGTAGGTCTCAACTTTCACATTTGCAAAACAGCAAACATTCTGGTCACCTAGAAAATGTGCCTTAAATAACTACAATATTTCTAGACATATATAGAAATAAGAAACTTTTCTTCATTTTATTTGTTTATAGTTTGAGATACTTTATTACTCTATAGATCAGCCTTACCTAGAAATTTCAATCTACCCTTTTCAGATTCCCAAATTCGGAGAGTACAAATGTAGTACTATACACACCCTTTTCATTAGCTGTTATTACTGTTGTCACTTGGATAATTGTTCAGTTTGTCTCTTTGGTCTCAACAGAGATATGTGAATACCAATAACTTACATGAACAGATACTCAGTTACTTTGATTACCCTTTAGTTATAGATTTGGGTAACTGTAAGGCTTAGTTTCATGCCTATGAGTTATAGAATTCCTGATGCTGTGAAGACTTGTCATTCTTCAGCTGTCTGTATTGCCAGCAATTATATCAATCATTTCATCAATCATAACAGTTTTGAATTTTTTCTTGATCCATCTGGTGAAATTTATAGAATTATATACTAATTTTATGAATATAGTTTATCTCACAGTTTCCAGTCTTTGTGTATTATTACTTCATTTACTCTTATCAAAAAGATTCTTACCAGTTGTCTTGAATACTTAAAACAAGTAGAATAAAGAAAAAGACAATAGCACATCATTAATTAATTCAATAAATTTTATGTATAAAAGAAGCATCACAAAAGAATATTGACTAGGATAATTTGACTGCTAGGTCATAAAATAAATCTCAAGAGAGCTTCACATATGGAAACCTTTCAGAGTACTTTGTCTTACCACAGAAAAAGAAATTAGAAACCAATAATATTATATACAGAGTATTGTACAATTATTAGATGTTATTCAAAATTAAACTACTAAAATTATCATGGTCCAAATTAATCTACAAGACACATTAAAAATAGGTTGAACAAACTGATAATGATACTAACCATATTATATTTATTTATTTATTTTTTACCAGTTTGGATTTAATTCAAAATACTTTAAACAATTTGTTATAGCAGAAAGTTAAGTCATTAATTCCTTTTCAGAATCTATCTCACAAAACAAGCATTTGTTGACAACATCAGATTTTTCTCTAAAATGCATAACCACTTGGTTTGAATGATAACATTGAGTTTTATCTTTTAAACTAGTCCTAGAATATCTTGGTGAAAATTCAAATTCAATTTAAAACCTGTATGTATAACAATTCTGAATACAGTATTCTATGAAGACAAATTAAACCAAAGTGATGGATAGCCTTATTCAGATAATCAATAATATTACTGCTTTTATTTTGTGCTTGTATTTATACTTTATGCATTGGGTATTTGCATTTGTATTGTATATGAATGTATATGCATGCATGCTCCGTGTGTGTGTGTGTGTGTGTGTGTGTGTGTGTGTGTTAAGAAGGCATAAGCCATTATGGTTGTATTTTATTTGTACTTAAATGTGATTTTAATTGTATGTTAATAAATAAAGTTGCCCAGGGGTCAGAGCTATTAGAGCTATAGTAAGAGTGTGATGGTGGTGGCATAAGTTTATAAACCCAGCACTTGGTAGGCAGAGCTAGGTAAGTCTCTCTGTGTTCAGGGATACAGCCAGCATTGGAGACACACACCTTTAAGACCTGGAGGGCTGTACTTCCAGGCAGTGACGAGGCAGTCACATGTTTGGGTTTACAACCAATGAGAAGGCAGAACAGAAAGACTATATAAAGACAAACACACAGGAAGTATCCCTCTTTCAGAGAGGTCTCTTGGCTTAAGAGGCTAGCAGCAGGCGTTAAGGCTCTTAGCTCTGATCTCTTGGCTTTCTTCTTTGCATTGGTTCTGTGTTTCTAATTCAATAAGATGGTTGGTTACATCTACATGCCATGGTGTATTTGTGAGTCAGAGTACAATCTTGTGTGTCGGTTCTTGTCTTATACATTCTTTGATGGAGGGCTTTAATACATACCACTGCATATGGCAAGTGAACTTGTCTGTGAGCTTGTGGAATCCCATCCCCATTTCCTGTTTCCCTGTAAGACACTGGGATTATACATTGTGCTGGGTGGCACAGCTTTCCATGGCTTGTGAGTATTCTAACTCAGTTCTCATGCCTTTGTGGTAAGCAGTTTACCTACTGTGTCAATTCTCTAGTACTGCTAATGTATTTTAATTTCCAGGGATGAATGAAAATAGTCTTACCAATAATGTAGGTTTATCTCTCTTCTGTTGAATTCTGCCTGAATGTGCTCTATGTACAATGATATTCTATTTGGTTCTTTGTGATTGCTCCATTTTACTGTTAAACTAAATTTTTTGTCATCATGAAACATTAATTTTCTTATATCATTGTGAATTCCTACATTTTCCATTAAAAACAATGATTCAATGAAAATTCATTGTTACATACTTCTATCTCTTTGATTTTAGCTTAAGACATTTCATATATTTTAAAGCTATTTCCTTTGATTGCATAGAATATATACTATCATTTAAAAACATTATAGTAAAAATTACTTTTTTGATCTTGGAGTCCATATTTAATATAAATTGTTATGCTTCTTATATCAACATTTATTTTTCTGTTAATTTGTAGTGTATGTTCACTTAAACTTACTTTGTTAATACTCTTTTTGAGGTTATCAAATATTCTCTAATCTAGCTTGGATCATTGCATTTCCTTTTTTGGTACACTTTTCTTCAGAATTTTCATTACTTTTGCTGAAAATTGAAGCATGCATTTTAACTTTTTTTTTTTTTTGTTTTTTGAGACAGGGTTTCTCTGTGTAGTTTTGTGCCTTTCCTGTAACTCACTTGGTAGCCCAGGCTGGCCTCGAACTCACAGAGATCCGCCTGGCTCTGCCTCCCAAGTGCTGGGATTAAAGGTGTGCACTACCACTACCTGGTTCCATTTTCTTTTGAGAACTAAGATATACTATTTTATATTAAATTTTCCCTTTATTTCTGGCTATTCTTCACATAGTTCAACTAGAAAATGGAGAAAACTACATAATAGAAATAATATGTATCAAGATGTAATAATAGAACAAATAGACACCTGGAATTGGGGAGGGGGCAACTTGGGGTGATATGGAAACCTAGTGCAGTGGAAACTATGAGGGTGACCCTAGGAGAGGACGCCTAGCAATGGAGAATACTGAGTCTGAACTGTCTCTTTTATAGCCAGGCAAGGCTTCCAGTGATGGGACTGAGTTGCATCTGGTTGAGCTGCTGGCTGAGGGGGTCCCTTGGAGATCATTAAGAAAAAACCCAGGCTGTTGCTAGGTCAGAAAGTTACTCTCCAAAAAGTGACAACAGGGCCCCATTGCTGAGGACAGCGTCCACATAGCTCGTTGAACATAAAGAGGTTGAGCTGATGGCTACATGGCGTTTTCACCTCTCCATTCTGGTCTCTTTCGTGTGAGAAGGTACTCTGCAGGCTACACATAGAGAAACTTAGACACCAACTCACCCACAAAACCTACAGTCTGTCCTGCCTGCAAAATGTGCTGGGGCACTGTTGGCACCAACTGGTGGGAGTGGCCAGCCAATGTCTGCTTTAACTGGAGGACTACACCACAAGATGGAACCCATGTCATACACTGCCTGAAAGGCCAGGAACCAAACTGGATAGCCCAAAAACGACTTGTAAAAAAAAAAAATCAATGAAATGATTCCCTAATGATATTCTACTATACCCATAGATCCTTGCCTTGTTCAGTCATCAAGAGACTTGCTCCAGTAGCAGATTGGAGCAGATGCAGAGATCCATAGACAACTATTATGCAGAAAGAGAGTCTAAATTGGAGGTCTCCATCAGGTCCTTCCCCTTAGAAGTTCAGGAACTTAGAATGGAAGGAACAATTGTAGGAGTCAGAGTGGATGGAGGACACCAGGAAAACATGGCCCACTGAATCTTCTAAGCAGGGCTCATATGGACTCACAAAGACTGATTTGGCAAGCACAGGGCCTGCTTGGGTCTGCATCAGGTCCTCTGAATACATTTACTTGTGTTTTTGTGGGACTCCTAACATTGGGAACCAGTATGCTGCTGACGCTTTTGTCTGCTCTTGGCACGTTTTCCCTCCTATTGTGTTGCCTAATATGAGGGCTCAATAAGAGGGCTTCTGCCTTGTCTTATTGTTGTGTCATGTTTGGTTGTTGTCTCTTGAAGACCTGTAGTGGGTAGCCATTCCCTGCTTTGATCTGGAAGTCCCAACCTCCATAGAGGCTTCGGTAACTGTTACAGCTACAAGGCGGGGGTGGGGGTGGGGGGCTTGATGCTGGAGGTAGTCCGAGCAGAGTTCTCCAGAGAACACCGCTGGACTGTGCCACATTTTTTTCTAGACCCTGTAAACTATCCCTTCATTTGTAAGTGACCCCACAAAATAAACCTCCCTTTTAACTAAGTGGAGTGGCCTTAAGAATTTCACCAATAAAGACCTGCTCCTTTTTGAAGGTAAACAAAGGAGGAGTGGGTCTGGGGGAGAGGGAAGGTTGGAGGAGATAGGAGGAGTAGAGGGAGGAGAAACTGTGGTCAGGATGCATTGTATGAGAGAAGAATCTATTTTCAATAAAAATAATATAGATTTTTTTAATGCATGCCCAATGCATTGAAGATGTTAAACTCATTTTATGAAGAGTAGGATTAAATAAAATGGTAAATGTATATTTTAATATGTTTAGCAATGTGAAAATGTAAGCAGCTTTACTTTCTGAATATTTATGAAAACAATATTTTTAAAACTTAAACATGTAGAACACTGTATTTTAAAATTATAAACTCATTGATTAGTAAGTGAGATAAAACAAAAACAAAACAAAAGGGAAAAATAAAATAAACAAACAGGTTACTGTGGCCCAAACCTAGAAGTTGAGAGGCTGAGGCAGAAGGAAGTAGAGCTCCAGGCTAGTTCCATTCACAAGGCGACAGTTAGTAATGACCCCTAATTAATATAGTAGAATATAATATATAGATAGATAGATATGTATATTAAAACAAATAAGCATATCAGGAGTTATAGATATTATAATAAAAAAAGCCACAGTACCTATCATTGATGTTCTCATAGCTTCTTTTCTATGTGACCCTGTCTCTGAAGATCACATGGTCTTTATGTTCCTTTGTGGTTTCAGGAAAAAAATCATGAGGAATAGGTATATGTAGATGTGTGTTTATGGAAAAGTAATTTATTTGTTATATGTGGGAATATATTTTCACTTTGGTGATCTATTGAATTTCAGTAGTCTCCATAATTCATACCAAAGGCCCTTGTCTTTGGTTTTAATCAGTCACGTAGAGTACGGAAGGTTCTCATTACATTAAATTTCTTTTGTACCAGGTGACTTATTAATGCACAAACTGTATAGTGCTTATTCCTTTCAGTAATGCACGGCAGCAAATTTACTTGCATTAGTCATTGTCTCAGAATTCTCTACTTATGTGCTGATAAACATACCTTACACACAGAAGAATTTACAGTTCTCGCTGATGTTTGTTACTAAAATCCCTCAACTGGTGAGAGGGAGAGAGAGCTGGGGGAGTTGACAGTATTTACACGGTGGTTCTTTTTGAAAAGCTATAATGTTCCTTTGTAAAAATCAATGTATAAGTTATTATGTAGTTTTATCTTCAACTACTGAGGGTGCTTAATTAGTATGTACTTGCTGCCATTCAGAATGGCTTCATTTTAGAATGGATCGACTTGTTGCAGTATCATAAAACTTTAAGGGTGCTTTTATTCAGTAATTTGTACATGTCAATGAAAATGGGAGACAGCATCACCAACATCAGCACAGATGGAGCAGAAATTGAATGAAAGGGCAAGTTTGCCTATCGAACTTTATCTGCAATTCAGAATCCAATTATTTATACTAGTTAAATTAGTTAAACTCCGTTTTATTTCTTCATAATGAGGTACCTAGCAAGGACATGATTTTAATCAAAAGCTTACAAATATGGCCTAGAGAGGCTGATCAGACAGTAAGATGGAGTGCTGAACAAAGATGACCAGCATAAACATCCAGGCATGATGGGTCTGCTTCTGCAACCTCAGTGTGAGATGGAGTTTGAGCAGGATGGTTGTTGAGGGTTGCTTGCTGGTCTCCTTTAACTTCCAGTTTGGGAATGCCCAGCACGTTCATGTGCACTACTGTCTATACTTATCCCACACCCATAGGCATACACACCGAAATTAAAATTAAAGTTTAAAAATTTGAAATTAACAGCCTCAGTGAACATTTGAACTCACAGAGACTGTGGCAGTATTCGCAGGACCTGCACAGGGCTGGGGATTAATGGGGTTCCAGCTCCCAGAGAGGAAGTTGACACATGCCGCCATCCCTAGTCCTTAACTCAAAAACTCTCTCCAGTAGAAAACCACTTATGAATGTGTTGCAGGAGAGCGAATGAAATATTAATTTTCTTCGATGGAGTCTCACAGGGAATACAAGCTGCCCTTTCTTTCTTTCTTTCTTTCTTTCTTTCTTTCTTTCTTTCTTTCTTTCTTTCTTTCTTTCTTTCTTTCTTTCTTCTTATTTTTGGAGACAGTGCTTCTCTGTGTAGCCTTGGCTGTCCTGTAACTCATGCTTAAGACCCGTCTGGCCTTGAACTCACAAAAATCTGCCTCTGCTTCCTGAGTGCTGGGGTTAAAGGCCTGTGCCACCACTGCCTGGCTTACAAACCACTCTTAAGGGCAGTCTCTCTGCCCAACAGTAGGTGGTCAATACAAAGTGACCCCAGTGGCATTTTGGGAGGGTCTTTATCTCAGAATCCTGTGTCAGAATTTTTCTTTTCTTTTCTTTTTTTCTTTTTTTTTTTTAACCTTACAGGTCTTCTGAACATATATTATGGCTTCCTGTTCTGTGTTTTTATGAATTTCTGTGTGTGCAAACCTGTTTGTCTCTGCATCTGTGTGTTTCTTGTGCTTTTTCTTTGCCTTGTTTTCTTCTATTCTTTTTGTTTTGTCCTATTACAATTTGTTTGATTTTTTTTAAATTTCATGTATTATACAATTACTTTTTGATGCATTTTTGTTTTCTAGGAGAAAGAAAGAGTAGATTTGTATGGTAAAGGAGTTGGGAGGATCTGGGAGGAGTTGAGCAAGGGGAAACCATAACCAGAATATATTGTATAAAAAAACTATTTTTAATACAAGAAAATAGAGTGTACAGTAACAATAAATTAGCTGTATGGTCTTGCAAGTTACTAAGACAAAACTTGTTTCAAGGTCATTTTACTGATGTTTTGAAATATAGTTGTATAGTATATGATTATTGACAATATATTAAGGTAGTTTATGGAATATCACATCCTGTTAAGGTATTTCAGAAAATATAAATACACTTCAGTGTAATGGAGTACAATAAAGGGAAATAATGTTAGAAAACTATAGAGATAGAGGCGCAGTAAGCAATAAACATGGAGTGTAAACATATTTAGGGTAGGGTGTGGGGTTTTCTTGGTAAAAGCCTCAATGAGATAGCTGGTTCCTGTGTAGTTAGGTGATGAGGAAGGAGTTAATGCAGGTAATGACACTGGAGCCATGAAAGAGGTTGTAAATCTATTTTTTTCTAGTTACACTTCTTTCATAATTTTCACATTTCTGGTGTTCATTAAGTACATAAATACATTCAATAGTAAAGTATAAAATCCAATGGAAATTGCAACAGCTTTAGAATGGCTATTCTACTCTGTCTGAAAATTCACTTGAATGCAGATTTGGGGTCTTAATAATTTTAGTGTATTTTTTTATTTGTTAGTTTTTATAATAAAGACATGCACAGTAACTAAATATTCAATGCAAGAAAAATTGCCCCCAATAAAATATACAGATAATTGATGAGAAATATTACCTCATGGAAGTAAAATATGTTGGTACAAATAGTTTTTGGTAAGTATCTCCTAAGTTTCATATTCAGTGTTGTTCAGTGGACATTTATTCCCACAAATATTTGAATACTTAACAACACAATCTTATTTTGTTTGAATCCCTTGACTTCTCTCTAGAATGATATTCTGTCTAACTGTGTAGAATCCTGTCTAATCATATTGATCACTATTGAAGAATTATCTCAGAATCAGCCACTAATGCAAGAGGTTGATATGCTGGCTTGCTTTATGTCAACTTGATACAGTTAGAGTCCTCTGAAAGGAAGGAATCTTAACTCAGAAAACTCCTCTTGGTCATGGTGTTTTATCATAGCAACAGTAACCCTAACAAATCAGTTGACATAAGGATTCTCATTCTTTTGTTTCCAGGGATCCCCTTTATACATGGATCATAGAATTTTAACAAGCTTGATTGCAATTTTTGTCTCTATCAAGTTTAAATGAAATCTTTGTAAATCAGTATTTTTCTAATATGATGCTCAGTACTTATTAGAAAGATTTATATTATATTAAAATCAATTTCCCTTCTGTATTACTCTAACTTGTATTTACATGCAAGGATTAATGACAGTCTTTCATAACAGAAGGACAACACTATTTCATCTCTATTTCAATGCATACTTCCATATAATAGCTCAAGCTGAGATCTATCAATATAGTAGTATCTTCTGTGAAAGAGACTAAGGTTAGGGTTTCACATAGATTATTCCATTGGTTACCATAAAATTGGTGATCCAGAGAAATGTACTAGTCATTTTAATATGGCCTCTGTTTTAAAAGGATGGTTTTTATTACAATAAAAAGCTGAAAACTAGTGTGGCTAACATCTTAAGCTAATTCTTTATGAATGTGATGACATGTTTGTGAAATACTAGAGGACAAACCCCCTTTCCCCATGCCCTTTCCATCACCATTTCCCTTTCTTTTTCACTTCCTCCTTCCCTTGCCTCTTCTCATTCAGGTTGTTTAATTTTCTTTATTTCCAACCCATGCCTTCTACTAAGCACAGAATGTACTAAACTGCTTATCAATGAACCTTAAGAATGAGTGTTGCTTCTCAGAATATGCAAGAGTTTGAATTAAAGAACAGCACACATGTTTTCTAAGGAGAAGGGAGAAAAAGTCGACTGTGGTTTCAATCTTGTGTGGATTGAAACTGTGAGCCATATTTCAGTATTGGAGAAATCACTTCACAACACACTACACAGGTCGAATACAGCTAATTACTGAGAAATAATTTTAAAAAATGTTCCTGTGTATCTTTAACAGATGACATAAAATCCATAAATTAAAATCCTTATACTCACTGGTAAGAAACTTCTGCAGGCTTATTACAGGTTCGTTCACTAAAATTTCGTGATATGTAAACTGTTTATACATCTAATTTTCATTCTTCACATCTTTGTTATTGACTACAGGAAGGTCTTCTTTTGCAGGAGATTAAAGTATATTGTTAGATTTTCATTAACCCAATAAACTCAATAATGCTATTTGTGAAAACTTCACTAATTGAGCATGCCTTGAAATGCAATATTAATATGATAAGCCTTTGAATAATTCTGTTTTATATTTAATAAAATTACTTTATTAAAATATTAAAAATAAATTTATTCAGACACTGAGTTTAATTTATTATGCCAACAGTTATTACTGGTTTCAAAACTTCATAAATATTTATTTTATCACATCAAAAAATTACACTAAAACACTGTGTTTGTACAACATGTTGACCAAAAAAGGGCAAACAAGTATTTGGCAAGTCACATGGGTCCAGAAACTGGAAAAGAGATTGGGGGCTGGGTTGCAAAGATGATAAGGACATATGAGAGATGAGTGAAGAAGATAAGCTTATAATTAAAATACGTCATTCAAAACTGAAATAATTATATCAAATACCTTGTATACTATTTTAAAAAAATGCAAGTGATCCCATTAATCAATGCATGCATTTTATTTTATGTGTAAAGACATAATTTGAATTATTTTATAGGAGTAAATAATCATCCTTCCTTCCTTCCTTCCTTCCTTTCCTTTCCCCCCCAAAAATTCTCTAACTGGCACATGTACATTAAGGCTCCTCCTCACCCCAATAAGGATATCATGAAAGAAAGGTCAGAGAAGTGTCTTTGGACATGATATGGTACAAGATCAAGCCAGTCAATGATTTCAGAATTGATGGAGGAATGGCCCATGGGGTTCCAGCTCTAGGTGAGGAATACTGGTAATAGAAGCTATGCAAGGCAAGAGGCATCATTTTCTTTGTGTTTTGTGAACTCTAGTAAATTGTCCATGCGACAGTGAATGACCTACACCCATTAATACATGAGAAGTACTGTCTGGACTCAATGGACCAGATATATTTTAGGAGGAAACTGGATTAGCAAAATCTAATTTGGATATGATTAAAATACATTGTATATGCATATGAAATTATGTGTGTGTGTGTGTGTGTGTGTGTGTGTGTGTGTGTGTGTGTTAAAATTAAGCAAGCAAGTTAGAAGGAGGTAATAAGGGGCCTTTAAAAGGCATCATTTGGAATTCTAGAGCAATTTTCTTGAATTGAAAAGCAAATATTTTCCAAGATAAAAAAATAAATGGTTTCCAACACATATATTTCTGTTACAATATCGATAATTTCATTGGCAAAGCAGATTTGAGAATGGCTAGAGTAATGTTAATGCTATAATGAAAGCTTTTTAATTAATATCTTCTGAAATATCTGGTATGGGTATATGGATATTTTCTTTAGATATGTAAGTGACAGTATTTTCTCATTGTATAATACAACCAAATTATTTGGGAGTCACATACAACAGAAATGTGTACAATACACAAAATCTTCATCCAGACTCTGCTCGATTAAATGAAGGAAATATTGCAACGAGTTACATAATGAGTCGGTCACAAAACTTTTCCTGTGAGCAAATAGCCATCCATCTCAGCAAAATGTGCCAAGTGAGACCATTTCAGCAATAACCATTAAGACTCAGAACAGAGAAGCGAAAGCACACCACAAAGAGAGAGAGATTGGCTCATTAAAACTAAATTTCACCTTCCCCCACAGGATACTCTTGCATATTCTCTGTAATATGGAGAATTCTGGCTGACATTTTCAGCAGACATTTATAACTCACTTCCTGGATGAAACGCAGGAAGGGACGGGTGCTACATGCACCACGGAAATTCTAGACTGTTTTTTTTTTTTCTAGTTTGGCAGGAAAAGAAACCAACTCAAATAAACAACTTTAACAGAAATTGCTATTACATCTAAACATGAATTTCCTTAGATTTTAGAAAAAAATGTTTATTTTGTAAATTACTCTTAATCTACATTTTAATTAGATTTCTTGATTAAAAGAAATTTCGTGATTTGCCCCTGGATTCACAGTACTACTGACTGTTCATGATTTTAATATTGAATACTCAGTCTGATAACAGGGTAGTACATAGTGTGTATAGCAGGAATTATGTAAAGTGTAACAGAATTTGACATTCAGTCTACTAAGGGCCATTTCTTGATGATATCCTGTTGTAGTGCATTCCTAACATATTGAAATATTTGTAATGAAAATGGCTAATTTATATATTTCATGATTATATATTAATTGTACAAAATAGTACTTTGTAAATGACATTCCCTTATAGGCATAAAATATACTTTCAAAATACTTCTCACTCTATTTTACCCTCCATTCTGTTTTTCCTTCTTTTGATTTCCTTCTCTATCCCAAACAGTCTTAGGATATTTTTTATTTTTAAACTAGACATATCAGAGATACATAAAATATTTGTTTTTCAGTGTCTATCCTAATTCAAGTAATATAATAACCTCTAATTTCACCCTTTCTCTTAAAAATTGATTGATTCCTTTCTTCTTTAAAGCTGAAAACACATATAGTAAATATAGTATATTTACTACAGCATGTTTTGTTAATGCATTTTTATTTTGATAATATCCAATCCTGATTATTTTATTTGACTTTTATGAATAGTGATGTAATAAATATTGATATGCTGGTATCTAGAATATGCAGACTTTGTCTCTTTCAGATGTAAACTCTGGGATTATATAGCTAGAATAGATGGTATTAATAGTTTTATACTGTTGTGCTAACCAATCTTGAAATAATTTGGCATGAAGGGGTAACTCATGGGAATGTAAGGTCATATAACAAAGGTTGTGTTGTATATCCAGCTTTGCAACTTTGAAGAGCAAAAAGATCATGTACAGACACATAAGTCATAAACTAAAGTTCTGTAACACTTCCAAACTGTGTATTTAAAAATTTAACTAATAGAATTTGTTTCATATAATATTACAATTGATTTTATATTGCATGATGTGATTTATTCTAGAGTATTGCATTTGTTATAAAAGGATATCTACATTTATTATTTATGCAAGTATAAAAATCTAAGAGTAATTTTGACTTATTGACTTATTGCACCAATCTCACTCTACAGATGGTGTCTAACAGTAATTTGTGTTAATATGGCAAATGTCACTTACCCTTCTACATCTCCATTAGTAACTTACTGAATAAAAACATTAGTTCACATAGTGAAGGTCAGCTGATGATTTTAACTTTAGCTCAACTGACTTACAAAAGGCTTTTGTTCACTACAATTTCATTCTTTTGCTATCCTTTTTCCAGAATGTTCTTTAGAAGCACAAATTTTCTTTATGATTATAATCTGTTATTACTGAAATGATATAATTAAATTTATTTCTGTTTCTGTTTCTTAGAAAAAGTTCTACTACTTCATTGACTAACACAATCTGTATCTACCTTCTTACCACTTCATTATCACTGTCTGCAAAGACTTTTTGCCAGACTTATTTTTTATGTTTTATTTATATTTTATTTTATGTGCATTGATGTTTGACCTACATGTATGTCTGTGTGAGCATGTTGGAACTGAAGTTACAGACAGTTGTGAGCTGCCATGTGAGTGTTGGGAATTGAACCCAGGTCCTCTGGAAGAGCAGCTAGTGCTCTTAACCAATGGTCAATCTCTCCAACGCCCAGCCAGATATCTTTATAATACAGTCAGAGACATCTCCTTTTCTTTTTGTGTGCATACCACAGTTCATTCTGGTTTTATATTTTTAGTATGTCACCCTCAAAACAATTTTACCCAGTTCTCCATAGACCTGAATTCTGTCATACCTTAAACTTCAATTCAGATACCATCTGCATTCATTTCTTAGGGATACTTTAGCAAGTTGCAACAAATGTGGTACCTTTACATCAGTTTATTCTCCCACAGATCTGATGACTAAAAATCTTAAATTACAATGCCAGAAGCGTTGGAGATTTTTTGGGGCACTTAAGAAACAGTCCAACCCACTTGCTGCTCCTAGTTTCTGGTGGCCATCCCATCTCCTGGGATGACTCTGCCAATGTTTACCCTCTTTGATAGGATGTTAATCATGTCAAGTTAGGTTTGATCCTAATACTAACATACTAACTTTTTTTTTCTTTCTTTTTTTTTTTTTTTTTTTTTTTTTTTTTTTTTTTTTTTTTTTTTTTTTTTTTTTTTTTTTTTTGCAAATATAAGGAAGATTTTAGAAAACAAAACTACGCAGGGCAGTGGTGGCGCACGCCTTTAATCCCAGCACTCGGGAGTCAGAGGCAGGCGGATCTCTGTGAGTTCTGAGGCCAGCCTGGTCTACCAAGTGAGTTCCAGGAAAGGCACAAAGCTACACAAAGAAACCCTGTCTTGAAAAAAACCAAAAAAAAAAAAATTATAGGATTTGGGCATCAGTGAAGTCTTTTCATGGAAACAAACTCAAACTCTAATGCTGCCATCTGTTAAACATACTCTTATGTAGTAATTTTATTGACTGTTTTTAATGAATACTTTGTTGTGTATACTCCCCAAATATAGAATTAATTCTAGGAAAATGACTTCAGGTCCTATTGCTCCTCTTGATTTTTAACTCTAGTGTCCCTTCAAAACACAGCATATACAAACATTATATTATAAATTTGGCATTGTATGGATGACCAATAAAAAATTATTACAAAATTTGTTGTATCAGTGTTATTTTGAAATGTTATTTCAATAAATTTATCATATGAAAAATATACATAATATTTTAATTTTGCCTTAACTTTGTAAGTCAGTGTTTCTATTTAATGATTAGTCAAGGTTATGTGAGTTACTACCCTCCTTTAAAAAATTCCAATAGAACTTAAGTGCAATTCAGGAATGAGTCTCCATTACATTAATGTAGCACAAAATCCAATTTTTGGCAAGGTTCCCAGGCAATTGGGGTTACAAAGTCATTGTGTCCTCAACATTTATGTATAATGGTGAAACCTGAATTATCATGATATATGGCAACATTGCTGAGAAGGTCAACCCTTCCTCAAGGAACTTGATTACTTCCACTGTCAGATGTCATCTATCTGCTGCATAATCATTATATTAATTTTAGGGAAGGTAAATCATGGGAAGACAACTAAAACAACTCTAAAAATGTCAAATGAAAAGTGGATATAATAATCAAGGAGATACCACTTCATTAATAATTTCTTCATAGTCTTGGTGAACTGAGAGGCACAGGTATAATTTATGAAATTATTTAATTTTGGCAATCCACATTTCACAGATTAAGTTAGATTTGAATGTATTAGAATTTCACTTTACATGGCATTTAAGAATTTTCAAGTGTTCCTATATTAAATATTCAAAATAGGCAAATTATAACTATTTCAAATTACGTCAATTTTGCATATGACTTGTATAAAAAGAATGAACTGCAAAAGTTGCCCTGAAAGATATTGGTTTTATTAAATGCAATTAGAAAAAAAATAAAAATATTTAAGTCAATTTTATGGTGGAAAACAGGTAAAAGAAAACATCAACCCAAGAATGAAGAAGTTCACTAGAAGAATTAAAACAATCTATTTTCCTCAGTAAGTGAGGAGTAAAATGTTTCCCTTATACAGTTATATAATCTCTAAGGAAAACTTCAGAATCTAAAACTGGTGATGAAATAAACAGATAATAATCAATGAGATGAGAGAGAGGAGGGATTCTATTAGCAAGAGATTTATAGACCATTATTGGAAAAGACAAGTAGCCAAACTAGTGGAAACACATGAACTGTGGTCCAATAGCTGAGGAGCCCCCATGATACTGGACTAGGCCCTCTGGATAAGTGA
Organism: Peromyscus leucopus; assembly: GCF_004664715.2. NCBI lineage: Eukaryota > Metazoa > Chordata > Mammalia > Rodentia > Cricetidae > Peromyscus > Peromyscus leucopus. The sequence continues at coordinate 17,397,061 of NC_051070.1, read as the reverse complement.
GACAGTTGTTTAGCTTGAACTGTTTAGGGGATCCCCAGGCAATGGGATTGGGACCTGTCCCTAGTGCATGGGTCTAGTGCCTATGGTGAGACACTTTGTGCATCCTTGGTGAAGGGAGGAGGGCCTTCAACCTGCCTCAACTGAATGTACCAGGATCTGCTGAATCCCCATGGAAGTCCTTGCCTTGGAGACGGTGGGAATGTGGGGGTGGATTGGGGGAGAAGGCTGGGAGTGGGAGAAGGGAGGACAGGGAAATCTATGGTTGGTATGTAAAATGAATAGAAAAATCTCTTAATAAAAAAAATAACCCAAATAATCCAAGAAGAATATGAAGAATATATTCCACTGGAAATTCATTAAAAGTAATTTTGTCTTAATTGAAATAAAGCTCAGTTGTATTAAGTCCTCAAAGCTTGCCACTGTAAACATTTTGGCTGTATCACTGTTCATTGTGAAACATTTGCTTCAAGGTTCAGTAGCATTTTGTTCTACTCATTAATTTCAGGATAATAAACCTACCTTCTTTCTGCATGACAAGCCAAAATATGTCCAAAATTTTTCAAACATGTCTTGGAGTGGTTGGAAAGAGATGATATTTCCCATGGTTGAGAACTACCAAAACACAACTATGCAATACCCCTGCTATATTAGAGCAGTAGCTAACAGGCTTATGTTGGTCATGGTATTTATTTGAAATATAAGACCTTAGCCAATTGGATATGAAAGAGCAAACTTATAACTGATTGCAAAAAAGTCATGTGGCTTGGTAAGCAAGGCAGATCCCTCCATGGAACTATCCAAAAATATATCAACATACCTAGGGAAATAGATACTTAACCATAATAATTTAACTATTTTTCAAATTTTTGCTGCTTATATGAGAAGGTAAAATGACAAAAGTAATATCGTCATTATGAGTAAGAGTATTTTAGACTAAACTGCTTTGTCATCTTTAGAACAGAAAAGTAAAGACTGGAAAATGTAATGTGATCTTCAAAGTTGAGCCAATGAAATAATAAAAGGGGGAATGCAAAGCCTGCATCATCACAATTAAAACAAAAAAAGTGATTGAAAGGGAACAAAAAGACCACACTAAGAATAAAGTTCTTTGTTCTAATTAAAATTTCAGTTAAGTTAATTAAGCATTAAATTAGATATAGTTCAAGAATCAGATAATGGGAAGAAAAAGTTTTCTTTAGTAGGTCACAGAAATACAAAATGTTAAGGCTATCTTAAGAAAAAAATCATGTAACATGCCTTATCAACCTATTTATAGCAGACAAGAAGCTTAAAGAAAGAAAAGATGCTGTATTTGAAGTTTTGATCATACAAAAATTAAGATATATATATATATATATCTTACATGTATATATCTTAATTTTTGTATAAATATAGAATAGATATATATATATTGAGTCCTTTCAAGAAAACTCTTACTCATTTTTATTTTTTAAGTGTCTTCTATATGCTTTCTTCTAACCTTGCCTTTAAATTATCTTGATCAAGATCATAAATATATTTTGAAATGTGGTCTATATGAACTGTATATAAATTATTTCTGATCCCTAGGACACACAGCAATAAGACAAGACATTGAGGAGATGATCTCATGAGTGTGTTCATCCCTATATTTAATGTAGCTAATGTATAGTGTTTTAACAGGCTATTACTTTTGTGGTTGATGTATTGTGTATCATGTGCTTCCATAGATGTGATCTTTGAGCATTTATTTGAACTTTCAGGATGGGCCTTAGTTAAAGAAGAAAGAAGCTTGTAAATGATGTGGACATATTTATCATTGCCCCTAGGTTTTCAGTGGTGACATCAGTGTCTATCTTGCCCATAGTAAAAGTTATTTTCTATTAAGACTTTTGGACAGCTTCATTTACTTAACCTCTACTCTCTCCATAGAACATTAGCTTTTATTAACTATGGCTAAGTTTCAGTGTCAGGTTTTGTTAATTATATTAACTCTGATTGTGTGTATGAGTGTGAGAGTGTGGGGGAGCATTTCTAGATAGAGGGAGGGATGTAGGGCATGATCAAGTGAAAGAGTGTTTGTCTTTGTATCTAGTGAGTCATATGGATTAGACACCGATTTATTTCTGGATCCCATGTAACTCACTGTACTAATTTATGCACCAAAAGATTAACATGGACTTCTTAATACTTTGGGTAATATGTTGTTAATATAAAAAAATATAATCTTAGAGATTTGGAAATTTTATGAAGTTATTTTCAAAATATCTATGTTTTAATTAATAATCATCCAATTGACATTATTGACTATTCAACTAAGTAATAATCTGTAGGGTTTTTTTTTTTTTCAATACTCTTTTCTCTTTGGGTGCCTGCTTCCCAGCTCCCAAATAAACATACAGAGACTTATTCCTACTTATGAATGCCTGGCCTTAGATTGGATTATTTTTAGCCTGCTTTTCTTAACTTAAATTATCCTCTCTATCTTTTGCCTCTTGACTTTTAACTTTCTCTATTCTATATAACTTTCTTTCCTTCTTACTCTGTGGCTGGTTGTGTGCCTGGGTGGCTGGCCCCTGGTGTCTCCACCCCTTCTCCTTTTACTCATTCCTCCCTCTTCTTCTTCTTTCTCTGTAGATTTCTCCTCCTATTTGTTTTCTTTGTGTGCCAGGCCCAACTATCCATTCTCCTGCATAGCTATTGACCACTCAGCGTCTTATTAGACAAATCAGGTGTTTTCAACAGGAAAAGTAACAGCTTTACAGAGTTAAATAGATGCAGCATAAAAGAATACAACACATCTTTGCATCATTAAGCAAATATTCCACAGCTTAAATGAATGTAACACATCTTAAGCTAATACTCCACAATAATAACCATTTAGGTATCAATAAGTAAGTGATGGCAAGTGTTGATGCACCCGGAGCTCCACTACTTGAATTGTAAAAGCAGGAAGATTATAACTTACAGGTCAAAACTGGCACATCTAACTAGTCACCATTTTAAAAAGTGTTAATTGTGAAGTATATTCACTATTGTATTAAAAAACTATTAGAATAAGTGTAAAATGTTTTTATTTACTGAGATGATGTTGATTCCACTACTTTGGAAACTAGGCTTGGCATGCACACTAAATCATTAGACATTGAGAGCAGTTAACAACAGTGCAACATTTAACATGATAAACTTTATTTTATATTATGAAAATGATATCTAAGCATAAACATTAATAGCATCAAATATCAATATATCACATACAGTCCATTTAAAACTCAAATTAGTTGAAAACCCACATTCATTAGGCAATAATGATGTGAAAAAAAAATCAAACATAAGGCAATAGAATATTTAGTCAAGATGTGGAGGAGTCTTTGTTTCTAAAATTTAAGAAAAACTTCAATTATTTTAAAATTACATGATTAAAGAATGAAAATGTGACACCGTAAGCTTGTTAGACTTTAAAAAATAATATAATAACCGATAGTTTACATTTTAGGCTATTTTTTCAAAAGTATTTTTTCACAGTTTCACCCAGGTAATCATGGTGTTGTGTATACTTACCTATTCTACTCTAACCACCTCCTCCTGCAGTCTCCACTGATGTTATAGTGACATAATTATGTTTTTGATTAAAAAATGTTATTTGGGGCTGCTTTATAAGCCCAGGTCAATGTCATTTACAGACCACTGCAATTTTTAGCAGGTAACTTCAATGGCTCTATCCAGAAAATGAAGGCTGAGTATATTTATTTAGAACAAATAAGAGACACAAATCCTTTCTAATACCCGAAATGGCAGTGATTAGCACGGCACAGCGAAGTGAACGCTCTTAAAACAATTTGATTTTAGAGACTGCATTGTTATCAGTTGTCATGCTGGGAAAGTTATGTGATTCTTCCACATCTCTTTACTTGCCTCTGAAAAAAATCTCACAATAGATCTTGGCATATGCCCACAGTGCATGATCCTAATTACCCCACTAAGCTCAGTATACAATCAAAGATGATTGAAAATATGCCTGGAAATTTTACCAGATGTGTAGAGATGGACAAAACCCAAATCTAATCCTGCCTGAGGACAACAATGTATATTTTTTTACTGCTATTTTAAGGCAGTAAACATCTACATAGTAATTATGTTTGCCTGGTGCATAGTAACCACTCAATACACCTTAGCATTTTCTGAAGTAAAAGGCTTCTATGTTGCTACACAGCCTCTGCCACACAGAAGCACATTTAAGGAAAGCAGTAATTGCCCTGTGAAATGCTACACTATTTATTGATATTACTAATACATTTGAAGTGACAGGATAAAAATACATACTCATTACATGTATGCAAATATCGGTTGCACTATTTCCTTAATATTGGTTTTTAAGCAAACATATGTTTGCTTATTAGCTTGGGACTTGCATGTAAAACTGCATGTGGAATTTTCTGCTTCAAATACAGGTGAAGGAACCAGGAAAATGATTTGACAGGAAAATCAAGCACATGGTAAGAATGTCAAATTGAATGTTTCTATGACAGTGAAGGCTTGAGAGTACAAAAGAAGAAGCAGAGGAATGAATGATCAGAGCAAACTCTTTCATTAATTAAACTGCCATTTGCCTTTTTTTGGGCATTTTAAATTATTTTGATAAGAGTAGTTGCTTGATTTGTGTTTTGATGGAAATTAAAGAAGAGTGCAGATAACCTTCTCTATGCTAAATGAACTCATTTTGATCTGGACTCTGCAGAGAAATCAAAGACTGGTGATGTGAGCAGTTCACTAAGGAATGCATCCCAAGTTCATAGCCAGATGTGAATTTGCAAAAATCTGCACCTGCCGCTCTTTTATTGAACATGGCATAGAATTGCACAATTTTCATTTGAATCTCTGAAGTAGTATAGCAGTGCTGACATGTGAGTTACAGAACTGTCCAAACCAATTGTAAAATACAGCTTCCTGATGGAGAAGGTGACTATAAGGAGATTCATCTTGCTGTTTACTTGTGAAACATAAATGACATGAAATCATGAATTGGCTGCATTTTGTTATTCATTGTATGTCCAAAAGATAACCCAGAAGTGCAAGAAAAGTTGTTGTTATTGTTATTTTTTCTGAGGATTAAATTAGATAGTCTCCTCACAGCAAAGAAACAAATATGATACCAAGCCAATAAACAAACATCATTCCAGGGAGTAAAACCAGAACAACTTAAGGTTCTTAATAAATCTCATTTTTTCCCTAAAATATCAAGCAGCACTTCTTAAAAAACAATAGAAAGAAAATGCCAGGGTGCATCAAGCATAATTATTGATACAGACAGATGAAGGCTAATGAGTATGAACATGGAAACAGGCACAAAACAATGGATTGCTCATTTCAGTTATGCTCTCTGTGAGGAGCTAGAAGGGATGCAGAAATAACTAGCTAGCATAAGACTATGCCTGGGGACACAAATGGAAAGATTAGCTTATCATAGCAATCAAAATCGGCAACTTTGAGAAGGTTGAATGCCAACTGAATGTGCTTGTGGTCAGGTACCTTTTGGTGATATCATCTTCCAAGGAGAAGGATAGCGCTGCTATTCACCCCAAATCCACCAAGCATTTCTCTAGCCAATCTCCCATAATGTTAATATGCTTGTGACACATTTATAGTCTTTGTTGTTGTAAGTATATGTGCTTTGCTACAACCAAATTAAATTTCTCTACCATTAACATTTCCCTTGGTCTCTTTTGGAAGAATTCCCTAAAACTTTTCCATATTAGTAAACTTTTCACCTAGTGTCACATTTAAGCACAGTGAAAGACAGACTATAATTGGGCTATAAATTATTCTCACTTAAAATATGATAGGCATTTGAAGCATGAATGGTTGAACACATTTCTGAGTGGAGATAACAGATGTTTATTTGACTCTATAAACTAAATTTATCATGATGTCAATAAGGCAATTACAGTGTGCTCCACAGTGCATTCCAGAGACCAAATGCCTTTTATTTTACCTACATTATGCATTAGACAATTTTTTCAAATGCACAAGCCAAAATTTTACAGCTAACTTATGAATATACATGGAGGCAGCTTGAGATTTCAGTTAGTAAAATAAATTATGATTTGTATGTACATCATTTTCCAAAAAGTTCACAAAGTATAATATTTTTTTCAATATAAATGCAGATTCCGATTGAAATTATTGTTACACTTTTCTAAAGATAGTATCTGCTAAAATAGCTGGAGAATTAATAATTGCTCTATGTCTAAGCTACAGATATTTATTTGATATCTTATTTTCATTTTAATATTTGGTGACCTAGAAATAATACTAAAATACATTAAAAAACTATTTATATTTTACATCTAGGACATAATTTCCCCTCCTTTCTCTCCCCCCAGTCCCTCCTCCCAACTCCCCTCTATTCTGCCCTCCCCCCAATTCACTCCTCCACCATTTCTGTTTAGGAAAGGGTAGGCAGGTCTCCCATGAGTATCAACAAAACATGGCATATCAAGTTGCAATAATACCAAGTACCTCAGCATGTATTAAGGCTGGGCAATATGACCCAGCGTGAAGAGTAGGATTCCAAAAGCCAGCAAAAGAATCAGAGACAGCCCTGCTCCCACGGTTAGGATTCCCAGAAGAGGACCAAGCTACACAACTGTAACATATATGCGGAGTGCTCAGGTCAGTCCCATACAGGCTGTCCATTCAGTCTCTGTGAGCCCCCATGAGCCTAGGTTAGCTGATTATGCAGGCTTTCTTGTGGTGTCCCTGACCCCTCTGTCTCCTATAATCCTTCGTTGCTATCTTCAGCAGGATTCCCTAAACTCAGTCTAACGTTTGGCTGTGGGTCTCTGCATCTGTTTCCATCATTTGCTAGATTGTGGGGCGTTTACCCACCACCCCCACAGCTTCCCAGAGTTTTCTTGAGTGCGATCAGCAGGAAATATTAGATAGAAGGATTTATTGCGGAGAGTATCGTGGAGATAAACAGATAGAAAATAAAGGATAGCCTCGAGAGGGCCTGGAACCTATTCCAACAGGCCCCGACTGTCAACTGTCTCTGGCCCAGGGTTTTTATAGAGATGCCAAGGGGTGGAGCAAAAGACCTCCTCCCCCAGCACAGCCAAGTGCAGACCATCTCAGACACCTGCACTCAGGCCCGTGGTCCTGATCATTCTCTATTCGGACCTGCTGGGTAAAGCCACAAGGAACCCGAGAACGGGCTCCCACAGCTAGATGAAGCTTCTCTGATGACTTTTGGGCAAGGTACCAATCTATGAGTATAGTAGAATATTATTTGTTTGTTTTGTCTCCAGTCATGTTTAGTTCTATTCTAGGTCTCTGAGTCATCCAGCCTGTCAGTCCTGATGCTCCTGGCTGTGTTAAGGGCAGGTTTACTCTCCTGACATGGGTCTCAGGCTGGACCAGTCATTGCTAGGCCACTCCCCTAGATCTCTAGGCCATCCTTACCTTAGCACATCCCACAGGCAGGAGAGACTGTAGGTTGAAAGTTTTATGACTGGGTTGGTAACCCAGTCCCTCCACTTGAAAGCTTGTCTGGTCTCACGAGATGGCCCTTTCAGGCTACATATCTGCTATGGCTAGGAATCATAGCTGGGGTCATCCTTGTAGATTCCCTTGAGCCAGGTTTCCACGTGGCCCAACACTCACTCCTGACACACTCTTTCCCGAAGTTTCTTTCAGTCCTTTTCGGTCCACACACTCAACCTGGTTGCTCATGTTTCCATTCACACCTGCCTGCAGTCCACTCACAAAATCTACATATTTAAAAAGAACAGATGTATTATTTTCTTAACATTGTGACTTTTTGTTTAAATAGAAAAACTGATCATCAGAGCATGTAAACAACTTATCAAAATCTGTGCAATTAGAAAATGGTGAATACAGATGTTTGCTTTATAGTTGACATATCCCCTCATTTCAGATTGTATTTTTACACATTAGAGAACTCAACAATTTCTGGAAAGAGCAAAGATATACCAAAATATTTTAATTCTTTCAGAATTTTGTTATATCATTTGATGGAGTAGGATAAGACAAAATATTTGAATAAGAAAACCATCATTTATTCACTCTAAACTTTTAGAATGGAGAAGAGAACACTGAAAATTTTATGTTTGAGGTTGTATAATATTTCTGAAATGTGGTGAAATTTGTTTGCTCTCTCACAAATAAAGCTTGCCTGGAGATAACAGTGTGGAGCTAGTCACTAGAGGCTAGGCAGTGGTGGCACACGCCTTTAATCCCATTAATTAGAATCTTGTGCCTTTGATCCCAATACTTAGGAGGCACACACCTTTAATCCCAACACTTGGGAGGAGGAAACAAGATGTGATATGGCTGGGTGGAGAGAGGAGGTGATAAAAGGCAGGGTGGAGACAGAAGCTTGGCCTTTTCAGTCTGAGTATTTGGTAGAGGTAAGAAGTCTTTCTAAGTGGCCGGCTGCTCTGCTTCTCAGATCTTTCAGCTTTCACCCTGATATCTGATTCTGGGTTTTTATTATTAAGACCATTTAGAGTTTGCGCTACACTCAAAAGTGCTGTGGATATCGCTATATATAAATAAAACACTGGCCAGTGACCAGGCAGGAAGTATAGGCGGGTCAAAGAGAGAGGCGAATTGGAGGAACAGGAAGAAGGAGGGGGAGACAACTGCCAGCTGCAGCCATGACAAGCAGCATGTGAAGACGCCAGTAAGCCACGAGCCACGTGGCAAGGTATAGATTTATAGAAATGGATTAATTTAAGATATAAGAGCAGTTAGCAAGAAGCCTGTCACGGCCATACAGTTTATAAGTGATATAAGCGTCTGAGTGATTATTTTATACGTGGGTTGTGGGACTGTGGGGCTTGGTAGCACCCGGAGAGAAGCTCTCCAGCAACAAATGGCGCCCAATGGCTCGAGTGTCAACCTGAGAATATTTAATAAACAATTCTGAACAGAGACAAAACCAGGTTCCTGCTTCATGTCTCATACGGGCAGCTAGATGCCGCAAAACGTGGGTTTGAAGTACTGGCGGGTTCCTGGTGTGCACGTTTGACTGGAAATGTGAAGACTCCATTTATTTAATTAATTAATAATATTCAGTAATATAGAAATGTTGAAATTTTAACAGCTCTGTTTTTCAGTTAGGGAAGATTGTTGATTGCTTTTTTTCCCTTGGTAGCATTTTTAGAATCTTCCAGCACCATGGAAGCTGGAAAAAAAAATAGGAATAATCCTTCCACCTCAGATTTTCTTTGTCATTTTAAATAAGAAAATAGAGACTATTTTATAATAAAAATCTGAACTCCTGGGTTTGGGTTATAACTAAATGGTGTGAACTAATAATTACAATTTCGATTTAAATGAAATTATAATATAAACTCTAACTGTAATTCATAAGTAAAATGTTAGAAAGTGTCTCAAACTCCAGTCTTATATTTAAAATTATAAATTTACAGTATTTTAATGGAATCTAGTTGGAATGAAAAAAGCTGTGCATAGTCCTGATTAATATTCTTTACTTTCTGATTAAAGTTCATCCTTCAAAATCACTTTTACTTGGATAATAATTCTTATTTATTTTATATCTTTAAATGCATATTCTATTTCCTTTTACTTTTTAGTGTGTGTGTGTGTTGGGGGTGGTGTGCGTGCATTCGCGTGTGTGAGAATGTGTATTGCACAAATATGTACAACCTGCTAAGTCTGTTTCATTGTTTGTGTATATTTGATTTCAGAGATGACCACTATGCATGCACAAACAATGAGAAAGCTCATCCCTGGGACAGGATGAGTCTCTTCCCAGCAGTCATTAGTTGCCTATAATTCTTTGTCTAAGGGTAGTACCCTGCTATATTTTCTCCCTTCCTTGCTAGTATACTTATTGGTATTGTCATTGTTCTTATATGGTTTATGCAGCTAGTTCTGGGAGAGAATTTTACTGCAGACTTCCTGGTCTTCTGGCTGTTTTAATATTTCCACTCTCTTCTCCACAATGATCCTGGTCTCATAACCATTTCTCACACACAATGTAAGAAAACAGTAAAGATCATACATTTATCTGTAAGGAAACCAACCTGGAAACAAATTATGCCTTTGCCATTTACTTCTCATGGTCCAATATTTACCACTTGCTTTTACTGAGCTCTTAAGAGATCTCAAAAAAAATATTATCTATACTAGCAGTGAGGGGAGCACACAGGAGGGCTGAATGTCAAGAACAATTCACTAGACTATCTGGTTGTCATACGCTCCATTCTATCCACCAAGAACAGTTCCTGCTAGTTATAAGTAATGTTATTGTTTCAGGTTCAGCCAGCACATTCCCATGACCTGGGATTTTGCCCACTTATTCCACAGGATTGCTATGCTATATAGCTTTGGTTTGTTTGATTTTCTTATTTTCACCAAGTTGGAAATTTGAATGAACAAACATTGTTACTGGATAATAGCAATTCTCATATCATTGCTGATGACACTTTCAAACGAGACATATTGAGCCGTCTGGAATTACACAATAAAATTGGACATGAACATAACTAACAAGTAATTCTACTCCTAGTTATGCATTTAAGACTGTTCTGTACGTTAGACTTAAAGAACATATTCAGAAATATTCACAACAACTTAGCTTTTTGTATAAAAGTGTAGAAACATCCTAAAAAAAAAAAATCTAGATTCAACTGAGATGTACTCTGTTAGAGTTGGTTGGAACCAAATCAATAGAATGAACATATATTACAGAGGGGATTTATTAGAGAGGCTTACACTATATGTTTTGAGTTTCTAACATTGACTGCTTGTGCATTAGAGAGACCCAGGTGCTCAGTCTGTGAGGTTTGAAGCCTCAGCAATCCCGATATGGTTCTGAAGACCTAGCAGATTACTGGAGAGTTCCTTGTTGTTATCCTCATTGGAAAGTCAAATATGGTAAGCTCTGATGCCACAGAAGGATTTTAGCAGCAGTGGTAGAAACAGGATAAAAGCACCCACAAGCAATAATTTAAGACATACAAGAAGAAAAAAAAAAAGCAAAAAGCAAACAAACAAACAAAAAAGACCACTTCTTTTTTCTCAGATTTCTTTATGTTGTGATCCCATTGGAAGGTTCTGCTTCCTCTGGGGATGAGTCATACTCCCTCTATTAATCCTACAAGGAAATACCCTCATGTCTTCCTCAGAGGCATGTCTCTTAGATTCCAGATCCATTTGAGTTGACAGCCAACATTAACTGTCACATACACTAATGTGTCTGCTTCATTTAAAGTTGAAATTAATTTGGAATAGTTACAGTTCTATGCTCAATGACTTGTTTCTGTGGGATTCTAAAACGTAAATGTGTTGATTAGTTTTCTAGGAATTGTACATTCATGATACAGAAGTCAAATTAATTGTGGTATAGCCGTCGAAATTGATGAAAGTCATTGCTTTTGTAATCAGAGACACCATTATCATCTATGGGTGTGTATGTGTATATGTATATATGTAAAAAATCAGGACACACTTAAATGAATTGGGGGAGCTGTAGGCAATCAATGACTTGTAAGTGAGGAAGAGCTTCTCCAGAGAAGCATTTCTGGATAAGTTCTGTTCCCAAGTGGCTAGTTTTAAACATCTATTCATACAAGCAAAACTAAAAGGAGTTGGGAGACTATATATATATATATATATATATATATATATATATATATATATATATATTCATAATGTGTAATAATGAAGTATAATAAAATAATAATGATGCATAATAATAGTGATAGAGAGAGGGAGTGTTAGAAATTATGTAATACAGTATTTGTGTATTAGATACCATGTATACTTGTTCAAACTCAGCCTTAAAAGGGAGGTCTCCAGCCGGGCGGTGGTGGTGCACGCCTTTAATCCCAGCACTCAGGAGGCAGAGCCAGGCGGATCTCTGTGAGTTTGAGGCCAGCCTGGGCTACCAAGTGAGTTCCAGGAAAGGTGCAAAGCTACACAGAGAAACCCTGTCTCGAAAAAACCAAAAAGAAAAAAAAAAAAAAAAGGAGGTCTCCAGCAAATCCCTCCTTTTGGGGCTCAGAGAACTGTGTTTAAGGGGAGATAGAAAGATGGTCAGAGCCAGGGGAGATGAAGGACATGAAGCAGTGAAGGTTTTCTGGATACCACAGCATCAGTGTTCATATGAACTCATGGAGATGGAGCAGCAAGCACAGGGCCTGCGTGGGTCTGCACCAATTGAGATTTTTAGAGCTGAAAGGAGAGACATGCTCCATCCTTAACCACAAAGCTAGCTTCCATTGATAGACACTTGAAAATGAAAACTTCGTTTTCTCTAAGGGAGTCTCTCTGGGGTAACAAACCACTCTTAAGAGTAGGCCCAGGCCTGGCGGTGGTGGCACACGCCTTTAATCCCAGCACTCGAGAGGCAGAGCCAGGCGGATCTCTGCTAGTTCGAGGTCAGCGTGGGCTACCAAGTGAGTCCCAGGAAAGGCGCAAAGCTATACAGATGAAACCCTGTCTCCAAAAACCAAAAAAAAAAAAAAAAAAAAAAAAAGAGTGGGCCCAGGCCCAGCAGTAGATGGCCAACACAAAATAAACTCAGGATGTCTTGGGAGGTTCTTTGTCTCATAATGATAAGGACATTTTTTTTTTTCTAGTCTTGCCTGTCCTTTGAGTATATATTCCAATTTCCAGTTTTGTGTTTTAAGGGATTCCTGTGTGTGGATCTATACAAATTTTTTATGTGTATGGTTTTTGTTTAGCTCTTTTTCTTCTTTGTTTCTTTTATCTTATCCCAATTTAGTTGTTTTTTGTTTTATTTTATGTTATCATTGTCCTTTAGGAGCATGTTTATTTTCTAGTGAGAGACAGAAAGGGTTGGTCCCACGTGGAGGGGAAGGTGAGGAGGAGCTAGAAACGATGTGGGGAGAAGAAGCTGTAATCAGAATGAATTGTATGGAAAAAATATACTTTAAATAAAAGAAAAATGGGATACTTGTTCAATTGCTCAAATTGTCATCTTAGACTTCTAACCAAGAATACGTATTTTATTATCACTTGATAGCAATTTATATATTTATTAGCTGATTTTTATATATGAGATTGTATAAAAAATTGAAAGTGAGATAGATCCTGGCCAAAATTAATGAATAAATTATATCTCATGTTTCACACCATCCTGAAATCTTGAGTAAATGCCTCAGTTTATCAGTTTTCAACATAATTCATGAAGAGAGTGTCAGCTGTAAAGTGTGCTTTAGTGTTATGTTACCAAATTAATTTAGAATTAGGCTTTCTTCTCATCTCTAGTGCAATTTGCCTATAATAGATAGACCATAAACCACATTTTTAAACTACATCAAATAAATAATTGAAATACCATGTATACATATACAAGTATATTTATATCAACAATTATTGTAATATTCATACAGTTATGACTTCTCTATTATTCAGAATAGGTGAACATCCCAGGATGAAAACAAATTTTGTGATTATGGTCTATTTCTATTTATTTTATAAGGCTGCCCTCATTTTCATCAATATAGTTTTGATGTTTAAAATTCTATGACCATGATGCATGTGTAATGTAAAAGTAAATGTAGAACTTTATTTATTTGTGGTTATAATACTATAATTTGAGAAGTAAAGTATGTACGGTGTCTAAGTTCATTTTATTAGTGTAAGTATGAGAGCCATCTGAGTACTTCATGTCTTATGGAAGCTACATAGGCATATTTTCCTTATCATACCTCTGTCAAAGTTCAAAAACTCTTATTTTATCATTTATCAATTATTGATTTATAATGTCCAAATCAACATAATGTAACTTTAGTTTATTCGAAATTAAATGGAAAGAGAATCAATATTGTGAGTTGCATAGAATGTTGAAAATAATTATCTTGGAGTTGAAATTGAATATATAAAAAGTGGTTTTTTAGCTAAAATATTCTAGATTATATGTAATATTTATAGTTTGAGTTATAAATATATATGTGTGTATACAACAGCAATTAATAAAAAGGTACTAAATTTGAAAAAAAGCAAGAAGGAGTATATGGGGTGGATTATATGGAGAAAAAGGAAGGGAGAATAAATTTTTTAAAAAATATGTGAAAACAGAACACAGATCTTGTTCATGGGGTAGAACAAAATATGGAAATCATAAAGAGCAAATGTCCACTGCAGTTGATAATGGAAACACACTCTCTCTCAGAAACACACACACACACACACACACACACACACACACACACACACATACACACACACATTGTTGATGATACTGTAAACTGGGACAATGCCTTGGATACCTTTAGAACTACATGCTAAAAATTGAACCTGATATGGTGTCTCATGCCTATAATCCCCAAACAGAAAAACAGATATACAAGGATTAGGAGGTTAGGTCACCCTTGCTACAAAGTCATTCCAAGCCAATCCTTGGCTATAGGATGTCTTGTTTCAAAATTCAAACAAAATTAGACATGGATGTTTAGCACCCTGCAACAACTACTTATAATAATTACCCAACATTACAAGTGTACAGTCAGAGAATCAATTTATGAGGGAAGGTCTGAGGGATCTGTCCTGGGACAAGTGGTGTATAATTTCACAAAAGTATAAAATCAGAATGCATTAATTTAGTGTGCACAGGGAAGATACAAATTCTTCAGAGTAGCTTGTGTGGAGTTTAATATTAGTGTATATTGTTCTTTCCACTTTTTAAAATTTCTTTAATTGTAGGGTAATAGTTCCTGGTGTATATTTAATTATCCTCTGCTACCTTTATGTCTCTAAAATTAAGTTTTATAAATAAAAACATGTGGCTTTATTGATCAAATATTATGAATTTATAAATTTTTTCTCTCAACTGAGCATCTTATTTATTATATTTTAGTTATCCTTTCAAAAGGAGTACCATGAGTTATTTTTTATATCTAGTATGGAATTCTTGATTGGGATTAAGATACTCCCTTCTAAGTGTCCAATTAATTGACTCCCACTGACCTCAGCATCCAAAGTGCTCTGGGCTGTTAGTATTCACCGTGGTTCTTCTCTCTACTGTGGTGCTTGCACCTTATGCATCTTGTTTTTCACCTCTGTGAATTCACCTACTGCTGTGATTTCAACAGGATGCAGAGGGACATGAATTATGGAGAAGCACAAAGTGTTTCAGTGCTGATCTGAATTCCCTTCATGTCAGCTGGGCCTCTGCCGATGTAGAAGGGAAAAGACTAGAAACCAGAGCAAATCTGAGAACCTCAGCCACAACTAAATTGCAAACTGAATTAAAAGATAGGTGACTGTATTAGAAGTTAAGAACAAAAAACAATTTATGCCCTACTAATTAAGAATGAAAGGTATTTAAAACAATAAAGGGATATATGATACCGGTGAGTGGCCTGTTTATTTGCCTAATTAAAAAATAAGAAAACAGAGAGAATGTAAAGAAAACAAACTATAGAACTGTTTCTAACATGTTCTCAATTTTAACACCATTCACAAAGATCTCCAGATTCCAAAGAATTACAATCCTTTCCCATGCCAACTGTATCATCAACTAAGATGAATTTGACTTGCTAAAATAAATTTTCTATCTTCTTCCTCTTCCTCCTGTTGCTCCTCCTCCTCCTCATTTTATCACTACTAGTATCTTTATTTTTTCTTATAATTACTATTTGCTTTAACTGGTCCACTTTAATCAAAGCTAATTGGGGAACATTTTAAAAATCACTCCTTAATTTTGTAAGCTACAATAAAGTATATTCAGCCTCTCATTTTTATGACAGTAATTACATGTATCAACTGATTTAAATAATGATCTTTTCTCTTTCAACAATGATAAAAGTTGTTTACTTCTTTCATGAAATTTAACAGTAGACTTTCTGTCATTTGGAAATTTATAATGGCTGATGGTGGTATTGTGTTCCCCAAAATATTGTGCACCCTAATAAACTTACCTGGGGTCAGAGAACAGAACAGCCACTAGATACAAAGGCTAGAAAATGGTGGCACTCACATCTTTAATCCTAGCACTCCAGAGGTAGAAATCCCTCTGGATCTCTGAGAGTTCAAGGCCACATTGGAAACGGCCAGGCATGGTGATACACGCCTTTAATCCCAGAAAGCGAGCCTTTAATCCCAGGGAGTGGTGGTAGAAAGCAGAAAGGTATATAAGGCGTGAGGACCAGAAACTAGAAGCACTTGGCTGGTTAAGCTTTTAGGTTTTGAGCAGCACAGTTCAGCTGAGAAACATTTGGATACGAGGACACAGAGGTTTTCAGTCTGAGGAAACAGGATCAGCTGAGAAGTTGGCCAGGTGAGGTTAGCTGTGGCTTGTTCTGTCTCTCTGACCATCCAGCATTTCACCCCAATACCTGGCTCGGATTTGTTTATTAATTGTTTAATAGTTGTTATTAATAAGAACTTTTAAGATTCCTGTTACAATGGCTAGAAATATAAATTGCCAACTTCAGCGAGCCTTAGTTGGTTTGTATGATTATTTTTAATATATACGTGAGAATTTTTATGATATTTGAATATTTACAAAGAATGAGATGACATTACTGCACAGATACTAGTTGCTTATAGTTTTCAAAGCTATTATATGTTACTAAAAAGGAGATTTTCATTCAGAGAGAACAATAATGATCTTAGACATGATGGCCCCAGACCTTTTACACTGATATTTTCCAACATTAATGGTAGGAAAAAGAACAAGAAGTGAGAAATGAATTTGGAATAAGCCAAAATGCACCAATATTTTATTAGAATGAGGAGTCATCTTTGGTTGTTTCTGGCTATGAATTCCTTTTACATTTAAAGAGGGAATTACATATTAATATCAAAATCAAATTTTGGCAAACAATTTTTATTTGTTATAATCTTGAACTCATTCTTTGACTGCCACCTGCTTAGTTGTATTTTCTCATTTTGATGTATAATAAACCATTGCAGGATTTGATCAATGCCTGCTACTGTTTTCCATATTCAAAATCAAAATTCTTTATGTAATTTCTTACAAGACTCTCTCAACTGCTTTCTACAGGTTTATTGATTTTTGTGAACAGCATTGTCAGTTGACCATATTGATAACAAAATTATGTAGACTAGACCACATGTTATATTTTATAATTTCACTTTAGGTTCATCAATTCCCCTCAGGGTTGACTATAAACTGCACTCTGTCATTGGAGGTCAAGCAACATGCACCTACTGCCTTGAAGACCTAAATCTTCCCATATTTGTGCCCCAAGGTGCTCCCTTTATGCTTCTTTCCCTTTAATACTGTTTGAGTACACTCACCTGTGTTACACATCAGCTTATATATTATCTCTCCAAAGAGCCTCCCCCACATTATTACTGTTTGGGAAGGATGAGGAGAAGTGGCCCTGGTGGAGGCATGGCCGATTGGAGTAGGTTTGTCCTTGGGTGTGGACTCTAACATTCTAAAGACCCAAACAAGCCCCTGTCTCTCTCTTCCTGCCAGCCTATCTGTGGATCAGGATGTAGGGTTTTCAGCCTCATGACTGGCTCTGCCATGCTTTCTGCCATGATGGTAATGGACTAATCTTCTAAAAAAATAAAGCAAGCTCTCAATTAAATTCTTTCTTTATAAGAATTGCTTTGGACATGATGTCTCTTCACAGCAACAAGATAGTAACTAAGGTGGTTTGGTATAGGTTCATATGTTTGATGGAACTGTTTGGGGAGGATTAGGAGGTGTGGCTTGTATGTAGGAGGTGTTTCATTGAGAGTAGGCTTTGAGCTTGCAAATGGTCATAACAGTCTCAATTAGCTCTCTCTCTTTCTGCCTGATGCTTGTTCTCTCAACACAAAAGATCTCAGCTATTGGTCCAGGGCTATACCTGCCTATCTACTACCATGCTTCCTGCCAAGATAGTCCTGGACCTACCCTCTGAAAGATCCCTGTTTTCTTCCATCAGTTTTTATGGTCAAACTATCCCCTTCACAGCAATAGAAAAGTAACTAAGACAGACATAGATGTATTTGTATATATGAATATAAATGCCCAAATATATAAATACAAACAGATGAATATTAAATTGAGATAATAATGCTTAACAGCTTTTGACTTGTATTTTCAGCTGCTAAGTTTTAGTGTGTCTTCTTTTTGATAAATAACTTTGTTCTTTGAAATTTTCATATATATATGAATATATATATATATACATATATATATAATGAATTATAACTATTCTTTTCCTAAACACTCTCTTGTCTGCCTTTTGACATTTTCCAGATGCTAACATTTTTATAGACTTCTTCCCATATTCATAACTTTTTGTTTTATGTGATGACACACCCAATTTTTAAACGCCTTGTTCCTCACCCTTGCAGTCCTATACCTTTACTTAATTATTCACTTACTGATTTGCTTATATTTGAATACTCTGTACATTTAATCCATTATATCATACGTAGATTTAAAAACTCAATCCTTAAGGTACAGACCTAGAACTCCACAGTTTCCTTGATGAAGAATTTTTTTATAAAGCTTTGTAAATGGCTTATCAAAATTAATAGTAATATACGTTCTATTCCTTATATCACCCATCTATATTATATATGTTTACCACAATCTAAAAGTATTTTTTAATTTTGTTAGCTAATAAAAAACCAAAAATAATGTTGAAAGCTATAGACTTATTTTTAATATAAGTATATTTTCTTTCTCTTAATTTGTAAGATTGACTGAAAATAAATATTGTTGACTTGTTGATAATTAGTAACTTTATAATTTCTCAATTCTTTACAAATTTTGACTTATTTCTAATAAATTTTTTACTTAACAATTCTTGATATTCTGATATAAGAAAACAAGAGGATTTGTCAGAATCAATTTATTTATGCAATCACATCAGCCACTAGGTTGCAATAATGATTGACCAACACAAGGATAATATATATTGCTGGGAAATATGAGCAACTAATCTTATGACTCAACATATGATTTCATATAGTATGAACATATAATTATTAATGTTTGATTTATGTGAGGTACATATATATCTATGTTGACATTCTACAAATGGATAACCTTGAGTTTCTTTCCTTGATATTCTAAAGGCCACACATAAGTCAGTGGAATGGTGCAAAAGGAAATCTTGAATTGCTTCTGAAGGCAAATTGCAATACACTAGGCAAGATTTCATACTGTAATCTGTTATCAACAGGGTTCAAAATTGGATGCAATAAATCTCATTTATAAGTGTAACTTTTGTTAGAAAACTTCTTACACATAGCCTTCATTGAGTAGAATGATTTTTCATTTAAAATCCACTGTCTTTAAGACAAATTGACCTTAATGAAAGTACCCTACATAGTATGGCCAATGTAGAGGTCAAAAGTACCATAAAAGAAGAATATAACACCATAATAATAGCTGATGGCTCAGTAGCCTCTCTGCTCAGCATTTAACACACAGCAGGATGGAGGAGGAGGTGATAAGTGTTCAATTGACCATGTAGTTTACGTGGAATAAATAATTTACTCAGGGTTATTTGAAGGGTAGTGAGGAATGTACCTTCCCTGCTGGGTTCATTAATTATATTCTGTATTTATATATGATGGAAGCTTCTATCCTTTGAAATTGTAGTCTACATTACTGCTGAATATGACTGTGTTCTCTATACATATTTATAGAGTAAATGCATGGAAAGTAAATAGTATTATAAATTAATTAATAAAACTACTATAAAAGAAACAATAATCTTTCTTCTTATAAACACAAAGAAGATTTTTAAAAATGGAAGTTTTCTCAGCACTTTTGAATACCACAATATTTTAATATGATTTTTATTTGACAAACATTATAAATGTACTTGGATGATATTCAATTTAAACAAATTGATTATTTACCTAGGTAAGTATGACTAGACTTGATCTTAGCCAAAAGGTAGAGAAGCAATGATAAATACTACTTACTAACATAAACAATTAAAAATTATAAAGTCAACATATTTGAACAAATATAAATCTAGAATAAAGGTAATAGTTAAAGAATAAGTAGTAGTTTTCTGCCTAATTAGTAGTTCCATATCAATTGTCTCACAATCATAGAAACTAGACTAGCTACTCAATTTTGCAAGGAAAGTGAATCTACCAATACAATAACATGTGCCTTCTTGCTTACACTTCATACTCTTTGAGCCTGAGTCTAAGTTTATTTTATCTCTCACAGATGCCATGATCACTGTTTTTCTCTTATATTTTACATTGCCAACACCTCATTACAGGCCTATCATTTTCTGTTTCTATACTTTTGTCAGCTGACTTCTTTAGGCCATGTTTGATTCATATGACTTAACTTTCCAGTATCCAGTAGTTTATATATGTAACCCCCCCCCCACCATATTTCTAAGTGTTTAACATTTCTTACTCAAAAAGACCTTAGGATAATAATTGCTAAGTTTTACTTTCTCAGTTGGATTTTTTTAACTTAATGCATTATAAGTCATACATATTTAAAACAATGAATGACTGATTAAATGAAGAAATGTGAATCATTAATTATCATGTAATATGACAGAGGTAGAAATAAAAATAAATGTTATCTGGCACAATCATGTTATTAATCATGACTGCCTCTTATATTTAAGACTTTGGAATTGAACTCTAAAATCTTCAATGAAACTAATATCAGATTTTAAAAATGGTGTTAAAATGTGTTTTAAAATAGTTTTTGAGATAGAATGCAACAAATTCTATATTCAATTAAAATTTTCCAAAA
The DNA here is from genome assembly GCF_004664715.2 of Peromyscus leucopus. Taxonomy (NCBI): domain Eukaryota; kingdom Metazoa; phylum Chordata; class Mammalia; order Rodentia; family Cricetidae; genus Peromyscus; species Peromyscus leucopus. The sequence goes on along the minus strand of NC_051070.1, from coordinate 17,376,351 downwards.
ATAATGGGATAAATATTTGTACTCTTTGTTGATTTCACTATGTCTTTTATTAAATCATCTTCATAATGCTTTAGATCAGAAATGTGGATGGTGTATTGAAATAGATACAGGTTATTTAACATATCTGTTAAGGTCAGAACAGGCAAGCTTTTCTTGCTTTTCCTTATGAGCTATATCAAATTCTGTTAAGATTTCTTCTTTAATATCAGGCCATTTTCTTGCCTTAGAATGTGAATCATAAAGTGGACCAAGAATAGCATAATGTAAGGATTTCTTAATATATAACGGTTATACAAACCACAGGTACTACCTTGTGCCCCACAATTTTTACAGTTTTGAAAAACCTCATCCTCCTTTGAGTGGCCTACAAATTGGTGAAGGAAAATGAAATCTGCATTAAAATTTCTGGTGCCAAACTTGAGGTAGCTCATGACTTCCTATCACATCCTTTATATATTTATATATTTCAGCTGATGCTGAAGACAGAACCATAGGCTCCAGCCTCTGCTTAGAAGTTTCAGGTCTGGCTCTGAACCTCTGTTCCCAGGCCCAGCTTGGACGATGATAGAGTATTGGTGAAAGGCAGAATGCAGGTAGGCTCTCCTGCTCACAGTTTGTTCACAAGCTGTATCCTGTTTTACTGCTGTTTGTGTTGGAAGAAGTCCAGGAGACTGAAGTAGACATTCATTAACGAAATGCTTTAATTTCTGACTCAATGTCAAGTACAGAAGTTTCATCAGATGTTTGTCATTTTACTGCCTGAATCTCAATTTTGATAGCAAATAACCTTGAGATCGTTCATCCTATCACATTTAAGAAATAAATCCGCCTACAATTTTCTGTCTTTGATTCTGTTTGATTGTTTATAATTTTGATTTCTGTTAGAAGTTTATGACTAAGTTTTAGAAAATATAGCACTAAATACTTTTTAAAATATGAATGTATTTCTATGTTGACTTTATGTTTAGTTAATGTTACTCATTTGTCCTCGCCATTTAAAAATAGTTATTTTAATGAAAAAAAGTTTATGTGTGTTATTAATTATATTTGAGACATTATGTTTTATATCTAGTTCATCTTTCAATTTTCCATTCAAATTAATATAGATTAGGTTTCAGAATATCCATATTTACTTATGTTTTTATATCTAGTATTAATTGATGTTATTTGGCTTTCTTTGTACTTGCATTAATTTCACAAATTATAATTATCATGATAAATCTATGATCAAGAGGAATTTTATTCTGTGTTCCTGGAATATTTGCTTGTGTGTGAGAACATCAGTGACAAATCCTAGAAAATCTTATTCACAAGAAAAGTCTTCATCCTTACTGCCAATTTCTCTGAATATTCGTAACCAACTCTTTCATTAAAACTGACAATATTCAATTGCAATATTTGACAGAATTTTTCTTGTTCATGGAACCACAAATGATGACTTAATTTTTAGAGACATCTCTTAAAATAAAATTCACCCTTCTTTGCTTCCTTACCTTCTTGGATTTCTTGTCACTAACCAAATAAAGAAAAATTGTGTGGATGATACTCTGACTACTTTCTTGCCAGTTTATAAAGATCACTTTGAATTTCAAAATCTCAGCTCACATGAAACCCATGTGGCTTTTCAAGAATTTTACATAAAATAAAATAAGGATATTGAAGGTGACATCTAGTACTGTTATACATCTTTTTCTTCCTCTTTTTCCTTTCATACATATACACAAAAGCACACTTTTCAAATATATACACATACACACAAAGAGCTATTCATAAATTGCTGTAAAATTATTCCTAGCAGGAAAACTAATGTCTAATTATATTATTATTTATAGTTCTTGATTAATATAAAATTTAAAGTATAATACAGTAACCCATATAAATGTTGTTTTAAATGACTTAGAAAGATCATAATTGAATTTCTAGATGTCAGAATGTTTCTCTAGTAGTGATATCAGTTGTTCATACTCAACAGTTTTTATATAGAATCCTCTTTCCCTTGTGCTATATTTATTAACATATAATTAAAGTGATTTACATGAGATGGGTTGATTAGCAGTGACTTCATAAAGTTTGATTCATTTGGAAAATGAGAAATATATATTATGTGGATAGAGTAAAAAAATTAAGACTAAAATGAATCATGTCAAACATAAGCCACATATTATCATGTTTTATTGATTCACCAACTTCATCAAATGACTATTTGTAAACAACTCAGAGTGTTGTAATTTAAAATATAAATCTTAAGAAAAAGGACATTTAAATCTTACATACATCAGAAAACAAGTTGCTAGACTGTTATAAATCTAGACAGTAGCGTGCGATTTAGCATTCCCATCACACATTGAATTCTTTTGTATTGTTTTCCAAATAAAATCGAGATGGAATTGAATAAAACCTCATATTCCTTTTCAATTGTAAAGATCCCACAAATCAAATTCTTCAAAACATGTACCCATGGTTTGTGACTACATTCTTCTTGCTGCAAAATAAATGTATAAATAGATTCAATGGATTCATTTATTTACACTGCATGCCCACAATGGATTCATTTAGTTACACTGTAGGCCTCAAGGTGAATTCATATGTATGGCAATGAAGGAAAAGTCTTTATTTTCTGAAAGGCAAAATTGCCAGTAATTTCCTAGTAGAAAAACATTAGCATTACTATTTTATTATGTTTTCCCTTTAAAATCAATTTGTCCTTACTTTTGTTTACTGTATTGAAACTTATTGGTAACATATCCAGATTTGAATTTGTCATTACCTACAATAGAATCAAATTTTTTGCTACTAAACAAGGCTACTCAAACCTATAAAGCACTACATAGAAAAGTAAAAGCAGGACTTATAAAAGTGACTACACTACAGAGCATAAACTGTCTCATTTTCAGAGACTACATTCAGATAGCAGATGATTACCTTATGTACATTCATTGGGTACACAGTTACCATCTCTAGTGTGAGGAAAACTCACTTGATAAAGAGCTTTGCTAAATGGAACTTTAAAACACACCACACAAAAAAGGCAATTTTATAGTCTACCAGTCTTCAAATAGAAAAATATTAAGAATAATGCATAACCTACAATCATGCAAAAGATACACAGACCGAGAAACAAAAACAAAAGTAGGAAAAGGCAGGAAAATGTAAAAGAATGAAAAATAATTAAGATGATATGTTTATCATGCTCTGATAAACAAAACAAAAGCCTCACAATGTTCTCATAGAAATTGGGATTTGCCAGAGTTGGCAACACTTAATATGGTTTGGAATATTATAAGCAAAAGCACCCTTTTAGATTTTTGTAATAATTTGTTTTTTTCATGAAGCTTAAAACTGTCTGTGCTTAATAATTTCAAATGTCATTCATTTTATTCATTCACAAAAAATATTTTTGAGAAAATAACATTTTCATCATAAAAATTAAGATGATAAAAATCAAAGATATGACAATTGAAAGAAGAGCTATTGCCTTGATTTATTGCTCAATACGTAGACACGGCAAATTCTTTTTTTTTTTTTTTTTGAAGATTTATTTACTTATTATATAGTGTCCTGTCTGCGTGTATGCCTGCGGTCCAGAAGAGGGTACCAGATCTCATTATGGATAGTTGTGAGCCACTATGTGGTTGATGGGAATTGAACTCAGGACCTCTGGAAGAGTAGCCCATGCTCTTAACCACTGAGCTATCTCTCCAGACCTGGAAATTTCTTATTGTGAATATTAAAATATGTTATAAATTGCTGTTAAAGTACATAACAGATGTTGATCATTTGATTTTAAAAGTAATTTCAGTAATAAATGGTTCTAAAATAATATAAAAGAAAAATTGTGAAATGACAATAGTAATTAAAATCCAAAACATGTTCTTATGAGTAATAGCCTAGTAATACCAAGCATAAATTTGTGACACCATGGGTTCAAATGAACAAAGGAATTTCTGATTTTTTTTCATTATTTGAAACAATCACATGAAGAAAAGATGTTTGCATTTTGATGATCAAAGTCTTCCTCTCAACTCCTGTTGTAAATCTTATTTAAATGTGTATACACACACAGACAAAGATACTCAGATACACAGGCACACACACACACATGCACACATCAGGCATACACACACACACACATACACACACACACACTACACATAGAAAATTTGTCTGACAAGAAATAATTATATTATTTATTACTTTCAACTTCATGATTTGTAGTTTCTTGCAAGTGTTGAGGGCTTTATATTATATGTCCTTTTGCATGAACTTCATTTAAAGTAACAGATCCCTTCCCAGTAATGAATGAGAAATAGAGACACAATTAAAAATCACAGAAAAATATTTTCAATTATCTACAAAAATACCAGTTAAATTTCTAGGTGAATTTGGTGGAGTGACCTTTGCTCTAGAGAAACACATTGTAAATGCATTTAAGAATTAAAGAGAAGTGAGGCAAAGCTTAAGCTCTTCAAAACAAAGAAAATGGGAAATGAGTGCACATAGCTAAGAAATTCAGAAAATTTCATCACATACACAGGGCTTCAGATTTAGTAGAAAAACAAACACTGTGGATTGTATTATTAGTGTGAAATAATAACTGAATATATATGTGTGTGTATGTGAAATATTAACTTTGTATACCTATATATGTGTGTGTGAAATAATAACTGAATATATATATATATATATATATATGTGTGTGTGTGTGTGTGTGTGTGTGTGTGTGTGTGTGTGTGTTTAGATCTCTTAAAGGATCACACTTTGAAAACACAGCTCCAAGAAACATAAGGATTAAGTTCAGAACAATAAAGGATTTAAAAATAAACAAAGTTTTTTTTTTAAGATTTAAAGATTTCTCAATGTAGATATGTATATCTTTCAAATTGTTCTCTCCTAAGAGGATAAACATTGTTCTTAGGGGAAATTTCCCTGAGTCATTTATGAGTTGAGATCAATAAGAATACCCAGACACTGGCACTCAAGGTATGACAGGGAGCTAGAAAGGCAGGCTAAGTGACTGTCTAAGTGTTAGAATTCGATTCCCTCTGAGCTGTCTCCTCATTGTGTTGACTGGAGACACTCAATATAGCCATTGATGAGAAGACAGTGAGTTGATAAAAATCAGTACACTGAAAGCTGTGCTTTTAAGCGTGTGATTTTCTAGTTTCAAAATTTTTCCTGTAGTTGACCATTTCTAAATAACAAAACTCAAGTGAGGGAAGATATCAGTGTATCAGTTGCCAAACAGAAGGGCAAAATGATTCCACACTGTATTTTAAGAAGAGAAGATTGTTATCTCAAAATACATGAAATCCAAAATTGTATTTTTTTCACTGTGCTCAAAATATCACTATTTGAGAATAACCACAATTTCACAATCAGCTTTAGAAACTAACCTCATTTGACTTCTTCAAGCAATTTAGTTGAGCAATGCTGATTAAGCCCGTTGAGTTTATTGAATGGCAATGGAAGATACTGACATAATAGGGTTCCAATTGACATTTTAGGTGATTTCATAATTAGAATAAAAGAGTGATAGTCCATATCTAGATTTTAATGAAAAGTCAACTCTAATTCTTTAAGAGTAGTCTGACATATATTCTAGTTTTCAGGGGACCAAAGCATTGTGAGGTGTTTTTACATTTGACATTTTCATATTGGCTTACCTTGTTTCAATGAGAAACTTAGTAAGTAGTTTGGAGTTCTGAAGTAGTAAATAATGTGTTTCCCCACCCCAGCCATGTATTAATTTCTAGAACATGTGAGTATTATCTTAAACAGGGACAAATATGACTTTTTATATATGATTTAATCAAGAATATGGAGAAACATATTTTATCGTGATTCATCATCGAGGTAGCCCTAATGCAGGAAAGTCCTTATGGGAAATTACAGATGAGTAGAGAAGCCAGTGAGACTACAGAGAAGAGAATTGTCATCATGTAGAAGTGGAAAAGGTACTGAAAAGGGCGTAAACAGGCCAGTTTGCGGTGGTGCGCGCCTTTAATCCTAGCACTTGGGAGGCAGAGCTGGGTGGATCTCTGTAAGTTCAAGGCCAGTCTGGTCTACAGAGCAAGATCCAGGACAGGCACCAAAACTACACAGAGAAACCCCATCTCAAAGGCAAATGGCATAAGCAAGCTCTCCCAAGGGATCAGAGTAGCTTAAGGTACAAATTAATTCTGGCTAAAAAAGATAATTTCATACACCTAGCTTCCAGAACTGTAAGGAGTGGAAAAACTCCATTGATTTAAGCCACTATCATTTTAGTTCATAATTTGGCACAGGATCCATGAGAATTACAATGGTTGTGTTACCCCGTGATCTCAACTGCAGTGATCTCTTAACTGTTTCATATGCTATATTCTTGCATTTTCGGGATTGAACACTGCACAAATTTTACCAGTAATGATGTTTGCAGCATATTAAATGTCTCAAGTAAATAATTGCTTAGAAAATGAATACTTTTAACAGTAAATTCAATGTGCAAAATATTTGATTAGAAAATGAAGTCCTTCCATTGGGATGAGTGTTTACAGTATATGTGAATGAGGTATTAATGACAACCTAAGGTTAGCATGAGTTGGTTGTTACTGTTCTAAGCTTCTCCCTCTCATGTAATTTCCATGATGTCTATTCTGTTCATATATTAAGTCTGAAACTTATTTTGATTCTTCAAATATTTCTCCTGAAAATAATATTAAAGTACATGCATTTCTCGCAATTAAGAAATTGTATAGATAAAAATTAATACCTGTTATAAAATAGTTACTAACTTTATTTTTCACAATATTTTGGCTTTTTTAGACAGTGGGTATAATATTTAATTCCCAATAAATTCTTACTACTTTTGCGTTATTTACACTCAACTTTTCCCCATCAGCGATTTTTAAGTAATGCCACATAAAGCAAAGTTGGCCTTTTCTTTCTATTTATGTAGATTTGTTCAGGTTGATTATAAAATTTTAGATGAACATATTGATAATAATGATGAATGTGTTTATCACAATAAAAAATTGGTGAACATTATAATTATAACCCAAACGTTTTAAAAGCGTCAATATTCAAGACTTAGTTATGAGAACTGAAGAGTTGGCTTTGTGATTAAGAGTACGTGGTGCTCCTTCAGAAGACCACAGTTAGTTTTCAGTACATACATTACATGGCTCATAACCCCTTTTAATGTCAGGGGAACCAATGTCCTCTTCTGCCCTCTGCAGGTGCCGTCATTACATTCACAACCCATATGTAGAAACAAATACATATACATACACATGAATAAATACAAAATTCTGAAAAGGAAGACATTACCTAGCAGTCTGTATATGATATTACTTTTATTCGCTAGGGAAAATAAAATCCTGCTGGTAATCATAGACATTATCTTGTTCTGTAGAGTTGGAAATTGCTGGTAAGAGGATCCACATTCAAAACTACATCCAGTTGCTTGTAGGAAATAAAATGGAGAAGCTCAAGTGTGTGTACGTAATAGATAATTGTTGAAGAAATTTATAAAGATGAGATGTCATCCTTTCAAATGTGGGCTTGCAATGCCACTGTCTTAAAGGTATGGTCTTTACTTGCTCATATCTGGTTTGAGCAGCATGGCTAAAATATGATATGAGATTTCTCCTGAAATAATTTCCTTTTTAAACTTGTGATCTCTGGACATCCATTGCATGTGATCTGGCCATGTGGTTTAAATGAGAAATGGCCCCCAATATGCTCACATATTTTAAAACTTAGTCCCTAGTATGTGGAGCTGTATGAAGAGGTTGTGGAACTTTAAGGAGGCTCTTACATGACAAAGTGCATGACTAGAAATGTGTTTTCATAGTTCATAATCTCACCCCACTTCCAATTAGCTTTCTTCTTCCTTGGTATAGTTAAGATTTGATCTCCAAGCATCTTGCTTCTACCACACAGCTTCATTGTCAGGCTGGACTCTAGCCCTCTTGAAACATAAGGCAAAATAAACTCATCCTTAAGTTGTCTTTCATCATATGTTTTAGGGTTTCTATTGCTGTGAAGAGTTACCATTGTCATAACAACTCTTATAAAGGAAAACTTTTAATTGGGGTGGCTCACTAACAGTTCAGAGTTTCAGTCCATTATCATCATAGTGGGACATGGTGGCGTGCAGGCACACTTGGTGCTTGAGGTAGCTGAGAGTTCTACATCTTTCAGGCAACAGGAAGTGAACTGAGACACTGGGCACGGCTTGAACATACATAAGACTTCACAGACTGCTTCCACAGTGACAGTTCCTTCAACAAGACCACACCCACTCCATAAAGTCACATCTCCTAATAGTGCTACTCCCATTGGGGGCCATTTTCTTTCAAACCATCACATGCTGCTTTTTTTTAATCACAGCAACAGAAGGTTAACTGATATACTTTCATATTCTTTTCTAATATTAGTGTTATTTTCTCCTGTGATGGTTGTCTCATTAGAACACTCAATTTTGATTACATATATGTTTTAAGTACAAACATTCTACAAATATACTTGTATATTAGTTAGTAGAATATTTAATCAAGTCCATGAATGTTATTGCTATTGATCAGTATCATTATAATACCTTTATGTTTTACATTCTTGAATTACATGCTCAGAATTTTAGCACAGATATGTCACACAGAAGTTGGTAAATTATGGTAAAGAATTTGTCATAATGATAAACACATTTAAATGCACTAATTACATTAAAAAAAGATCTCACTCAACATGCTGAATGGAGCATTCAGATTATTATCCAATATTAATTTTCTTGTTTAAAATAAGCCAAATGGGAAAAATTGTGATAGGCATATTTTGATAGAATTTTAACTTTAATCTTCTCTTAGTGAAAAGCAAGAGCTGACCAATCACCTTGGATTTGTGCACACTTTTTAAGTGAAATAATCTAGGTAATCATATGCATGAGGTTAATTTTTGATGAGCAATGACAAACAGATTTGCTTAAAATTAGCTTATAGGTTGTATAAATTAAATTTCATTATGACACTACGTTAAGTAATGCTGATTGGAAAATATTGCAACAATCTGGGTGGAAATGAGACACAGAGGAAGGATGCCTTCTTGTTTGTGATTACTGTAGCTCTAGGGTAAATTTAATTAAGTGGCTACTCTTTTGTAACTCAATTAAGAAGCTCTTTAGGGCAGAATCTAAGAAGGATGTAGTGTCTTTCTTAATCTTGGGGTACAGAATAACATATTTCAAACAATGAACAGGACAATGAAGTAGAAGGAAGAAAAGTTGACTAATTACAGTAAGTCTATAGAAATAAATAACTGAGGTTCACTTGAAATTGTTTTAGTTCCTTTCAGAAGTAAGACCATTTAACCATGTAACAACAGGCCGCACATCTGTACTGCGCTGTTCTTCTCTTACCCCTCTATGCCAGATTTGTGTAAATTAATCAAAAGAAGGTTTTATTGCATCAGGAACTGGAAGCATTTCTTTTCTTGCAGTGTGATTTCTGAAAATATTTTCCTTGGCTCTTTCTTTTTCTACCTCTCTCTGCCATCCTCTTTCTCACTATGTCTTTTGTCAGAGACCTGCTCTGATGGGGCTCAGGTGCCAAAGAGGATGTATGGAATTGGAGGGGACGCTATCTGAGTGTGAATTGGGATTGCTGCCTGTGAGTTTATTGAAAACAGAATACACCTTTAATACTCTATAGTTGCATATAAGATGAAGAGGGAGAACAGGTGCGTGTGAATTGGGGGGTAGCTTGTGATCAAGGTTTGGGGAATTGACCATGACAAGTTAATAGGCACCAGTCATGTTAATGATAGGGCCACAAGTTCCTCTTGCCAGAGATAAGAATGTCTCATTTTTTTAGCAAACAGTAACTTTCTTCAAGCCTCTGAGAGAATGGGGGTTTTTGTCTAAATGTCTGACCTTGAGAAAACAGCTTTCTTGCAACATCAGACATTCCATCATAGAGTATTGCAGTTCTTTGTATGCCTTTGTTTATCCAAATAGCTAAAGCTTAAAGTGAGCAAAGACTATGCTAGACAAATATTACTGTGAACCTGAGTAGACATCAGTAATTTGGAAATCTTGACTATCAAATATACCTTATTTATCAAACAAATCTTATAAAATGTACCTTATTTATCCAACATATATTACTTATTTAAATTTTCTAGGAGCTTGTTGTTAATTTGTAGGGGAGTAGGCAGAGTTACGTTATATGGTTTCATGGTGGTAGGAATTTTTTCAAAAGGTATTGTTTTGTTTTAAGAGCCTGCCATTGTATACATTTTCATTCTTTAAAGCCCACACAAAACTTTCCAAAGGGAAAGGCATAATAGTGAGAATCATTAAAAAATGAAAGTAAAAGGGTGCTGGAGAATTGCGATGTGCAGTGTCAAAATGCTGGAACTTTGTCACGCTGCAATGGTCAGTGATCGCCTCGTGTTGTTTTTCTGTTGGCTTAGCAGCTGCACCTGAGTTTTCTGATATTTTAGCTATGATCTGCACCCTCTCCATCTCTGCAGCCCTGCAGTTAGCACCCTGCCACTCAGAGCACAGCCTGCTGGGATTTCTGACTGAGGCTGCCAAGTGCAGGTTTTAACTAAGTCTCTATCATTCTATTTACCAATAAAGACTCAGGAGTCAGATAATGGGTTGAAAGCCTGCTAGATCTGAGAAGGTGAGAAACTGCTGGCTGACCTTCCTTTTTGAGCAGAGGCTCTGCAAGAGATTATCTCCACTCATTCCAAACAAGCAAGCAAGCAAACAAACAAATACAGAAATGCAAATCTCTAAGTCCCTCCCTACTCTTTCCTGTGTAACTCTTTATCTGTATTTCTGGCTTCTCTGCCCTTTCTATGGCTAATTCCTGTCAATTAGTCACAGGCTCTGTCCTCTGATCCAAGGTTAATTTTATTAACACAGTCTTGAAGTTTCACAGAGCTATCAAATATCCCATAACAGCCATGTGGTCCATGCCAGTCTTCTTTGCTTCTTTTGCTCTTATCCTGTCAGTCTCTGGTGATTTCTTTATTGTCACACTTTTCTTCAGATGGTAGAAGAATATAATCTGGGTCTGTTTTTGGTTACTCTGGTGCACAGCATAGAAACTTTCAGAGAGTACTTGGGTTTTAGTTACACAATTTTTAAACAAATTTTTTGATCTGTAATTGTATTTTGTATATATATGCAAGCAAAAAAAGACTATATCCTATTGATATAAATAAACAGCTGCCATCTGCCAGCATTCCAGGAGGCACAGACTGATAAATAATTGATTTATGTTAATACCTTTGAATATGCCAAATCATATTTAACATACCAGACACAAGCACTTAGCATTACATCACAGGCCATCAGCTCATCTGGGAATGAAAAAGAAGTGGTACACCAGGAACATGTGGAAGCACACTTAGCATATAGCTTGTCGTTTATCATGAGTCTCATTGGACAATTGACACAGGGGAGCATTACTGCCTCTGTGTTTAGCTACAACTTGCATATACTTTCTCTTGCCCATACTACTCAGCTCACCGTAACTGGCACAGATTTATTGTCATGTGAAGTGTAATTATGAAATGAGAGATAAGTGATTAAGACCTAAGTAGAACATTCCATCTATGGCCTTACAATGAAATGGAATCAGGATTATTTCATAAATTAAAGCTTTGGAAACTGTTTGGCTGTCAACACATGGTTATTAAATCAAATATGATAATTGACACAAACATGTCTGTATTCATGGCATAGCAGGTTCCTGGTATTATGACATTATATGAACATGGAAAATCAAAAACAAGCACAAACCAGCTATAACAACACTGGTTGTGATGGTTAGTGAGAAGTTTGCATACCCCAATATTAATCATCTCTGCCGACACACTAATACAAATAACACAGAATCAAACCAAATTAAGAAAAAGCTCAGGTTTAATGAGTAAAATTCTTCCAGATGACTTTCTGGCCCCCAGAGAGGGGATGGGGAGCAGAGACTGAAAAACCACATATCTCCTCTCTGGGGGGCAGTTTAAACACCCTGTGGGAGTGTTCTTAAGCATCTTTAGGGGATGGGCCATGTTTGACAGGCTTTCTGAGATGGGGCCGAGTTTGGAGAAGAGAGACATATGGGAGGGGGCTGAGGTGGAGCCTTCACCAGAACAGTTAGCTTTAATTATCACGTGACACAATTTAAAATCATCTGAGAAGAGAGCTTCAGTGAGTGACTGACATGTGTTATAATTTATCAAGCAAGGAGTGGTGGTGGGGGGTACCCTTTGTGTCTCTCCAGTGTTCAGGGAACCATGCTGGCATGCTGGGCTGTAGCTAGAATTTTCTCCAGTCCTGCCTGGCCCACAGTCAGGACAAATCTCTCTCACCCTCCAGTCCCGCAGCTGCTCAAACCAATCAATTCAACACACAGAGACTTATATTACTTATAATTGTATGGCCATGGCATGCTTCTTTTTATCTAGTTCTTATATCTTAAATTAATCCACTTCTATTAATCTATAAGTTGCCACATGGCTCGTGGCCTCCCAGTACCTTGCATCTTGCTTGTCATGGCGGAGGCTGGTAGTGTCTCTCTGCCTCAGCCTTCTACTTCCCAGAATTCTCTTCTCTCTTTGTCCCACCTATACTTCCTGCCTGATTACTGGCCAATCAGTGTTTTACTTATTAACCAATCAGAGCAACACATTTAACATACAGAACATCCCACAGCACTGGGCAGATGCAGCAACAGGCTGGTAGGCAACCCACTCCATGCAGGCACAGTAGTGGGGTGGTGTCAGGTGGACATTCACAACCTAGATGCTACATCCATGGGGAAATAATTTATTATGAAAGATAAAGAGAAAGATAGGAAAAGACAGAAAGGAGAGAGAGAGTAATTTGGAGGGAAGGTGGGCTTTGCTTAAGGTAGCCGGACATTCCAGGTTGCTGATTGTCTTTCCCTGCTTTGGGCCCTGTGGAATTGTCCCTGACTGCTTGGATCTGACAGTTTGAATCATACCAGGTGCTGACAAGTCAGAAAAGGAAAACTAGAAAAAATTTTACCTAGGAGGGGGTCTCCAAGGGGTCCCAGGATGAGGGAGGGTGTTCTTGGGATCACTTACCTGAAGTGGGTCTGACCTGTCCTGGTGGTTCCAAGCCGGCTCTGGAGCTCGGAAGAATTTTCAGTTTCCAAAGGCGACAAATGTTAAACATATTAAGAAGCAACCAAATGGAATTTAAAATCTTGAGCTAGAATGAAGGTAATGGCTGCTTTCCAACCCTGAATCATTGAGTCTGCTTTCAAACTTGTCTATGGTTAAAGTCTTTAGTAAAAAAGTATATTTCCCCAGACAGTGGTGGCACATGCCTTTAATCCCAGAACTTGGGAGGCAGAGGCAGGTGGATCTCTGTGAGTTCAAGGCCAGCCTGATTTACAGAGTGAGATCCAGGAAAGGCACAAAGCTACACAGAGAAACCCTGTCTCGAAAAACCAAAAAAAAAAAAAAAAAAGAAAAGTGTATTCCTCTTTCAGTAAGTCCTCATATCCTGTCCATCTCTTGTTTTCCCCTTGCCAACTCCACAATTCCTCTTTGTGCCTGGAGTTGTTTGAGTAGGGTGTAAGCTTCTTGGGCTTTTCTCCATCCAGTTTGTCATGATCATTGGTGTCATCCTTGCTCAGTGCATGTTGAAACAGTGAGAGTTTTTATGCATAGCTTCTGATTTTACAAAGACACAATTTCACAGTGAACTCCCTGGTCTTCCAGCTCCTTCAGTCTTTCTGCATCCTTTCCTGCAATGTTCCCCAGCCCTGGGTACAGGAGTGCTTTGTAGAAATGTATATTTATTTCTCTTTCTTAGGTCATGGTCTCTGTGAATTACCACATTTCCTTTGCGTGTTTGTTGCATTAGAAGAGCCTGGAGCTGTCTCTAGCAAGGAATTGCTCAATCAATGGACTATACTCAATAATAAACAAGACATACTCCACATTAAAGTAGTCCACTGAAAAGGATTTTCCGAAATAGTGAAAAGAAAGTAAATGAAAGAATCGAGTTGTCTCTATGAGCTTATCTTATAGTATTGTAGAAGAATAAAGAAAAAATTTCACCCTGCCTGAATTAAAACGTTCCTTAGCCAATGTCTATATCACCTCAGTCCTGAACAAATACGAAGAACAAGAATAAGAAGTGCCACCTCAGAGAGGATATTCTCCAGCATTTACAAAGGCAATAAATAATCGACAAGATTCCAGTGAGATGAGGTCCTAAAGTAATATCTACTAATATTTCTAACTTTTGAAACTTTTACTTTAAGTGATTATGTACATGATGTCCAGATTTCAAACATAAAATTATTTTTTTACAATGGCAAAATAATGTAAATACTGAAGGAGATATAAATTATATAGCTTAATGGTTCACCATGTTTTGCTTTTATCATGTCTGCAAATTGCATAATCTTTAATCAGATTAAATATATTTATTTCCTCAAAGATCTATAATTCTTCATCTATAAAACTTTTAAATCTATATGTATAAAGAATGCATTTATGTAAATTTTAATCATTATTTAAGATATTTAACTATATGAGATATTAGAATTAATCTGCATTTATCAAGTATTAAGTTATTTTGTTGGAATATGTACATTTTAGATTATAAAGAATGCATTCATGTAAATATTAATCATATTACTTAAGGTACCTAAGTATAAAAGATGTTATTAGAATTTAGTCTGCATTTGCAAATTATTTACAACTTATTTTGTTGAAATATGCAGATTCTAGATATTTTTATATTTTTTCTCATAAGAAGTATCCCTTAGTATTTATTCAAGTTTGCTTTTCTTTTCAATATTTGTTTGCTGAGAAATAAAATTTTATTTTTCTAAAAAAAAAAAAAAATAAAGTGGAACTCTAAGGAAGTACTTGAGGCAGAAAATGAATCTGAACCTGGGTACCTATGCTATTACTGTTCTATTTGGCAGCCTGAACATGGGAGAGTGGAGCCTAAAAATGGGGCAGACTAAAGTCTCATTCAATAACCAACTTCATTCAGGGCACTAGAAAATTTATATTCTGAGGGCATTCTGAGGGTTCAGCTAGGTTATGTGAGCAAAGTTCCCTTGAGTTCAAGTTGTATATAGTCACAAAGGCAAGGTCACATGATTTTATGCTTAAGTAGTCAATAGAGAAAGGTCATATTAGTTCAAGGTTATAAAATCATGAGGACAACTCATGACTGAAAACATCATTCTGAATAATAATGGATAAGATGATGGATAATCTACATTAAAACTGACTCCCATTTACTGCATCTGGGAGAGGCATGAAAGCACATTCTAAGAACAAATCCATTTTATGGAGTGTGGAAAGAAAATGACCCCCAAAGGGAGTGGCATTATTAGGTGTGACCTTGTTGGAGTAGGTGTGGGTCACTGTTGTGTCACTGTGGGTGACACACTGGTGGGGTGGGCTTGGTGGTCTCTTTTTTCAAGCTTCACTAAGTAAGAGTTACCAGACTTCTTGTTGCCTGCAAGTGTAGCATTCTCAGCTCCAGCACCATGTCTGCCTGCAGGCTGTCAAGCTCCCAATTCTGATGATAATGGACTAAACCTCTGAAACTGTAAGCAAGGGACCCAAATTAAATATTTTCTTTATAAGAGTTGCAGTGGTCATGGTGTCTCTTCATAGCAATAGAAACTGTAACTGAGACATGGATGAACAGAAGTTACAAGGCTCTTGTCTTGTTTACTTGAAGTTTTCTCAAAAACTTTCATAAATCTCCTCACACAGTTTCATTCATGGACCTTATTCCAATACATGTAATGGCAGATGCTATCATTTCTGGCATCCTCCAGCCACTCCTGGGGTACCACAGCAGTGCATGGACCATCAGTATTCAGGCAAAATGCCTAGCCACCCAGATGCTAGCATTTCCGGCATCGCCTATCATTTCCAGGGTCCCATGGCCACACATGTGCTGTTAGTATTTAGAGACAATGCTTAGTCACACCAGGACCTTATGTCTTACATAATCTATATGCACATGTAGCGTGGACATGTAATCTATACATAAGTCCCTATAAGCATGTGCTGAGATACCTTTAAAAGTGGACCTGTCCATCCCATGCCTTCTCTCTGCCAGATTTTTTCCAGGCAGGCCTGTGTATCCTCCTGTTTTCCCTTCCCCCCACTCTCTACCAATAAAACTCTTTAAGTGGGAGTCATTGTGTATCTTGTAGTCCATTCTCTTGCCTGGTAAATAACATTGGTACCAAGGTTAAATAAGGTTAAATAACCATAGATTCCCCTCTCATCCCTCCTCTCGCTCCCTCCCAATCTCCCCCTTCTCACTGAAACCCCACTCATCACCTCCTCCAAAAGAGTAAGGCCTCCTACAAGGTCAGCAAAGCCTGGTACATTCAGTTGAGGCAGGACCAAGCCCCTCCCCCACTGCACCAAGGGTGAGTAAGGCCTCCAACCATAGGTAATGGGTTCCAGAAAGCCAGCTCATGCACCAGGGGTGGACCCTAATCCCACTGCCAGGGGCCCTCAAACAGACCAAGCTACACAACTGTTTCCTGTATATAGAGGGCCTAGTCCAGTCCTATGTAGGTTCCACAGCTCTCAGTCTAAAGTTCAGGAGTTCCTACAAGCTTGGTTCTCTTGATAGAGGAAGACATTATGCAGTAAGGGAGAAACGTGTTGCTAGGGAAATCCCCAGGAATCCACAAGGAAGACCCAAGACTACTAGTAGTAGTGGAGAAGATGCCTGAACTGGCCTACCCTAGTAATCACATTGGTGACTACACTAATTGTCGTCATAGAGCCTTCATCCAGTAACTGATGGAAACAGATGCAGAGCTCCAGGAGTCCTGAGAAGAGTCCTGAGATGACTACTGGATGAGAAGGAAGAAGGATTATATGAGTAAGGGGAGTCAAGATCATGATGGGGAAACCTACAGAGACAACTGAACTAATAAAACTTTGAAATGGATTTTGTTGTATATCTCGTGGTCTATTCTTGTACCCAGTAAATATCAGCAGAGATCACTCTAGTTAAAAGTTTGTAGTCTCCTGGTTCTTGTCTTTTTGCCTCCTCTTCTACAATGATCCTGAGGTTTTTCTGCTGTAATTTAATCTGTTGGAAGTGGGATATATACCTTTGCAGT
Source organism: Peromyscus leucopus (assembly GCF_004664715.2). Lineage (NCBI taxonomy): Eukaryota > Metazoa > Chordata > Mammalia > Rodentia > Cricetidae > Peromyscus > Peromyscus leucopus. Next base: position 17,359,204 of record NC_051070.1, on the reverse strand, counting down.
TTGATTGGTTGTGTTTTATTATAAATAGTCTCCATCTTTTGCAAAAAGAAGTTTTCTTGATGAACTGGGATAGTTGCAGGTGTTCCAGGGAGGACCACTGTGACCTTTGTGTAAACTCCACTCCTGCCCTGATACCCCCCTTGAAGTTTCAGGAAGAATGTACATGTGGATGTGACTGTACCCACTCTGTGATCAGGCCATGAAATTGTATGGAAATTGTAATCTTGTGGGTTTTGTGGGTTTTTCCTTTAAAAACACCCATGTGGCTGCAGTAAGATGCAGTTCTTGCTCTTTGGAGCAGAGTTTGCCCTTCTGTACAGTCGCCAATAAACCTCTTGCTATTGCATCAACTGGACTGGAGTCTGGGTTCTTGGGGCACCCACTCGAGACCCCCAGATTTTGGGGTCCAACAGTACCAAAAAAGCTAATCCTCATGGAGGAGACTTTTAGCTCAATTCCAGCTCAGTGGCCTCTGGGTCTTAAGTCTAAAATTTATGTTGTCTTCATCAATAGGAATTTACCTATCATCTCCTGTGGGATGGGGGAGGTGGGCAAATGAAGGCAATAAGAACGGCAATAGTGATATTGTGTCTGAATAGCTAGGAACGTTGGAAGGTACATTCATACATTCTCACCAAAATAAGCGTCTAAACATAAACTGAACAAGGATAACAACAGTACATATCCATCCTAATTTGGACAGGAATGTTCCATAAGGCCTCACCCTTACGAAGAAAACTATAGGCCACAAAAGAATGCATAAAGAGAGAAAAATATTCTTCCCTGGTATGTACACACCACTTGGTTATGGAATATGAAATGATCAGCTCTGAAAATATACAAGTAGTATTATACAGACCATGCAACTTTTGTATTTAGGAGTGTGTGTGTGTGTGTGTGTGTGTGTGTGTGTGTGTGTGTGTGTAGTGACAATCAATGAAATAAGAGGCCAAGAAGTTTAAAAAGAGTAACATGGGTATATGGCTGCACCTGTAGGTAGGAAGGGAAAGGGGGAAATTTTGATCCTATTATAATCTTAAAAAAAACACCAAATAATTAAAAATGATTGAGTCCATTCATGTAATCATTTTCAAATTAATGAGTCAACACATTAATCAGGTTATCAAAACTTAAAGACCACTAATTTAACAGATTCATGTATGTTTTGAAAAATATTGTTTAGGTTAAAAGATCCTTTAACTAAATTGCTATTATTCACATCACAGAACCATTAGAAATTTTTACATTTTTGTAACATTTTTGAGACAGGGTTTTATGTAGTCTAGGCTAGTCTCAAACTTTTAAATTATCTTCCTGGGGTACAAGAGCTAGAATGTAATACCATGACTAGGTTTTCACATATTAAAAAATAAAAAATACTGAATCAAAATGTACATTTTTTTTCTAATTTCAAGTACATTTCTAAAAAAATTCATATTAAGATTTTGTGAGTAGGAATTTTAACCAAAGTTGTTTTTGTTGTTCATCGTCAGAGACATTCAGTTATTGATTTGCTGTTTGTTTATTGTGGGATGTGAGAGAAAAGTGGAAAACAGTAATTGAGGAATTAAATTCCTGCTTCACTTTTTAATTTCCCATCTTTTAGGTTTACTCTTGACCTTTATAACTACCTGAATATTGCGTTCATGGTTTAATCATAAATAATTTGGCCATTCAAAGGCAATAATATCATATATGATGCACTTTTACTAAGCAATAAAATGCATATGAAGACACTAAGTTTGAACAAAGGTTAATAAAGGTTTGGGCTTCATTGCTACCGCCTGACAGTCTGGTAAATGAAAGCTTTGTTTGCTGATTGGTCTCAGCAAAAGGTCAGTTTGGAATGTTTCATTCTATTTTATTAGATTCTTCTTGTCAAGACTTTATTCTTTGAAATGTTTTATTTCATCTGCTGCTCCTGTTCTTCCTCCACCTCAACTTACACAGTTTTAAAATAAACTAACTCAAAAAATAGGAAGGAAAGGGGAAGATTTCACACTTGAGAACTTTAATACAGAATTGATCCATGAAGTTATAGTTATTTTGAGGTTGATAATAAGTAAAAGAGAAGCATATAACTTGGCTGGGTTGAAAGAAATAAAATAAAAAATAAAAAAATAACTCCCTTAGTTCTTTTTCAAATCCTGTTAATGGCTTATTTTGCTATTCTTTAAAAAAAATTGTTTGACCTTTTCTAATATCTCCTTGTACTTCTTCAAAATGTTTTTTAATGTTCAGGGAAGTTTCACTTTTAATTTTTAATTAGGTTTATTATAATAAATAAGAGTCTTTCTCCTTCCAGTATCAGTATTAATTTTAATTTTCTCATGTCTTAGAACAACATAAAGTTAATTTTATTATTTAATATTTTATTGAGTGACTTTTCTATATTAATACATTAATTTAAATTAATTTATATTCACATATTTTTTATATCTTTCCTTTGTTCCAAAACATGCATTATGTTTTACTTATGTATATTATATTGCAGTAACTTTTACCTTGTAACACTTTGAACATCATTTTTAGTTTTCTCTCTTTAAATTCCCTTTACTCTTTTAATGGAATCTTTAAAGAAGTAAATGAATGCTTTTACTGTTGGATTTCTTTCCTCACCAAAGGCTTATCTATGATTTCAAATCATTTGGCCCTGTTTCTGTTAATTGCATATATTTGAGTTGAGTCAGTTCCAAAAGATAAATAATTAATTTTCATCACCAATAGTAATGGTTAACATATAGTACTATCTTAGTGATTCACTGGCTTTGAATTTATATATTTTAAAATATTTGAATTATTTTTTGAAATTTGTATGCATGTATTCTGAATATATATATATATATATATATATACATATACATATATATAATAAATTTGATACAATGAACCTCCTAAATCCTAATCCTATTCTGCCCAGGATACTCTCCTGTTGTAGAATATTATTTTAAGGTGTGTTACATTTTTTTATGCTGTTCAACATTTCTTTAATAATGTAAAGATGTGTTGCATTCTTTTATGTTGTGTTTAACTCTGTGAAGGTGTACTGCTGTGCCTGTCTAAAACACCCAATGGTCTAATAAAGAGCTGAATAGCCAAAAGTAAGGCAGGAGAAAAAATAGGAGGACTGACAGGCAGAGAGGAAAAAAAATAGAAAGAGAAATCTTGGAGAAAAAGGAAGAAAGGAAGAAGGAGCAAGAGAAAAAGGAGAAGAGGACCCTAGGGGCCAACAACCCAGCCACCCAGCCAGCCAAGGAGTAAGAATGAAAATAAGATTACAGAAGTAAGAGAAAGGTAAAAGCCCAGAACCAAAAGGCAGACAGAATAATAAGGAAAGCTGTATAGCAAGAAGCCAAGCTAAGTCTGGACATTTATAATTTATAATATATCTCTATATGTGACTTATTTGAAAGCTCTGTGGCAGGTCCCCCAAATCGTAAAAGAGTAAAGAATAAAAAATCAACCAACAATACTCTCCTAAAAGAACTACCTCCCTAGTAAAAGGTGTTTTTAAAACTTTAATTATTATAATTATTTTTATTGTTTTCAACCTATTGAATCGAATTAGTGTTGTCATTTGCTCAGGGATGCAAAGTCCATGAGATCTATGAGAGTATGAGCCTCCAACCATGTGCCCCTCTCCTAAGAATGTTTATTCATCCTGCCCTAGGAGTCAACAATCATCTATAGATCCCTAACTAGTGGTTCCACCTCAGTATCTTCTCCTTGGCCCATGATGGTGTTGTTTTGTTTGTTAATTTCATACATACTGGAGTGTGTTTTGATCAAATTTATCCACCATTCTGTCTACTCCAATTCCTTCCTTACCACTCCCTGCTTCCTTTCCACCTTCATATAATCACTTTGATACTCACTGAGTTACTTCTTGCTGGTATATGTGCATGGATGTAGAGACAATATGTATGGGTGGTCTATCAGGGACCACAACCCTGAAGAAAATCAACTTTCTCTCACACGGCACTTATCAAATGCCAATAGTCTCAAGTCAGTGATGAAAACTTGTAAGTTCTTCCCTGATCCATGTTGGCATTTTTTTTTTTTGGCTTGATCTTATATGACTTGTATGCATACAGTCAAAGCTGCTGGGAGTTCATCTGTGCACCAGCCTTGTTATGCTCACGAAAGCATTGTTTTTAAGTAGTTATCCTCTACTACTTTCTCCATAATCATCATGACCAATATACTGCAAAGATCCCCAATCCTTAGAACTGAACACTCCACAGTCTTATTCTATGCACAGGGACACATTTGTGAGTCTGTGTAATAACACACATATCCTTCTAGAAGAAGCTTCTCTGATGAGGGCCGAGAGATGAACTGACCTCTGGGTATAGAGATAAATACTTAGACATACTTACCATTAATCAACTGTAGATGAATATTTAAATGATCTTATTAAATAAAAATCTGGAGCCAGATATAAAATTGAAAACCTGAGAGATCAGAAGAATACGGAAAGCCACAGCTAACCTCACCTCACTGACAATTCAGCTTCCAAAAGGAGCTACTTCCTGTATATCCATGCCTATATGCTTTTCTGTTCTGCTATATCATTTTTTCTCTCTGTCCAGCTACATCACTTCTTATTCCTGCCCAGTTCTGTCACTTCCTGTCTGTCTGTATAGACCTCCAGACCTCTATGGTTAATTAATGTTGGAATTTAAGGCGTGTACCACCATGTCTGGCTCTATTCCCATTGTGGCCTTGAACTCACAAAGATCAGACATATCCCTGCCTCCCGAATGATACGATTAAAGGCATGTGCTATCATTGCCTGACTTCTATGTTTATTTATAGTGACTGGCTTTTTTCCTCTGATCCTCACATAAATTTTATTGGAGGGACACAGTATATTGGGGGACACACTACATCACCACAATCAACAAAATGAAAAGAAATGATTCAAAGCTGTCAGGCTTCTTATTTCACAACCTTTGAAATCTAAATCAATTACTGTTTGTTGTAGTTTAACACCATTTAAACCAGATTTTCATAGTGTATAATTTTAGGAAGCTTCTATCATAATATTTTTCCAGATGGCTTTCTTAATGGCCTTTAGTATTAGTTTTTCTTCACCAATCCTCTTTTACCCATTCTACCAGCTCCTACTACATTTAACCCTTTCTGTTCCATTATTCCCTTTCCTCCACATCATTTGCAGTTAATCTCCCTTCACTTGAAATCTCAACCACTGTTGGGTTACTTCCCTGAATTCTATTGTTAATACAATTTAAGCACTCATACCTTATGATTTAAATCTAGGATACACATATGAAAAAGAACATGTGGAAGTTTCTTCCCTGAGTATGTGTTATCACACTCAAGATCATTATTTTAGGTCTATCCATTTGTCTACATATTTCATTTTTCTTTATACCTGAATAAAATTTGATCATGTCCCACATTTATTTCATGTTTCTGCCCTATACTTTTTTTTTGTAACAAAATATGTTTACTTAAACATAAAGCACAGTGTTTTTTTTTTTTTTAATTAAAACCGCAGGTTCTTAGTTAGAATTAAGGCATAGGTCACTTTAAAAAATAGTGTATGAGAACTGTACTAGCATAGCATCAAACAATGCTGAGATAGCATGACTGCATGACTGGTCATGGTTCTTTTTGGGTGTACTACTTACGTCCTATGCTTTAAACCTCAGTCTACTTAGATGGCATGGGGTAAGATGACAAGGGAAAATTAGTCATGAACATAAACCGGCTGAGAGATATTCTTAGTAATGTGTTAAAAAATGAAAATCATGAAAACCCTTCCCAGGGCCATAATAGCTATTTGCATACCCTTTCAACATGGCAACATCTGTCATCACCAGTGATGGCTTACATTTTCTTTAGAACCTCCTCCCTTCTACAGATGAAATCAGTCACAGAGTTGTATCGCTTGGGACTACAAATGGAACAAACTCTCCCCGGGAGTCCTAATGCAGTCAATCCTCTGATTATATCACCTAGATCCTGTACTTTATCTTAGAGTTCTGGAATTCTGTTTTCTATTTGATTCATTCTCTGGATATCAACATGTAGAAGGCTGCAAATAGATCCATATCTGTCACCATGCACAAAACTTAAGTCCAAGTGGATCAAGGACCTCAACATAAATCCAGCTACTCTGAACCTGCTAGAAGAGAAAGTAGGAAGTAGTCTTGAACACATTGGCATAGGAGATCACTTCCTAAATATAACACCAGTAGCACAGACACTGAGAGAAACAATCAATCAATGGGACCTCTTGAAATTGAGAAGCTTTTGTAGAGCAAAGGATACAGTCAACAAGGCAAAGTGACAGCCTACAGAATGGGAAAAGATCTTCACCAACCCCACATCTGACAGAGGACTGATAGCCAGAATATATAAGGAACTCAAGAAATTAGACATCAAAAAGACCAACAGTCCAATTATGAAATGGGCTATAGAACTAAACAGAGAATTCTCAACAGAGGAAACTCAAATGGCTGAAAGACATTTAAGGAATTGCTCAACATCCCTAATCATCAGGGAAATGCAAATCAAAACAACTCTGAGATACCACCTTACACCTGACAGAATGGCTAAGATCAAAAACACTGAGGACACTTTATGCTGGAGAGGATGTGGAACTCGGGGAACTCTCCTCCACTGCTGGTGGGAATGCAAGCTTGTACAACCACTTTGGAAATCAATATGGCGCTTTCTTAGAAAACTGGGACTCAATTTCACCCCACATCCAGCTATACCACTCTTGGGTATATACCCAAGAAATGCTCAATCATACCACAAGAGCACTTGCTCAGCTATGTTTATATCAGCATTGTTTGTAATAGCCAAAACCTGGAAACAACCTAGATGCCCTTCAACTGAAGAATGGATAAATAAATTGTGGCACATATACACAATGGAATACTACTCAGCAGAGAAAAACAATGACTCACCTCAAGTTTTTTTTTTTTTTTTTTTTTTTTTTTTGACAGCTTGTAGGAACTTTATTTTCCTTCCACCTTTTTTCCCTTTGCTCAGGCGTCTGCAGAGGAGCTCAGGACCACTCAGTGGTGGCTCCAACCCACTCGGTGGCCTGCGCTGTGGGAGCTGCTGACAGGTCCTCAGTGGCAGGCTGGGCACTCTAGGCTTAAGTAGGGAACTGCTGGATCGGTACAGAGGGTACCTGTACACCCTTGAACCAGTCTGCCACCTCTGGCTGAGCAGCAGTGAACTCAGGAGCTGGTGCAGTCCATTCGCCCTGGAATTCCTCCTTGGTCACGGCCTTCTCAGCAGCGGCCTGTTCCTCCTTCTCAATCTCCTCTGGGTCTCTGTAGAAGTAAAGATCGGGCATAACTTCCCATGGGTGCTCACGGGAGATAGTGTCACGCATGCGGATTACTTCCCGGGCCAGCATCCACCACATCAGACCCACTGAGTGAGCTCCTTTATTGTTGCATGGGATGGCAATGTCCACATAGCGCAGAGGAGAGTCTGTGTTACACAGGGCAATGGTGGGCCGGTTGACGTAAGACGCCTCTGTGAGGGGCTGGTGGTCAGCTCTGGGATCAGTCACCACTAGAAGGCGTGGCTCCCTGAAGGCTGCTTGGATCTTGTTAGTGAAGGTCCCAGGGGTGAAGCGGTCAGCAATCGGAGTGGCTCCAGTGGTGGCCCAGACTTCATTCAGCACAGCTCGCTGCCCTGTCTTCCTGGAGGAGATGACGCTGACATCAGCAGGGTTCTCAATGGCAACAATAGCACGGGCTGCAAGCGACAGCGTCTCCCAGGTCCTCTTCGGGTTTATGATGTAGATACCATCACTTTTTCTTTTGTAGATAGATGTACTGCTCCATCTGAAAGTCAAGGTTGGTGCCACCTAAGTGGGTTCCTACAGCAAGGAATTTGAGGACATCCTCCTCCTTCATCTGCAGGACGTCAAGGGCTCCGGACATTGTGTAAGTTTCCCTTTAAGTTACGACGGGAATCAAGAACAACGCCGTATGGACCCGTCCCCGAGTAGCGCGGAAAGGCTCACCTCAAGTTTTTTAACAGGGATATTGTGTTCTTCAAATTTCATCTTGGATTTAGAATGTGGTATTTCACTCAACAATGAACTTGTATTTCTTAGACATCATTTGAGTGTTTATTATCCTCTTGGAATTCATTGAAATGTTTGCTCATGTATTCTTTAATTTTCTTGAATTCTTTGATAATGTTTATCGTTTTTGTTTTAACTTCTGTGTTCTGGGTTTCAATGTGGTTCTCATTAGAGAACGTTTGTCTAGGTCTAGGGTTTGATGGGAGAAAAAGAGACATTTGCATTAATAGCAATGAACAATTCTCTATGACTAAAGCCACAATGCACATTGCAGATCCAGGAAATCAAGAATACAGAAGCAAAAAATAGTCAATAAATTAAAATATTTTAAAAAAAATTTCTATGCTTAAGTACATTTTAAAAAGATGTATAAAAGACAGAGAAAGTTGGAAGACAACAAGAAAGGAGAACTTTGACAGAGAAACAGAAAAACGAATATGACTTTGGATCAAAACCCAAACATTGTGACTTGACATAAAACAGGAAGAATTAAATGAATCATGTTTCTTCACATTCTTTCAGTTTTATTCTGAACTATTTACACTAACTTCTTAAAGTTTCTCATTGTCATAATTCTTAGCAATGCTTTTACCTGCTAATTATAAAGAAAAAAACATTTAAATGTGTTAGCCATTATGACATTTGTACATATCTATGGGGTGAAAGATAATAATCCATCATATGTTTAGATATATAAGGATAAAGTTACAATGTATAATATTCATCCTCATATTATTATTATTATTTTAATTTAAATTTTTGTTTTTTCTCGTATTGAAAATAGATTTTTCATACTATATTCAATACAGATTTCCCTCCCCCAATTCCTCCAAAATATTCCCCATCTAACCTCCCCATTTGGATTCAACTCATTTGTAGCTATACTTAGAAAACAGACATTTAAATAATAATAATAATAATAATAATAATAATAATGATAATAATAATAATAATAAAACAAATCAAGATAGGACAAAGTTAACAGAAGAAAAAGAAAAAAGCAGAAGAAACCCTTAGAGATGTAGAGACACACTTTCACATGAAGAGGAATCCCATAAAACACAAAACCAGAAACTTTAACAAATACCCAAAGAATCTGTAAAGTCAATAAAAGGAAAGAAAGCAAGGAAGGAAGGGAGGAAGAAAGAAAGCAAGAAAGAAGACAAAAAGCCATGAAAAAGCAGTATAAGGAGTACTGGCATTAAGACTTCGTTGAAAGTCTGGTGGAATTATATGCTATAACCATCTTGGCTTTTGTGGTTGGGGAATTTTTAATTATTGTTTCTATTTCACTGGGGTTATAGATCTGTTTGAATTGCTTATCTGATCTTAATTTAACTTTGGTGGGTGCTATATACAAAGAAGATTATCCATTTCATTCAGATTTTCCAGTTAGTTAAGTAGAGGAATTTCACATATGCCCTTATAATTCTCTGATTTCCTCTGTTGCTTTTGTTGTGTCTACCCTTTTGTTTCCTGTTTGGTTAATTTAGACATACTCTCTTGTCCTTTTAGTTAATTTTCAAAATGGTTTGCCAGTCTTATTGATTTTTCTTAAAGATCCAACTTTTTCTTTCATTAATTCTTTATATTTCATTTGTTTGTTTCTATTTTACTGATTCCATCCATTTTTATTACTTCTCTGTCTGCTCCTTTTAGGTGTTTTTTTTCCAACTTTTTTTCTGGAGTTTTCATGTGTGGCAGTTAGTTATTAGGATGAGATATCTCTATTTTTTATGTAGACACATTTATGAACTTGTTTCTTAGCAACACCTTTATGGAATCCCATAAGATTGATTGCATTTTGTTTTTATTTTCATTCAATTCTAAATAGTTTTTAACTTCTTTCTTAATTTCTGTCTTGACTCATTTTTCATTCAGTGGTGTGTTGTTCAGTTTTCATGAGTCTGCAAACTGTCTGTGGTTTCTATTATTGTTGTTATCCAGTTTAATCTGTGGTGGGCAGATAGGATGCAGGACTTTATATAATATTTCTTATATCTGTTTAGACTTTGTGTCTAGGTATGTGGTCAGTTTTGGAGAATGTAGCAGGAATCTTAAAAGTTCTTATTAAAAAAATCAAACCTGAGCCAGGTGTTGGGGTGAACTGGAAGATCAGGAAACCAGAACAAGCCACAGCTACCTCACCTAGCTGGATCCTCAGCTGTTCCTGTTTCCTCAAACTGGAGGTCTCTGAGTCCTCATCCAGAAAGAATCTTAGCTGAATTGCTGCTCAAAAGTCTGAATGCTTAACCAGGCCAAATGCTTAACCAGGCAAAATGCTTAACCAGGCCAAATGCTTCTTGTTCCTGGTCCTCACGCCTTGTATATCTTTCTGCCATCACTTCCTGGGATTAAAGGCATGAGTGACCATGCTTGGCTGTATCCTTGAACACATAGATTTCTGACTAGCTCTGCCTCCCAAGTGCTGGGATTAAAGGTGTGTGCTACCACTGCCTATCCTCTATGCTTAATATTGTAGCTGTTCTGTCTCTGACCCCAGATAAGTTTATTACGGAGCACAATATTTCGGGGAACACAATACCATCACAGGAGGAAGTTCCACAAGCTGTGGAAAAGAAGGCATATTCTTTTGTGTTTGGGGAAAATATTCTATAAATATCTGTTAGGTCTATTTGATATATATAATCATCTAGCCCCAGAATTTCTGTTTACTTGTTGTCTAGATGACATGACTATTGGTGAGAGAGGGGTATTGGAGTCACACACTATTAATGTGTGAAGATCAGTATATGATATAAACTGTAGTAACATTTATTTTATGTACTTGGTTGCCCTTGTATTTTGTGCATAAATGTTAAGAATTGAAATGTCATCTTAGTGTTTTTTTTTTTCCCCTTTGATGAGTAAGCAGTTTACTTCCTTGTCTTTTTTGATTAGTTTTGGGTTGAAATCTATTTTGTCAGATACTAAAATGGCTTCACCAGCTTGGTTCTTGTGTTCATTTTCTTGGAATATCTTTTTTATTCTTTTACCCTGAGATGATGTCTATCCTTGATATTAGGGTGTGTTTCTTCCTTTTACTTTCTTTCTTTTTTTTCTTTTTCTTTCTTTCTTTTTTTTTTATTTTTCTAGACAGGGTTTCTCTGTGTAGCTTTGTGCCTTTCCTGGAACTCACTTCACAGAGATCCGCCTGCCTCTGCCTCCCGAGTGCTGGGATTAAAAGCGAGCGCCGCCACCACCGCCCGTCCAGGGTGTGTTTCTAAGATGCAGCAGATACTGTTTTTGAATCCATTCTGTTAGTCTGTGTCATTTGGGGAAACTAAGGCCGTTGATGTTTGAAATTATTAATGGACAATGTTTGTTGATTATCATTACATTTTTGGTGGTGGTGGTAGTGGTGGGGTGTGTGTGTCTATGTTTTGTGTTTTATCCTCTTTTGATTTGGTGGTCTGAGATTACTTATTTCTTGTGGTTTCTTGGGTTAGTTAAATCCTTCAGTTGAGGTTTTCCTACTAGCAACATCTGCAGAGCTTGATTTGTAGATAGATTCTACTTAAAGGTTTTTTTGATTATTGTTTTTGTTTTTTATCCTGGAATGTTTTTCTCCACTTACTGAGATTGAAAGATTTTTTTTTTTTTCTGAATAAAGTTGTTTGTGCTGGATTCTGTAGTTTCTAAGTGTTTGTAGAACATCTGTCCAGGATCTTGTGGATTTTGAGTCCACATTGAAAAGTTAGGTATTATTCTAATAGGACTACATTTATATGTTAATTTGATATTTTTCCTTGCATCTTTTAATACTCGTTTTTGTTCTTTACAATTAATTAATTAATTATGTGTCATGGGACAGTACTTTTATGGTCCATTCTATTTAGTGTTCTGCATGTTTTTTGTACCTTGATAGGCTCTTCCTTCAATGTAGAGAAGTTTTCTTCTATGATTCTATTGAAAATATTTTCTGTGCCTTTGGTCTGGATTTCTTCTCCTTTCGTTATTCCTATTATTTTCAGATTTTTTTCCTTTTCATACTACCCTAGGATTACTGGATGTTTTGTGCCATTCATATTTTAGATTTAACGTTTTCTTTGACATAGATATCCACTTTTTTTATGTGTCTCTAATCTCTGAGATTCTCTTTTCCATATCTTATATTTTGTTGCTGAGGCTTACCTTTGAGTTTCCTATTCCAATTTCCATGCTCTTCATTTCCATTTTCCACTCTGTTTGGGTTTTCTTTATTGATTCTATTTCCATATCCTGAACAGAACAGTTTTCTCCATTTCATGCCGCTGTTTGTATTTTTCCTAGTTTCATGTATAGATTTATTACTATCTTCTTTAAGGACCGTGACCATATTCCTAACAGCTAATGTGACGTCATTGCCTTAGGCTTCATCTGTACTACATTACTAATGACCTACTGTATCAAAGCTGCAGTGCAGATTTTCCTGGAGAATATTGCTTGTGTTTTCATGCTGGTTGTTTTGGGATTATTGTAATTCTAAATGTTGATATCCGGTCTTGCCTTTATTAGGTGTTTTGTTGTTTGTTTCTTTGTTTTTTCCTTCTTTGACTCCTAGGAAAATGTCGTGGCTGTGAATTTTCTGAAAGGGGTTGTTTCTGCGATCCTGCCACTTGTGGCCCTGGAAGGTCATGGATAGAACTTTTTCTAAGTATTTGGAGCTGACACAAAGAAGGGGGTTGGACCAAAGTGGAAGACTAAGAGGGTGTACAGGAAGAAGTAAAGCTGTTAATGTAACTAGGATCTGAAAGACTCCTGGGAATGGAGGGCCAGAGGAAGGAAAGGACATGGCGGGTGGTCTTCTTCAAAGCTGAAGATAAGAGAGGGGGATTGGAAATGTGAAACATGTGGGAGAGAGAAGAAGGCACCCTAGTCTTTGGCAGGTTTAGCCAGCAGCTTTTTGAATTAAAGATGCGAATGGTTGAAAAAAATTCACATTTAGAATTTTAGTTCCTGGAAGTCAACTATTTGAAGTTAGAGAACAATAAACACATCCCCAGACAAAGAAAAGTAATATGATTTATCAGCAGAAGACCTGTCTTACTAGAAAAGAAATAAGCTGCTTAGGTCACAGTAAAATGATGTTGATGAGTACTTCAGAATTGCAATGGAAGAATAAGTGAATAAAAATAACAGATTTTTATTTATAATTGATGAAATACATGACTGTATGATGTAAAAATGTTTTGGAGAGCTACAATGCATGATAAGTGAATTCATGGCAGAAGCATTATAAGGAAAAAAAGGATTTTAGAGCATACCATGCCCAACGCGGCTGTGGGATTTCTTTCTGTAGGCTGTGAATTTGTGTTACTATGACTGGTTAATAAAGAAGCTGCTTTGGCCTGTGCTGAGTCAGGTTATAGCCAGGTGGGAAATTCAAGAGAGAGACAGGAAGAAGAAAGGCAGAAGTGGGAGAGATGCCAGCCTGCAGCCCAAGGAGCAATGTGCCAGCAGACTGGTAGTGCCACAGCCATGTGGCAAAACATAGTTTAATAGAAATGAGTTAATTGAAGATATAAGAGCTAGCTTGCAAGAGGCCTGCTGTAGGCCACACAACTTGTAAATAATATTAAGCTTTGAGTGATTATTTTATAAGTGGCTGTGGGACTGCAGGGCTGGGCAGAACTGGAGAAAACTTATCACTTCATTTTGAGACTAAGTTGGGTTTACATTGGGATATGAAAAATATTAAATTCTTGTAACAATGTAACTCATAAAATCTCTTATTCATTACTGATAAATGTTGAAAAGGAATAGTTACTTTAGAAGAAAGTATGACATTTTCAACTAAATTGAAAGTCTGTTAACATAAAGAAAATATGTAGATCCCTATTATTTAGGTATTGGTTTTGAAAATAATACCCATAAAAATGTGAATATGTCAAAGTCTAGGATAGTAAATATACCACTTAAAACATAATTGACATAGAGAAAAATGATTATTTAAAATATTCAGTTAAATCAAAAAAGGAAGGAATTACAGTGAAATGTAATCAAATTCATTGTATAAATGCATGGACTTCTCAAAGAATTATAAATTATAAATAATTTTATATAAAGCAAAGCAGGAAGTCATCAAAAACAAGGCCAGCAATCAGAATTGTTACACACATGGTTGATTTTTACTCAAGTAGAAAATTAATTTTTTTAAATTTTAATACTCAAAATGAAATTTTGAAAAAGAGATCAAGTGAATTTAGTAATGAAGTTTTATATGAACAAGAACAAAAAACACTTAGTTTGCATGCATTAAAACTGAAATTTTTCTGTCAATGAGACTAACATATATATAAAATAGTTAAAATGTAAATCATTTATTGAAAATAGTGAAGCAACTATTGAAATTCCAAATTAAGAACATCAATAACTTCACTATCGACAAATGGGGGCTGGAGTGATAGCTCAGTCAGGAAATAGTATTATGCATAATGATGAGTACCTGAATTTGCATCTCTATCACCCATGTAAAAGCCTGGTCCAGCTCCCATCTGTAATCCCAACAGTTAGTTACAAAATCAGTAGTTAACAGAGAAAGAAAGAGAAGGGGTTGGGGTTGAGAGGAAGGAGAGTGAGAACCACAGAGAGCATTTGAAGTTGGGAAGGGAAGTGAGGATAGAGTGGAGGAATTAGATGTGAGATGATGGGAGTAGACTGATTAAAACACATCATATGCAATATGAATATTATATAAAATATTATGGACAAGAGGAAGACAAAAAGAGTAAGAATAGGAGGAAGGAAGTGAAACTGGCTCTATTTGCAGATGACATGATTCTTTCAAAAGACTCTATTAAGTCAACTAGAAGACTCTTGCATCTAATAAATAGCTATACTTAATTTGTAGGAGGCAAAAATCTATTGAAAAATATAACTTTCAATTATTCTGGTAGTCTTGGAAAAAATGAGAAAAATAACTTTTTCAAAGTAACTACCCCTATTAAGTATTTAGGAACACATCTATTCAAAGAACTGAATGACCTCTACAACAATAAGTAGTTGTAAAATATTGAAAGAAGAAACAATAGAAGATATTAAGCTATTAAAAAATTCATGTTCCTGGATAGGTAAAATAATATCACAAAAATGCTCATATAAAAATTAATTTATAGAATTAATGTAATATGTATCAATATCCCCATGTGACATTACATAGGTTTAGAACAAAACAAATAAATAATGAATAGCCAAAGCAATCCTAAAAAGTAAAAGCAATGATAGAAGTATTATAACATTATACTACACAGCCATAAAAATAAAGACAGCCTGATACTGGAATAATAATATGTAAACCAAAGGAATAGAGTAGAAGACACAGAAATAAAATAGCAAAGTTCTGCCCACTGAATTTTTTAGAAAGGAGTCAAAACATACTTTAAAAAAAAAAAAAAGCCTGTTCAACCGTTTGTGCTGGCTAAACAGGATTTCTACCTGCAGAAGAATGAAATTAGATTTATATCTTTCACCTTGCAGAAAAATCAATACAAAATAGATCAAAGACCTTTACTTAAAACCTGAAACACTGGAAATTTCAAATGAAAACAGAGGAGACAACCTTTAAGACATTGGGCAGGCAAGAACTTTTAAAACAGGACACCGGAAGCCCAGGAAATAACCCCAGGAATCAGCAGATGGAACTATATACAATTAAAATGTTTCTGTATAGCAAATGAAGATAGTGTTAACAGAAATGAAACAGTGTTAGCAGACAGCCAACAGACTGGATGTAAAAAAAAATTACCTGTTACACTTCAAACAAGAGACTGATATTCAGAATTTACAACCAACTACAGAAATTAAATAACAAGGAAAAACTGCCAATCAACAAATGGAGAAATGAATTTAATAGGTATTATTAAAAGTGCAAGTGACCAATAACTTTTTTCAAAGTTATCAATATCTCTAGTGACTGAAATGCAAATTAAAATGATTTTGAGGTAACACCTCAACCCAGTCAGAAGGGCTATCACCAACAAATCTTAAAAGCAATGTTGGAGATGGTGTGGATATAAAGAAACCCTCATCTGCAGTGGGTATGTATCCAAGTTGATACCACAATTGTGGAATTAAATTCAGAAAATTCTCCAGAATTAAAAAGAGAACTATTAGGCTTTCTCTCAACCATTGCCAGTAGTCTATTGTGGGGGTATCTTTGTGGATTTCTGTGGACCTCTCTAGTACTTTGCTTCTTCCTATTCTCACGTGGTCTTCATTTATCATGGTCTCCTATTCCTTATTCTCCCTCTCTGTTCTTGATCCAGCTGGGATCTCCTGCTCCCCTAAGCTCTCTTTCCCTCGAACCTTGCCCTTCATTACCCCCACTCATGTCCATGTTCTTCATGTAGATCTCATCCATTTCTCTGTCATTGGGTGATCCCTGTGTCTTTCTTGGGGTCCTGTTTTCTAGGTAGCCTCCCTGGAGTTGTGAGTAGCAGTCTAGTCATCTTTGTTTTACATCTAGTATCCTCCTATGAGTGAGTACATACCATGTTTGTCTTTCTGAGTCTGGGTTAACTCACTCAGGATGATTTTTTCTAGATCCATCCATTTGCCTGCAAACCTCATGATGTCATTGTTTTTCTCTGCGGAGTAGTATTCCATTGTGTATATGTCAAATGGTATATGTAGTTTTAGGTTTTTGGAGGATCATTTTTACTGACGTTCAAGGTAGCATCAGTTTGCAATAGTAACTTAAAATCCAGTTTTTAAATTTAATTAATGAAATAAAAATATATTTTTTAAATTAATACCCTTGTAATAAATAAAATTCATGATACATATTATTTATTTTATATAACCAATATATAAAATGCATAGAGACTATTTCCACTTTGCAATATTAATGGCTTACTATTAGCTATAACAAAATAGAAAATATTTTCCTTATAATTTTATTTAGTGATTTGTTTTGTTTGGTAAACATAATCAGTAAACCTAATGGAACTAAAATATTTATGCATTCTTTGGATTAGTATTTTTAACAATGCCTTTTGGATATGTTTAATTTTTATGCAGTTGACTTATTGCTATAGGTACTAGAAAAGATTTTTGCATTTACTCTCTAAGTGTTCTGTAATATCAAACAGAGCACCAAACACGGTTTTCAATATGTTTAACAGAAAGAAAACATGAGGGAGAATAAAAATCAATGTTCTATTGATATAGTAATACATTTTCAAAAAATATTGTGTAAACCAGGTAGGTACCCATGTGTACATGATATTTGCACAAAGTGATTCTCTCAACATTTTAAACCATAAACATAGATTATTTCATTTTGTGTGAAAATAATTGATTGTTTCTTCTGATAAAAGCCCATACTGAAGGTCCACACTGGATTCCTGTGGAGGTTTATGTCTTCTAAAAAAGTAACCATTTGACCACATACTAAAAACACCAAGGTGAGATTTCAATTAGAGTTTGTAGCAAGACAGCATAAAGTATCATTTGCTGAACAGTGCTCTTTTGGTCCTTTTTAAAATGAATCAAAGACCTCAAAGTTAGATGCAATCCTGAAATCTAGAAGATTAAAAAGGGAATGCTCTTCAGAAGATGTGCAAAGGTCAGTACTTTCTGAGTAGCACTCCTATCTTGTTCAGAATCTAAAATATATAATTAAAAAAAAAAACAGTTTGCAGAGAGGTACTCTGCAGGAGTTGGCAATACTGTTCTTAAAATCAGTATATTACTTTTTATGCAAATCTCAGTGCTCAGCCTGGGATGACTCCCTGTAATTCATTGACCACAGATCCTAAAGATCTCAGAGATCCCCACAATTGCAAGATTGGAAGCTATCGTGATTACTCTTGGATATGCTCCAAGGCTAGATGTTAAGCCCTTATTTTTCAAGAAACATGAGAGCTAAAGTATATAATCAGCATAAGAGTCCAACAATGGACACATACAGAAATAAAATGTAATATGTGTCCACATGGAGTTTTGTTCCACAATAAATAACACAAATATTAATATATCTTCACTCATATTTTACATTTTAAATGTTATTAAAAGACATATATATCTGTATGTCTATATACTACTTGTTTACCTGGTGCCCTTGAACAACATAAGAGAGCATCAGATACTATAGAACTGTTACAGGTGATTGTGAACCACCATGTAGGTGCTGTGAATTGATACCCTGTCCTCTGGAAGAATAACCAGTTCTCTTAACTTATTTTAATTTCACTACTCTACTGTGATGACTGAAAACTTAGTTTTAAAAGTTCAGGTAAGCTGCTGATAGTGTTAAAGAATTAAACTGGACTTATCTGTTTTAATAAGAATTTGTATAAGAGGAAATTCAGAGACATTTTCTGGACAAAACAAATATTGGTATTACTATAAAACTTCAATAGTGATTGAAATATTTTGTGATAGGAAATTTAAAACTAGTGTTCATATAGTGAAAATGTCTAGATATATTAGAGTTACATTTAGAATTTTTTTGTATAAGGAAAAGTAATAAACATTTTTGTTTTGTATGTTTAACCTACAGGACATATGGAAGCTAAGGAACTAGGAACTCACTATTTTCTGGGAAGGATGCATGGATTTAGGGAGAGGAGAGCAAATATAGGTGAAATGAAAGTAGATGGGGAGAACACTGGAGACAAAATGCTTCCCACAAATTGTATAGTGGTGGAGACATCAGAGGAGAGGAGAAGGTATAACCAAACTTAAGTATGAGCAGAGAAATTATAGGAACCTATGATCTTTCAACCCTTGTAAAATACATTGAGATACTGGTGGAGACCATGTGACATGAAAGAATAGAAAGTGGGAACACTGTGAAGCATTTACCTAGGGATGGAAACAGGGGATGGATAAAAGGGATGGCAGAGAACACTCAAACCAAACTTAGGGTGAATAGAGAAATGTTACTGAAACTCAATGCTTTGGGAACTAATTAAAAATACAATTTTTAAAAGAGAATTTGAATAGAATTACTCCAAATTAGTGAATAATTCTACTCCCAGGATATATGGGTTTTTAAGTGAAAATCTCACTACATGGCATCGATAACTTTATTAGTTATTTTCAGAGAAGTCTCAAGGACCTCAAAACTGTTCAGACTATTGATGTTTCTCTTGATTTCTCAACATAACTTGATGGCAAAATCCCTGAATGAAGATATTATATATTTTGCAGGACACAGAGATCAGAGCAGGACACCTCTAGCCTGCTTTACACTCTCATAATGCTGGGAAGTGATATTAGACTTCTGGGGTAAAAATATACCAGTTGTCTTACCTAGAACTGGGGCAGACATGTTACAACACAAATCTTGCTGGGCAAGATGTGGCACTGATGCAATAGTAGAAAGAATTTTCATGGAGTGAGCAACTTCCCTCTTGATTGGACTTGAGGCTTGTTCTACAGAGGGGATTTATTACTGGTATTTTGAACATGGTGAAAACCTTGGCTAAGAAGAATTTACTAATGTTTTCTAAGTGGCCATAGTGTTAAATGGTGTCCTAAGTATTTGTGTTTATATCAATAGAGTTGTGTTGCTACTAATCTTGGACAAGAGCCTTATTACAGTTTATAGTGGTTAATGCAGAGATTCATAACTATTCTAAGTTCTGGGAATAAGTGACTAAGTGTGATTAACTCTGGTTGGGATATGTTTGTCAACTTTCCTCTCTCAAGGCTTTGGAAAGAATATAAGACTATGTATCTTACATAGTTGAATTTTAAAGATTCAAACATCATCTAAATTGAGAGAAGACATTTGTCTTTCTGAATCTGGTATTATCTTACTCAGAAAAAAATTGTTATCCATTCATTTACCTGTGAGCTTTATAACTTCATTTTTCTTAAGAGCTGAATGAAAAGTCAGAAAACTACTTTCCATGGAAGAAAAACACAGCATAGTGACATGAAGTAGAAATATTTAAATGACAAAGGTTAAATGAGGTAGATTCTGGAATGTCAGGCTAGAGGAGGGAATTTGTGCAGGGATAACTAACAATAAAGTACTTCTTAAAAAATCATACAAAATGTTACCATCTCAAAAGCTCCATAAAATATAAACATATATAAAGTGTATTTAATAGAGTTATGTTATAATGGGGCAATAATGCCCTTACTAAACACCACAGGCTAAAAAACAAATATGCCCAATTTTAGGAATAGGTTACCTCAACTGGACTTTTTGACCAAAGAGTTTTCATAGGCCCCAAATATTACAGGCTATTACCAGTACTCTAGGGTCACTCCCTACAACTTAATGGTAAGACCCTATTTCTGAAGGCATGGTAGAAGTCACAGAACAGAAAAAAGCAATCAGGTATTAGCCTAGAATTTCCATCCTTACTGGCTAGCTTTCATACTGATGTGATGATGTGTTATGTATGCTACTGAAGGAGAAAAGTAAAATCCAGTCTTATCCAGCTGTGACCTATAGATGTAACCAACCGTCTTATTAAATAAGAAACACAGAAACAATGTAAAAGAGAAAGCTGAGAGGTCAGAGTTCAGAGCTAAAATCTCACCCTTCCGCCTGCGGTGTCCCAGCTTCCCGAAAAAGAGCTACTTCCTGTCTGTAAGTCGATTTTCCAGTCATTCTGCCTTCTCATTGGTTGTAAACCCAAACACGTGACTGCCTCGTCACTGTCTGAATGTACAGCCCCCTAGGTCTTAAAGGCATATGTCTCCAATGCTGGCTGTATCCCTGAACACACAGAGATCTATCTATGGGATTAAAGGCGTGTGCCACCATCGCCACACTCTGTCTATGGCTCTAATAGCTCTGACCCCCGGGCAACTTTATTTATTAGCATACAATCAAAATCACATTTCAGTACAATTAGAATACCACCACATTTCCCCTTTTCTATTTTAATAAAAAGAAAAAGAAAGCAAAAGGTTATAACTAACAAAAGAAAAACTATATACAAAAGTACAATAACTATATACAATATATACAAGTAATAAATACCTAAACAGGTATTTGACAAATCAGAGAAAATAATTCCATTATCTATCCTATTTTGGTAAATCCAAGATGTATCTAATGCACTTTCTATCCTAATTAATTTTCAACTATAACTAACTAATTTTCAACCATAACTAACTAATCTTCAACTCCCTCAGAGACCCAAGAAGGGAATAATATTAGCTAATAAAAATAAAAACAGGAAGTGCATACAAGCAACTTCCAAAAAATTTGTGAGTTGACAGAAACAGCCATTCTCCAACTCCAAAGTCAGCTTTAAATTTTAATTGAACTGGGACTATTAGAAGACCAATAGTGTTAAATCTTTAGAGAAAAGCAGAAACAAACATTTAGGAAGACATAAAATTTTTTAGATAATATATACCCATACACCATTTCATTCTGTTTCTTGGGATAGATGATTTGTCCCTTTTCTTCAGTTGTCTCATTTGTCTAGTGTTGTTCAGATTCCTTAACCTTCATTCTCCTAAAAGACAAAAACAAAAACCTTTCCCCAAGACTAATTTTGGGGATGTTCCTTTTTGGCAAGTTATTATCTGATTAAATGAAAAGGCATGTGTTATTGATACAAGTTAGTTTAAATTGGATGTTCATGCTGGTTGATGAACTATCACCTCCTCTAATTAAGAGGTCTCTCTTGTTCAAATCGAACCTTTATCAATTTTGATGGTACCCACAGCTTATCTTCTCCTGTAGAAACAAAAGCAAAACCTCGTCCCCAATGTAATACATACCCTGGTTTCCATTCTGAGGTCAGCACATCCTTAAAGTATATAGGCTGATTTAATTCTGTAGTTTTTTCTATTGTCCAATGTTTTCCCTTACCACACCTTCTGCATACTCCAGAAGGAAGGGGCATTCTGTTGCCATTGTTCCTTGAAGAAACATTTTTTTCTAGGAATGACCTGTCTACAGATCCCTGCACATGGTAATAAAGATCTGCCTGACCAGATGTACACATGAGGGTAATATTCGCATTAATGTCATGGAAGTAACACATCACTTTCAGATTGGATTTATGGTCTGCCTCACAAGGTGGAGCCCATTAACGACACCGTTACTGGGACCACTGAACTGTGGCTAGATGGTCACACGCTCTGTGGAAGAACTTACTGCTATTAGTCTGCTCATGGGACATGATATTAAACTGAGTCCTTACAACTTTTCATTACACCCTCAGATTTTTACATTTCTCAGACTTGATGAGAGAAGTGTCTTTTTTTACAGTAAATGCCAATTAACATAGAGATCCATAATAGGCAAAAGATACACAGAGCAAGGACTCTGTCCTAAATGGGACATACACATCTTACTGTTTTCCAAATGCTCAGGGATCATTACAGACAAGGGAGTGGAAATATTTTACAAGCCAAAAGCAATGGATGACTACAGTAAAACCATGTTTTCCAGATACAACTGGATAGTTACAAGTATGAATTCATAGTGGTTGTAACAGCATGCACAATACATGTATAAGCTCAGTACAAACAAAATCTCATATATATATATATATATATATATATATATATATATATATATATATATGTTTTTGGACTGCTAACCATGAGAACGAGTGAGTCTCTGACTATTTTGTCTGCTCGAAGGACTCTTTTCCTACTGTTGGGTTGCCTTGTCCATCTTTTATATGATAGTATTTGCTCCATCTTATTATATTTAATTCTGTCATGTTTGATTGTTGTCTCCTGGAAGCCTGTTCTTTGCTAATGAGAGACAGAAATGAGGTGGATCTGAAAGAGAGCAGAAGTGGGAGGAACTGGGAGGAGTAGAGGGAGAGGAAATTATAATGAGGATATACTGTAAGAGAAAAGAATCTACTTTCAATAAAAAAAAAAAAATTAGCATGTAGTAGGGAACAGATCCTGAGGTCCTAGTCCCTAACTGAGGAACTATTGATGGGTGATAGAAGCTGCGGAAGGAAGAATTTTTTATTTCTGATATGTGTGACCATTGATAAGTTTTTTACTTCTTAATTGAAAACTCCTTATTACATACAAACCTAAGGAAAGAACTAATTAGATACAGGGGAGTTAGAAGTAAAAACAAGATAAAGGCACAGGTTTGTGAAGAAGGAATTACATTTGTAGGACCAAATGTTTTTGAAGGGAAGCTGTAGGGGTGGTTAGGATCAAAATGTAAACACACATGAAATTTTTAAAGCATAAAAAAACTTGACAAAATATATTTTTGTATTAAAGCTTGTATTTACAAATTAAGTAGCAGAGTTGTATGAATTTATAAAATATTGCAAAAATTGTGTTGATGTATTTTTCAAAAGCATTTGAATTTAATAATTTCTAATGTAAATAGAGACATTAAAAATCATTCTTTAAATATGTAAATTCAGTTTGAATTATCAAAAAATACTTTCATTTAGATAATATTTCGTAAAACTGCAGTTTAATAGTAGCATGTAAAGGAACTATATATAGCATTTAAAATTTAAACTAATTAAACTTAGAAATTATCTTTAATATTTGAAATATATATAATATATATAAACTTGTTTGTTTTGTGTATATTGTGAGTGAGATTTATAATTAGTACTGGCATTCTATACCTTTCTGCAAATAAATGTATTATTTACACAAAAGTAAAAATATGGTGTCAATATTATGAAGATTCAGATAATACTACATTGCACATAAAGGTGTTAAATTATTTGAGTATTTTAGTTCATTCTTGTCACACCAACTCCAGTGTCGTCCATGTGACATAAACAATTATGTCAATAATAGCGGACGGAAGATACATGTCCCACAGGACTAAGCTCCCTGGAGGTCCCTGGCAGAGTGCCTGTGTTATGCTTCCTTCTCGAAGGAGAGGTGCTTCAACAGATCATGAGCTCTCTGGGCTATGGGTTCTATATAACTGCTTTTCTGATAATGTTCTAATTAATCTATGAAGCATAGCCAAAATTAATGAATGCTTGGGTTGTGAACTATGGAGGAAAGGGGAAGCTGGACATGGACCTTATTTAGATATAACAGAATGAGCTATTCCTTAAAAACCTCAAGCTGCTAGATAATAGAAAGTATGATAGTTCAGGCACTTCTAGGGAATGAACACTCACCCACTAAAAATCCCAACTAAAGTGATTTATGGCAGAAAAGTTATCTCATAGGAGGCAGATGGTGGGCCCCTCTGTTGAGGAAGTTCAGCATGGGAAACTTAAGGACTACAGCCTTCCCCTTACAGGCGTAAAAGTATAAGAGTCCATATTTCATCAGGCAAAAAGGTTTTATATTAAAGGAGATAAAAGAACTAAAGAAAGACTTAGGGAGGATCTACATCATTCAAATTGGCTAAATGGGTCATGAGAACCAGAAAGTAAAAATGAATAAATAATAAACTAGTGAGCAGCTGAGATAAAGATGAAGGACACAGCTGCAAGAAGACTACACAAGTCTAGGGACCGTACTAAGTTTAAAAAACACAGACTGGTCGGGCGGTGGTGGCGCACGCCTTTAATCCCAGCACTCGGGAGGCAGAGCCAGGCGGATCTTTGTGAGTTCGAGGCCAGCCTGGGCTACCAAGTGAGTTCCAGGAAAGGCGCAAGAGAAACCCTGTCTCGAAAAACCAAAAAAAAAAAAAAAAAAAAAAAAAACACAACACAGACTGCTCTTTGGGTCATAAAGTTCTTGTGGGTGAAGATTCTAGCACTGATTAATAATTGTGTGCTTGCTGTTTTTCTAAAGATGATGTAATTGAATTATTGCCAAGCTCTTGTTGTTCCTTGTATGACTTGATAGTTTTCTTTGCTGTATATATACTACTGATTTGCAGAAGTAAAATTGCAGCAGATTCATACCACTTCTGAGTGTGTTGTCTGTCTGTCACTCACCGAATCCTTGCCTTCCTGACTACCCAAGCTCTGCTCCCCCTACGGTCGTGGTACCCCCCCCATGGGCCAGTCCATGGCACATTCTTTTAAAAATAAATGATCAAATTGTTGACATGATGAAAGAATTAAGAGATTGTTTCCAAATATTCCATTTTTAATGCACTGATGTATTCAAGAAATAGAAACATCACATAATTCTGTTAATCAAAATGTCAGGTACATGTTGTAAATTAGATAATTAAACAGTGGAGAAGATTAGAGAATAATTATTCTGGATTTGCATAGCATGATTTACATAATGAAATGAGTTGAAAATATGTAAAATTTTAATAAATACAAAATTATAACAGCGAATAGTTTATCCTACAGTAAAATTTATCTATTTAGAGATTTCTTTTATATGAAAATTAGCATTAATGTATTCAGATATACTAACTTACTTTCCAGCACAGCCAAAATCTCACTAGCCAAAGGACAACAAAACTATGTAAGTACAGTATTATAGGGGCTCATTCTGGAGGTTTATAACTCAAGGCCAAGTGAGACTACATAGAGAGACCCTGCTTCAAATAAATGAAGCAAACAACAATGTACAAACAATAAAATTATAGAAAAAAACAACCTGTTATCTTGACAAATTATATCAGGATCTACTTTAAAGCTCCCATCTGAGGAATCACAAGGCAATGGGTGGCATTCAATAAGGCACTTCTACAAGATTTCCTCTCAAGGCTTTGCTGATATGCTGCATGGGAAAAAGTCTAAAAGATCTAATATAAAAGTAAATAGTGTCTGGGTCTATCAAAGACTTTAGAGATTTAGAGTAGTAGAGAGAAGAAAATTGCTTTCCGAGGCAGACAACACAGTAGAGCATGAAGGGATAAATTCCCCAGAGAAACGAACATGACATTTGACAACACTTTTTCTGGGATACATGTTTCAAATGCCTAAAGGGCAAGAACAGAAATCAACAGCTTAGAAAATGGTGATGGATTCAAAAACCATTTCAGAATCCAGTCTTCTGAGGAGATAAGAATTATAAATTTAAAAGTTTGAGGAGGTGAGAGCAGGGTAAATCTTGGAAGGGCAAAGGAGTAATGTCAAGTCTACTGAGACTAAGTCCACACAGATGCCTAAACACTAACAATTGTCCCAATATACACAAAAATGAATATAGTTACTGAATGGTGAAATAAAATATTCTTTGAGGAAAATAAAAAATAACTCTTGGATTCTACAAAATTTTGTATACTCATTTAAATGTTCACCAAAGCAGTTAATAAGTATAAGTATAGATAAGTATAGAACATTAAATTAACAGGTAACAATTAAAATTCTCATAATTTTGTATTTATGATATATATTATGAAGTAATCAAATATGAAACAAAATTTTAAGCTGAATTAACAAATTTAAAAATAGATATTAAGTTGTAGAATATTACTTGTAAAGTGAAGGATCATAAAAACAGTATTATAAGAGTTCAATTATTGGTACAAATTATAAGTGACATTTATTCCAATAGAAAAATAATTTTGACATAGTACTTGGTCTCACTAGGTCATGGAAACTTTTCCAGTTAGAAAAGCAATCAAAACTATACAAATTTCATTGAAACTACAGAAAAGAATATATGTTTCCTATTTGTCTATTTGTCTATCTATCTATCTATCTATCTATCTATCTATCTATCTATCTATCTATCTATCATCTATCATCTATCTAAACTTTTCAGCTTCTTCCATCAAATAAATCCATGATAATACATGGATACAAAGTATAACATTAAATGATTAGTCTATTTGTTATAATAGTTGACATTTGATTTAATTATCTATCCATCTATCTATCTATCATCTATCTAATGTATATATAGATACTCTCTCTACATATGTATATATTATATTAAATTTAACAGTTAGAAAAGAAAGAGCAAATGGGAAAGAAGCAATTTCTGAGAATTCTCACCAGACATTTCTGTATCCTCATGACAAGGATATAGATTTTGTATCAAAGATTTTCCTTTTTCTCATGATTCCAATTGTACGAAAATTCTAAAACATATTAAATAATGAACAGTGTGACCACTCACCTAACTTTCAAATGTTGGAAAGATTGTCTCCCTTATACAATATACCACATTTTTGTTGCATTCTGGTCTTCAAATACTTTGTTTTTCTATTTAGCCTGAATTTTTGGTTTTTTCGAGACAGGGTTTCTCTGTGTAGCTTTGCACCTTTCCTGGAGCTCACTTGGTAGCCCAGGCTGGCCTCGAACTCACAGAGATCCGCCTGGCTCTGCCTCCCGAGTGCTGGGATTAAAGGCGTGCGCCACCACGCCCGGCATTAGCCTGAATTTTTATATGCATTTTCATTATGTCTATTTACCTTAAGAATCTATCTGTTGTTACTTTAATATATAGAATAGTTAGTCAGTGATAATCAAAATCATATTTCAAACTCATGAATATATTGAAGGATGTATTTTGACAGATACTATAGAAACATTTTGGGATTGAGAAGAAAATAAACAGACATCCTATTTTGAAAATAATTATGTACTTGGGAAGTTTTCTAAACATAACTTTAGAGATTATCCTGTAACACTAAAAATAATTGGTTAATGCAGAAATGTGTAACACAACAAAATGACTTCAAGTTTTCAACTTCCTATGGCCTTATAAGCAAGGTACATTTCTCTGATGGAAACAGTACTATAAAAAAGATCTAAACAGTTAATAAATTTGCATTTTGTCTTTTTTCTTCTGTATTAAATATAAAAGACACATGGATTATCAAATTGTAAAACTAATGTCAAAAGAAAAAATGGAATATATTGTCTCAGTAACTAACTAAATAGTTTTAAGTTGAAAGTTAGTGATATTAAATGTATAAAAATATGAAAAGGGAGTAAAGTAATAATAAAGACAGAAAAAAGGGAAAAGTATTATTTAAACATTTGGGAATGATTTTCTTTTTTGTTTGTTTTTTTTAATTAATTAATTAATTTTTCTATTATCAGCTTGATACAGTATAAATTCTTACCTTAATAGTGAAATGTTTCATTGAGGCTTGCTCAATAATTGAGTAAAACCAAAACTTATTATAATCCAGAGTCATCCTAGGGTCCCCATATATATATCCTCCATGATTCTGTGGGTTGCAGTCTGATTGTTCTTTGCTTTATATCTAGAATCCTCTTATGAGTGAGTACATACCATGTTTGTCCTTCTGGGTTTGGGTTACCTCACTCAGGATGATTTTTTGTAGTCCCATACATTTGCCTGTAAATTTCATGATGTTATTGTTTTTTACTGCTGAGCAGTACTCCGTTGTGTATATGTACCACATTTTCTTAATCCATTCTTCAGTTGATGGGCATTTAGGTTGTTTCCAGGTTCTGGCTATTACAAATAGTGCTGCTATGAAAAACAAAACAAAACAAAACAAAAAAACAACAACAACAAAAAAGAAAACACATGATCATCTCATTAGATGCTGAAAAAGCCTTTGACAAAATCCAGAATTTCCTTCATGATAAAGGTCTTAGAGATATCAGGAATGCAAGGAACATTCCTAAACATAATAAAGGCAATTTACAGCAAGCCAACAGCCACCATAAAATTAAACGGAGAGAAAATCAAAGCAATACCACTAAAATCAGGAACAAGACAAGGCTGTCCACTCTCCCCATATTTATTCAATATAGTACTGGAAGTTCTAGCTGGAGCTATAAGACAGTAAAAGGAGATCAAAGGGATAGAAATTGGAAAGAAAGAAGTCAACCTTTCACTATTTGCAGATGATATGATAATATACATGAGTGACCCCAAAAATTCTACCAGGGAATGATTTTCTTTATAAGGAATCATTGATAGAAAAGGAATGCTTTTATTACAACCAGTTCTGAAGGTTTAAATGACTAGTAGAGAGAAGTGAAACTAAGGATTACCATGTTTACTGATTCTGTAGGATTAGGGTGCCAGTTTTTTATTTAAGTGTTTTATTGCAGGACCGCATGAGAGAAAATGAAGATACTACTAAGGTACCACATTTCGAGTGCTGTAAAGGAAGTATATTACACACAGCAGTGAGTGATAAACACATCCACAGTAGTAGAGGAGGTCACTGATGAGCTGTCTTGGGGAGCAGCAGAATCAAGAGAAAGGAAGAAGACTGTCACACCAAAGGAAGAAGAGCGCCTCCCTTTTCATGTATCGTCTTTCAGATTCTTTTATAGACATTTGTAAACCCAAAGCTTTGGTTTGTATCGTGAGAACTTTTCAGCTTCTTCCATCAAATAAAGTGATAATACATGGATACAAAGTAAAACTCATTAAATTATTAGCCTATTTGTTATAATAGTTGACATTTGATTTGAGTATGAAAATGATAAAATTTAAAACACAAAAGTAGCTCATGTAGTATTTGACTGGAATTGAACTTTTCTACAAAGGACAAGAGCCAAAAACTGTACAGAAAAATGTGCAATATGTGCAGGAGGAAGAAAAATTAATGATGCAAGTCTTGGAATTATGCAATATATAGCTTAAAGGAATGCTAATCAGGTAACTTGAGAAAGGACTGCTGGCAGGTGACCTAATATCATGTGTTCTGCATAAAACAGTCATTACACTTTCAAAAAGTGAATGCCTACTGAAGTGAGAGCCAAAGTAGCAGTATCTAATTACAATAAGATAGATTGAAGTTTCACTGAATTAAACAATTTTAGTGCTTGGAATCATTATTCCTGGGTTTGGTCCATTGACAATCTCTTTTCTTCAGAGAAGATTTAGTTTGATTTGGAATGATTGATGGAGAAGTCAACATTCAGAATTGAGGTAGCTAGATAGAAAAAAATTAAAAATATATGATTTTGGAAATGGTTATTCTCAATTTAATACTAAAATTAACAAAAATAACCAGTTTGTTTCATATACAAACATTATTTACAAGGTGTGGTAAATAAGATAATGTCATTTATTTTTAATATAGTATAAAGATATAAAACATATTCACTAATTTTTTTAATTTGATGAATTTTAGCATAAACAAAGATATTCTTTTGCTCTGTCAATTCCACTGAAGAGAACTTTCTAACATACAAATATTTGCGGTAGGCTAATTGGAATTTCATTTTTAAGAGTTAGAAACTTTATATCAAATGAACAAATTTTTATTGAACTCCTTTCTTTGGCTTCACATGTTTTCTCATATTAAATTAGCATTATTTTTACTTACGCATCTTGTGCTTTGCCCATGCATGGTGTATTGTGACAGAATCACCAGGTCCAGGATATGGCTTACCAAATGTTATCAGAAGCAGAGTGGATGGCCTGGCTCTGAAGCCAGACCTGGACATGTTCCATCTTACTCAGTTGAACCCTTTAAATGTCCCATGACTTCTCATTACAGCAAGCCGAGGAAAAGAAACACTTAAACCTGAGTCAGAGATCTGTATTCTTGATGCAAATTATTGCACTTGTAGAATATGTGTGTGTCGCATCTTTCACATGACATCCCAAAGCCCTGCAAATGACCACTTTAACTAAAGCTGCCTCCCAAATCAATACATGCTGTTATTCATTTACTTACTTTGCCAGAATGGCATCAGAATTCAAACTGTATTCTCAAAAATCTTCCTTATGATTACCCATTTCACTTGTTCTTCACAGAAAATACCATAAAACCCTCAATTTTCCAATTTTAACCTGTAGTGTAATGTGCTACACAATTATTATTATTATCTCTACAGCACATCTTAAAGGCAGGGCCCTATCTTCTTTGAAGAGTTTAGTCTATTGGAAGAATCTATTGCATGTATTGATTTTTACCTAGTCCTGTTATTATCAAAACATAAACAAAAGCCTGCCCTTGGAAACTTGTCTTTTCTTACCTGTTATGCCCTTCATTCAAGTGCTTTGCCTACCTGCTGTGACTGCAATCACTGTTTCATATTTTTTATTGTCCTCTTAACTGCATGTGTCACTACATTACTTAACACTAAATAAGATAATATAGTATATGATAAGATCCTTTTTCTCCACTACTAAAATTATCTTAGAAATGGAGTCTACAATGGAAACATTTTGATATTTTTCTCCCATAACATTTTGCTACACAGCACACACTATCCTTAATTCTCCTGCCTTAGTCTCTCTAGTAACTAGCATTATAGACATATACAATAATTTTTGGCTCTTACAAAGGAAATTTCTTTAAACAAATAATTTCTGAGCACAATAAATCTGGCCCTACAAGACATTTACTAAAGGGAATGAGGAGCCACTGTTTTGCCAAATGAGAATCCTACTACAGAGGAATTTTGATTCTTGGGCTCAGGCAACTCTATTTTTCTCTTATTTCAGAAACAACCACTGTCTTCTGGACTGTTTTCCCTCTTGTCACTTGTGCTGATAGCCATAGACAATGTATCTCGTAAAAGTATCGAAGCCTTTTTTCCCCTCAAATAATTCTAAACTTCGACAAGGAAATAACACTAAGGATCAGAACAATATATAAGTACCTCATAGTCTTTGTTTCCTTGTTTCCTGTAATATACTATTAATAAGAATACATGTATGTCTTCTTGTGCCCACAATCTTAACCCTTACAATTTCAGTTTAAGTATGACCTCCTCTGGGTAGGCTTTTCTTCTTGCTCTTAAAGATTTCAACTGATTCTTTTCTGATATGTCAAGATCAAAGGCTATTTTATTATACTAGTAAGATTCTTAAGAAATGTCATCCTCTCTTATCTCTTCTCCTCACTAATTTGCATACCATGTTTCTACACAGTGGAAATAGAATGGCTTAATAGTTAAGAGCACAGTCTGAATCTCAGCTGCTCGGCTCCTTTCTGGTATTTAACAATGATCTGACATTGGGCAACTTGCTTTCTGTGTTTGACCCTTATTTGAAAAATGAGTGTGTGCTACTACAAATGACAGGGTGAAGGTGCTGTGGCATCTGCGGCCACAGACACATTCTCTGAATCTTTCTCCTAACTTCTCAGACATCTGTAACCTCTAACTCACAATGGCTGCATTTTAAGACCGTTAGTACCCTAAGTTCCAGAAGAATGTTCTTGAATTGTATTTCCTGTTTAAACAATCTCTCTCAAAGGGAGAATCATAAACTGGTAAATCACCAGCAGACATTTTTATATTCCTGTTTTCTGTAGCTTCTAAGCTGCTCATTCTTTACAGTGATATTTTACATCTCATATCAATAAGTAATTCTTGAAAAAAAATCACAGAATAATTATTATGCTCAGTCCAAAGATCTAAAAATGTTTAAAATAGAATTATCCATCCTCAGAGAACTACTTCAGAATACTATTTCCTTCAAATCTTATCTAAAGTAGAAAAAGGAAGGTGCTCAGTGGAGAGACATTTTATCTAGGGTCAACTTTCCTGATGACAGTTCTGTCAAGTACAGTAAGTTTTCAACAGTTTGATCAATGCCTTGCAGAGTTTGACATAAGGTATTCTAATGTAACTACTGTCTTTCAGCAACACCTTGTGCTTTACTTCAACAGTAATACATGTGTGTGATTATCACAGTATACCACAGCCTCAGTGACAATGCACAGTTCTGATTAAAAGCAATAGTGCTGGCAAAGGACATGAAGGCATCTATAAAGGCTCTGTAGCCCTACTTAAGGTACAGGGGTGTCTCAGAATTGTCTTGCTGAATAATTGCAACATGGTATTTAAAAATGCAAATATTCAAGGTACACCTGGTTCCACAATTGCTTCTTGTTGCCTTCAGATCAAGATGTAGAATTCTCAGCTCCATCTGCAGCACCATGTCTGCCTGCATGCTGCCATGCTTCTTGCTATGATGATAATAGAATAAAATTTTGAAACTGTAAGCCAGCCCCAATTAAATATTTGCCTTTATAAAAGTTGCTGTGGTCATGCTGTCTCTTCCCAGCAACAGAAACCCTAACTAAGGCACACTGTGTTCATTAATAAGTGAATATTAGCTGTTAAATAAATGATAATCAAGCTACAATCACAGACCCAGAGAGGATAGGTAAAGAGAAGGACTGTAGGGGAAACTCATGGATCTCTTTTTGAAGGGGAAATATATATATTTTTTTTTGGTGCACTCGGGGAAGCTGGAAACAAGAGCAGGAGAATCAGATGGGGCAGATGCAGAGAGTGTTGGGAGAGACAGCTATAATTAGGAGGCATTTGGGGGGCAGTGTGGAAATCTACTGCAATGGAAAACTTCCTAAAGTCTATGAGGGTGACCCTAGTGAGAACTCCTAGAAATGGAGAATAAGGAGTCTGAATTAGACATCTTTTATAGCCAGGCAAGTTTTCCTGTGGTGTGACTGTGTTACATCCCTTTCAATTGTTGATCAAAGCCATCCACATGGATATCCATAAACAACCCAAGCTAATGCTAGGACAGAGAGTCTCTCTGAAAATTGACTGCTGTGGATATTGCTCTGTATGCTGTGAATGTATTGATCTGATTTGGTTAATAAATAAAACACTGATTAGCCAGTAGCCAGGCAGGAAGTATAGTATAGGCTAGACTAGCAGAGAGAAAAATTTGGGGAAGAGGAAAACTGAGTCAGGAGATGCTGCCACCTGCCGCCATGAGAAGCAAGATGTAAGGATACCAGTAAGCCACAAGCCATGTGGCAAGGTATAGATTTATAGAAATGGGTTAATTTAAGATATAAGAACTAGATAGCAGGAAGCCTGCCATGACCATACAGTTTATAAGTAATATAAGTCTCTGTGTTTACTTGGGTCTGAGCGACGATAGGAGCTGGGTAGACACAAAAAACATGCAGCTACAATTGACAGTAAGACACTGTTGCTGAGGAAAACATTCACACAGCTCATTGAACATAGTGAGAACAAGCTGGTGCCTTCACTCCTAGGTTATAGTTTCCTTGGAGCAGTGAAAAGTGAAATCTGGACACCAACCAAGACACAAAACCTTAGAC
Source organism: Peromyscus leucopus (assembly GCF_004664715.2). Lineage (NCBI taxonomy): Eukaryota > Metazoa > Chordata > Mammalia > Rodentia > Cricetidae > Peromyscus > Peromyscus leucopus. Next base: position 17,325,341 of record NC_051070.1, on the reverse strand, counting down.
CTCCACTCTGTCATGCCAGCAAGATGTGATGGGACAATGGTGGCAAGGAATTGTTGTTCATCGATATCTGGTTTAATTTGAGGCCTACACCACAAGAGTGATCAGGTGCCCTTCAGTTTCTAGAGACTGTGTAGCCCAGATATATATGGAAGAACCAAACATGACTGGAAAAAAATCATGAAAAGATTTTGTCTTAGGTTTTTCTTATAAGGAAAATATTTAATTGGGATGACGTACAGTTTCAGAGGTTTAGTCCATTATAATTATGGTAGGTTATGGTGGTATCATGATTACCATCATGGTGGGTCAATAGGAAATGAACTATGTTATTGGGCATAGCTTGACCACAGGAGACCTCAAAGTCTTTCCCCACAGTAACTCACCCTCAAACGAGGCCATACCTACCTAAGCAAAGGCACACCTCCTAATGGTGCCACTCCCTATCTGGGCCATTTTCATTCAAACAACCACATTCCACTCTCTGGCCACCAAAGGCTTGTAGTGATCATGATGCAAAATTCATTCAGTCCAACTTCAAAAGTCCCCATAGTCTATGGCAGTTTAAAAGTCTAAAGTTCAAAGTCTCTTCTGAGATTCATGCAATCTCTTATTTATAATTCCCTGTAAAGTAAAAAATAATAATAAAAAATACATACCTCCAACATATAATGGCACAGGATATGTATGGTGATATTTTATTTTACTGAAACGTTATTTGTATGTTAATAAATAAGTTGTCCGGGGGTCAGAGCTATTAGCAAGCCATAGGAAAGCTGCGCAGTGGTAATGCACGCCTTTAATCCCAGAACTTGGTAGGCAGAGCTAGGTAGATCTCTGTGTGTTCAAGGATACAGCCAGCATTGGAGACACATGCCTTTAATCTCAATACCAACCATAGAAGACCTGGAGGTCTGTACAGACAGGCAATGACTAGGAGGTCATGTGGTTGGGTTTACAACCAACGAGAAGATAGACTAGAAACTCTATAAAAAAAGACAGACACAGGAAGTAGGTCTCTTTCGGAGAGGTAGGACCACCACAAGAGGAAGGGTAAGGTTTTTAGCTCTTAGCTCTGACCTCTTGGCTTTTTTCTTTGCATTGGTTCTGTGTTTCTTATTTAATAAGATGGTTGGTTACTTCTACAGATATACATTATCATTACAAATGTAGGGAAGAGAGAATACTGAGTAAATACTGGACCAAAACAAGCCAAAAATTAGCTGGGCAAACTACAAACTCTGAATCTCCATGTCTGATGTCAAAGTGCTCGTCAGATCTCCAAATCCTTTCAGCTTTGTTGACTGAAACACATTTGCTTCTTCCAGGCTTGATCTACTCCCTGTTAACAGTTTTGCTTGGCAGGTATCCCATGGCTCTGGTGTCTTCAACATCTCGGGGTCTCCAAGGTAATCCAAAATTCAACTTCACAGCTTCAAACAATGGTCTCTCCAGGCCTCCATTTGGGGACACCCCTGACATATGGCTGACCTCAGCATCTTTCCTTAGTCACAGAGGTAGATTCCATAACCCCTTGCATCAATCCTTGACTCTAAATCAGGAATCATGTGCCCATATCTGCTAAGTTTTGCTGCTTGATGGAGCTGGAACGTGTCCCCTTCCCTCACTGCCATCTTTACCAGCTGTAGATGAAATTATAAACAGACTCACAGAAATCCACAAAGATACCCCCACAATAGACTGCTGGCAATGGTCGAGAGACAGCCCGAACTGACCTACTCTGGTGATGGGATGGCCAAACACCCTAAGAGTTGTGCCAGAAACCCCATCCAAGGCCTGAGGAATCTGGATGCAGAGATCCACAGCTAGGCCCTGGGTGGAGTGCCGGGAGTCTAATTAGCGAAAAAGAGGAGGATTGATATGAGCGAGAATTGTTGAAACCAAGGTTGGATAAAGCACAGGGACAAATAGCTAAACGAATGGAAACACATGAACTATGAACCAAAGGCTGAGGGGCCCCCAACTGGATCAGGCCCTCTGAATAGGTGAGACAGTTGATTGGCTTGATCTGTTTGGGAGGCATCCAGGCAGTGGGACCAGGTCCTGGGCTCATTGTATGAGTTAGCTTTTTGAAACCTGGGACTTATGCAGGGACGCTTGGCTCAATCTGGGAGGAGGGGACTGGACCTGCCTGGACTGAGTCTACCAGGTTGATCTCAGTCCTCGGGGGAGACTTTGCCCTGGAGGAGGTGGGAATGGGGGTGGCTGGGGGAGGGGAGGGGACAGGAGGGGGAGAACAAGGGAATCAGTGGCTGATATGTAGAACTGAATGGTATTGTAAAATAAAATAAAAGGAAAAAAAAAGAAAAAAGAAACACAGCCAAATACAGAGCTAAAGCGTAAGAGATCAGAACAAGAGCCACGACTCCCTTTAGCTTACCACTCGCTGTCATCCTTCCCCCTGCGAGAGAGACCTTCTTCCTGTGTTTCTTGAGTTTTATTGCTTTCCTGTTCTGCCTTCTCATTGGCTCTAAGCCCAGCCGCATGACTTCCTTGTCACTGTCTGTCTATACAGACCTCCTGGTCTCTATGGGTGGTACTGGGATTAAAGACTCAAAGGTCATCATGCTTGGCTGTGTCCTCGAACACACAGACTCTGCCTGCCATGTGATTGGATTAAGGACGTGGGCTACCACCACCTGACTTCTATTCCTGGCTCACTAATAATCTCTGATCTCCAGGCAAACTTTATTTATTAACATACAAATAAAATCACATTTCAGTGTAATTAAAATATCACCACAACCACCTTTCTGTTTTCCTTCACTGCCTAAGCTTAGCTGTCCTGGAACTTGCTCTGTAGACCAGTTTGGCCTTGAATTCCTAGCTAATTCAATTACATCTTCACTGGCTTCTACATCTTCATCCTTAGAAAACAGGAAGTGAACTGTTTCACTGGGCATAGCTTGAGCCCTGGAGATCTCAAAGTCCACCCTCACAGAGACTGAAGTAGGAAGTGTAGGACCTGAGTGCACCAGGTTCTGTGTGTATATTGTGGCTGTTAGCCTGGATTTTTGTGGGACTATTAACAGTGGGAGCAGTTGCATCTCTGATTCTTTCCCCTGCTCTTTTGACTCTTTTCCTCCTACCGTGTTACCTTGTCCACTCCAGTATGAGGTCTTCTGTCTTGTCTAATTATATCTTGTTTTGTTTGGTTGTTGTCTCTAGAAGGCCTTCTCTTTTCTTAAGGACAATATAGGGAAGTAGATCTGGGAGAGAGGTGAAGTTAGGGGGACTAGGAAGAGTAGAGAGAGGAGAAACTGTGTTTGGGATGTATTGTATGAGAGACGAATCTATTTTCAATAAAAATTTAAATGTAGCCAAATGGTGGTGGCACACACCTTTAATCCCAGCACATGAGTGGCAGAAGTAGGCATTTCTCTGAGTTTCAGGCCAACCTGGTCTACAGAGTGAGTTCTAGTACAACCAAGCCTACACAGAAAAACCCCATTTAAAAAAAAAAAAAAAAAAAGGAAAAAAAAAAGAAACTTTAAAAATGCAAATGATAATGAAAAATGTCACTGATGCTTCTCTATAGCAGATATTTGGCTTTGTAGAGTGTTACAAGACTTTATAATTTTCCCAGAATACCCAGAATAATCATCATTTCATTCTTATTGCCTTATCTCTGTCTTTTCAAAGAGTACACCCAGTTGACACCAACCAGAGAAAGTAGGCACTAAGCATACTATGAGATGAATTTTCTACACAACATGGGTTTCAGAGCAATGCTGACACTAAGAAAGAAATAGAAGTTTCATTTTTCTAGAATAAGAGATTCATTGCAAACCAGTTTCAAATTCTCCCCTAAAGATTATGAAGCAATGTCCTGTATCACAGCTCTTTTGAGCACACATGCAGAGCTCAGAGGATGACACAGAGATCTAGTGTTCTGTCACTCCACATCTTGTGCCCTTGACTTTGTATCTGTCATTGTCCCCAAAGCTAAACCAGAGGATAGAACTCCCTAATGATCCTCTTGTTTTGCTTCTGCTACCCACAGTGTACCTCTATAGGTATAATTAGTTGTGATAATGTCTCACTTTTACATGGCTTCTGGGAATTTGAACTATGTTATCCATGTCTGTGCAGTAAATCCTCTGACTCAGATCCATCTCCCTAGACCCTAATTTGAATTTATGAACTTACATATTCAATAGATTCATTTAACCTTTCCTTCTTAGTCACAGTGCCTCAGTGTGAGTACTACATCATCAAATATCAGCATGGATTGTATCCCCCATTTACATACTTGTAGGTCTTTAAAACCAAATATTGCAAATCTCTTGTTTTGATGAATCTAGATGGTAAGTCCCCCAAATTATGAGTTACAGAGCTTTGCAGAAATTATACATCTATACCATGTGGCATAAAGTCTACCATAGAAAATATGTAAGTAATCAAGCTCATCAGTGCTTTTTTAGAACTTCAATTTAAAAAACAATAGAAGTTTTCATACATAGTTTGACAATATGTGCTATATATCCTTTAGTCTTTAACATGGAAACCATGGTCATAGGAATATTCCTAATGTACCATTTCTATTTTTCAGGCATGTAAGGAGTTCTCTACAATGGACTTCCAAGGCTATCTCTACGAAGAGCATAGAACTAGAGCATCCATCTTGCCATTGGAGATGACTATAGTCTATCTTACACAGTGACAAGATGAAATGCATAGAAGAGGTCTAAGCATACACCAAAGAATAACTGGGAAGGGCACAATGCTTGGATATTGTCATTCATGTAAATTTGGAGGAGAGAAAATAATTTGCTGTGGGGTGTCTTTCTGTGTTCTATGAATGTGTATTGCTCTGATTGGTTGATAAATAAAGCTGCATTGGCCTATGACAAGGCAGCTTAGAGACAGGTAGGAAATCCAAGCAGATATATGGAGAGAAGAAAGGAGTTGAGAGAGATGCCAGCTGCCTCACCCAAGGATCAACAAGATGCCAGCAGACAAGTAACACCATGGCTGGCTACGTGGCAACATATGGATTAATACGAATTGGTTAACTTAAGTTGTAAGAGCTAGCTAGTGAGAAGCCTGAGCCAATAGGCCATAGAATTTGTAGTTAATATAAGCCTCTGTGTAATTATTTTATAAGTGGCTGTGGGACTGGGCAGGACACAGGAAGACTTCCAAATACAATCATTCCATTCTATTTTAAATAGTTACAGACTCTTCAAACCATCACTTTGTATTACTTACCAGTATCAAAAAGATACTCACTTTATAACTGATATTTTTCCCTTTGCTTAATTTCCCTTGACTTGAAACCCTTAGTTACTTTTTGCTTCTGCACAAGAAATGATGTTAAATTTTTCCCTATATGTCAATATCACCTCCAAACTTAACATAATATGAGAAGTTTAATCTGACTTTGCATTCAAATAGTTCAGCATCAGGAAACATTAATATGTGTTTATCTTCTTTTCTAAGCCTTCTGAAAAGTTTATTCTCAAAACTAGAGCATGTGGCCTATAATAACAGTTAAGACTGACTGCCTTTATGCAGCAGTAGTTACTAGGAAAATGCATGATGTGGATAAATTCACACAATTTTTTTTTCTGGTTTATTTCTATTTATTACAAATGTATAAAAAATCCTCCATCAATGCTGCTGATAGCAGCAGAACCTTGAGAAATATACCTTTAGTTGCCTCAGAAAAGGAACACATATTGTACTGTAAAGTTTATAAAATTGGCACAAAACATTGTGATAATGTTACAATACCAGTTTTAAGAGTTCAGTGACTAATGGGGAGCCGATGGGATACATGCAGAACTGTGAAAGCGATCTCACTTAGCCAGCTGTATACGTAGACTGTAAATCTACATCCAGATCATTTCTGAACTAAGACTATCATCTCAGTTTATCTGTTGAGGTCAACCAGGAAACCCTAGAATATACCTTGATTTCTGCAAAAAACAAAATAGGGGGAGGGGTTTCTTCAGCATTTCAGTCCACGAGTAACAGTATCCTAACAGGCGAAGTGTTCTCTCACTGTCAACATAGAATGAACTGCTGCTGGAGGTCAACTTGGGCTTTAATTTGCATTAGCACTTACATGCATAGTAGTCCAAGTTGTTGACCTCATGACTTTAAAAAGTAACTCTAAAAAAGGAAAATGGCCCTTCTTGGAAGACTAAAGAAAGACATCCAGCCATAGTTGTAAAACGTCTCATCAAAACAATATACCCTTTTATGAATTACGCCTCAATTAAAAAAAAAAAAAGTAGCCCCAAATAAGAAGCAGCTCTGAAAAAGAAAATATAACTTAAGATATTTGAAAAAAACAAGGTGAATACAGGTTCAAAAATAATTAAGATACATTTTCTTAAGGCTACCTAGAATTAGGCTTTAAAGAATTCTACCATTTCAAGTTTACCACTAGTTACTAGATACCTATTTACAAACAAGATGTTCACCTTTTTTGTTCCTTTATCAAGAGAAAAATCTGCCTTCAGACTATGAGGGTGGTGATGGGGAGGGACTAGAAAACAAGATTCAAACAATCCCATGCAAATATCACATTTTTCAAATGGAAGAACTCCAAACTGCACTAGAAGATCCAATCACTAAGATACTTTCCATTGAAATGATTTAAGTACAACGACATGGCACCAAGGTTTAGGCCTAATATAGGCCTGACAACCAAGTCCTTGTTTTCTGGAAGAAAGGCCTCAAAAGTCCCACTCAATTCCACATAACAATACTTCAAAGATCAATTAGGTTTTCCTTTCCTTAATATTTTTGTTTTTGACTTCTAATCTTAAAGATTAGATTAAAACTTAACTCATTTCCCAGAAGGCATTGCTTCCCTTTGCTCTATGAAAGAGTCCACCAAGACCTCTTCCTCAAAACCATCTAGCCCCCAGCCTCCAGCCTGTGCTTGTGATGCATCTTTCTCAACATCCTGAAAAGGTAGTGTAGGTAAAATATGCTCATAAACATTAAAACTAGTTGTTAGAAAGACGTAACTAGCTTTATAATTTAAGTTTTAGAACATAAATACTTGCAGCTTAATCTGCACTGACAATGATTATCGAAGCCTAAAATTCAACATTTACAAATTCTCATTCACACACACAAAACACACTATTATCACACAACTTGTGTCTTGACAGAATCTTCTGCTTTTTAAATCTTTGGCCTCCCAGTCAATCCCAAGTTCAACCAACTTTTCCGAGTTCTGGTAGTTACCTGGACCACTGAGGCATTGCCACAAGACTTCTTCTCTTTTGAAATATCCTTTTTCTCTAGATATTAGGATAGCTACACCAGCTTGTTTCTTCTGTGGTGTATGTTGGTGTGGGATTATCTATTGCTTGATTTTTCATGGATGTGTTTAGCTTCTTTGGGTTGAATTTTCCCTTCTAGTGCTTTCTGTAGGGCTGGGTTTGTAGACAGGTATTGATTAAATCTGGTTTTATCCTGGAATATTTTGTTTACTCCGCCTATGGTGATTAAGAGTTTTGCTGGGTATAATAGTCTGGGTTGGCATCTGTGGTCTCTTAGTGTCTGCATGAGATTTGTCCATGATCTTCTCACTTTCATAGTCTCTATTGAGTAGTCTGGTGTTATTCTGATGGGTTTACCTTTATATGTTACTTGGTCTTTTTCCTTTGCGGCTCTTAATATTTTTTCTTTGTTCTGTGTGTTTAATGTTTTGATTATTATGTGGCGAGGGGACTTTTTTTTTGGATCCAGCCTATTTGGTGTTCTGTAAGCTTCTTGTATTTTCATAGGTATTTCTTTCTTTAGGTTAGGAAAGTTTTCTTCTATGATTTTGTTGAATATATTTTCTTTGCCTTTGAGTTGGTATTCTTCTCCTTCTTCTATCCCTGTTATTCTTAGGTTTGGTCTTTTCATGGTGTCCCAAATTTCCTGGACATTTTGTGTTATGACTTTTTTGTCTTTAGTATTTTCTTTGACTGACGAATCTATTTTCTCTATCATGTCTTCAGTGTCAGAGATTCTCTGTTCCATCTCTTGCAATCGGTTGGTTATGCTTGTTTCTGTAGTTCCTGTTCGTTTTGTCAGGATTTCTATTTCCAGCATTCCCTCAGCATGTGTTTTCTTTATTGTCTCAAATTCATTTTTCAGATCTTGGAATGTTTCTTTCATCTGTTTAATTGCTTTTTCTTGGCTTGATTTGATTTCTTCCCATTTTTTGTTCGTTTTTTTCTTCCATTTCTTTAAGGGAGTTTTTTATTTCCTCTTTAATGGAGTTTTTCATTTCCTCTTTAAGGGAAGTTTTTATTTCCTCTTTAAGAGAGTTTTTCATTTCCTCTTTAAGGAAAGTTTTTATTTCCTCTTTAAGGTAGTTTTTCATTTCCTCTTTAAGGAAAGTTTTTATTTCCTCATTGAGGGAATGTTTTATTTCTTCTTTAAGGGTCTCTATCATCTTCTTAAAGTCATTTTTAGGGTTGATCTCTTCTGTTTCTTCTGTCATGGTATGTTTAGGTCTTGCAGGTGTAGAATCACTAGGTTCTGATGTTGCCATATAGGTCTTTATGTTGTTGCCTGTATTTTTGCACTGGCGTCTACTCATCTTTTCCTCTGTGCGGTGCAGGTGGTGTCTGTGTCTGAGAGTGCCTCTCTTGTTCTAATTTTTAGTCTTGGTTTAGTAGGGGTTCTTGGTTAAATTGGTGCTATTGGCCTGTTTCTTCAGGGGCAGCTGATCTCAGTCGGTGAAGGATATACTTATGATTCTGGTGATCTGGTTTGGTGGCTGAAAAGTTTATTCTCAAAACTAGAGCATGTGGCCTATAATAACAGTTAAGACTGACTGCCTTTATGCAGCAGTAGTTACTAGGAAAATGCATCATGTGGATAAATTCACACAATTTTTTAAATTCATTAGAATTCTTTGTTGTTGGACTCTAATGCCATATATTAGAACAAAAATGAAGGTTTGAGAGTTAAAATAATTTACTTCAATTTTCAGTTTTATATATTAACCCACAGGTTCCATAATACAAAACCCAGTGTGCTTTATTACTGTGCCTTGCTGGCAGAATGCAAATACTGATGAAGTCAGTGGATTAGAGTAACTTATTTCTGTGGAACTGTCTGTTGTTATGGTTAAGATTGTTTATTTTTTTCAAAATTCGGATGGCAGAAGTTCTACTATAGTAAATGTTATTTGGTTTACATTGTCTTATGCTATGCAAATATATGTTAGATATCTTGATTATGCTTTTATGGTCAGAATAAACCAATAAAGTAGTGAATATAATGACATATGTGTCTTTTACCCAAATGCAGACTTTAATGGGAAAGTCAGGCCAACTTTTATATTAGAAAAAGCACACCAGGTAGCTTTATGCATATTCTTAGAAATTGTAGGTACATGCTATAATAGGCATATGGAGGAAAGAGGACAACGTGCAGACATTGCTTCTTTCCTTTTGCTATGTTGTTTGTGGGATTCAACTCAGTTAACTAGCCTTGATGGCTAGACTCCTTAAATACTGAGCCATCTTGATGTCTGAAATACTTTGAGTCCTAAAAATATTTAAGGAAAAGTGCTTGAGAAATGTCCAGTGTATTAAATTTAAGACAAGTCAAACTGATGTTTGCTTTTGTAGACAAAGTGTCTTTCATATGCTCATGTGTTTGAATACTTAGCCCAGATTAATGCTGCCATTCTGGGAGTCTGTAGAAACTTTTGGATGTGTGGCTTACATCAGGATACTGGGTCGCTAGAGAGATGTTTGAGCAATAATTCGATCTTAATTTATTTCCAGATTTATCTTTTCTTCCTGGTTGTTCCCTGAAATTTAAGCAATGTCTTCCATGCTACAATAGATTGTCTTCTCAAACAATAAGCCAAAATACAGTTTTCCTATCTTAAGTATTTTACCCTCTTGCTTAATTTTAATAAAACATTATCTTCTAATAATGAAATTATCAGAGAGAAAGAAAAGAGAAAGGCAGAGTCTGAGGAGATGCCAGCCTGCCGCACAAGGAGCAACATGCTAGCAGACCAGTAAAGCCATGGAACATGTGGCAACACATAGATTAATAGTTATGGGTTGAGTTAAACCATAATAATGAAAAGAAAATCAATTAATAAAATGGTTAAGTTAAAATGCACCACAAACCAAAATTGTATAATATAGATAGTATGGAGCAGTGATCTTATCAACTTAAACATTAATCTGTTCACCAAACAAATAGGTGGATTTTATGTGGCATGTTAGAACTACATTGATCCATCAAGGAAAATTTTAGTCATGAAAAATATTTAATGTTCTATTTGTATGTCTCATACTTTATTCTAAGAAAGCTCAGAAGTTTGGTAGTCTTCTATCAAGACAGATAATGGAGTAGACAGAAGCCAATCCAGAACCTATGCAGAGGTGCATGAGGAGAAGGTCCGGGTTATCTGTTATGTGTTGGCTGATCAGAATAAGAGTCTCATTCACTTAGCTCCTTGCAGACACCTGTCTTTGTTAGTTAGCTTTCCTGTCTTTGTGGCAGAATGCATGACAGAAACCATTTAAAATGAGGAAAGATTTACTTAGCTCAACAAACCCACGAGTTTGCCTTATAGTCCTTGGTTCATTTGCTTCTGCATCTGCAGTGGGACAAAAGATCATTACAGTGAAGGAATGGGACAGAGGCTACACACCACATAAAGCAAAACTGAGAGAGAATATGGAGACAGGATTATGTATTGTCTTGAACAGCATGACTCAAGTGACCCACTCTCTCCAGATGGGTTGTAAATTTTTCTATCACCTCCTCCAATTTGCTGCCAGGTAAGAAGTAAGTTTTCTACATGTAAACATATAGAGGGCATTGAATAACTAATATACACCATTCTACCTCTGTGCCACAAAGGCATAGTTTAATATCATAGTGCATTTAGTCCATCTATATCCAAAGTCCCAAAGTTTTAATAGTTTTACCACTGTTTAGAAGTTCGAGTACCATGCCTCTTTAGAGATGCAAGCCAAACATTAAATCTGAGCCCCTGCAAATAAAATACAAGTTGTATATTTCCAAAATATAATTCTAAGAAAGATTGAAAGAGAATAAATTTTACCATTCCAAAAAGAAGTATAGATTAACAATAAGTTAGAATTAGATCAAAGCATGACTGGAATCAGCTGGACAAACAGTAAATTCCCTAGCTCTATGTTATGTGTTGATCTGAAATCTCAAGGTACTAATTATCACTGCCTCTAAGACTATTTTGTTTTTAACTCACATCACCTCTCTCTGTGTCTAGCTCAACTCAGTTCCTTTGATTGTCTAGGTAACCATACTGTGTTCCTGGTGTCAACAGCATCCTTGCTTCTCCACTGAAGTTTTATGTTCAACCTAACAGCTTCATGCACTCTTATGTCGGGCTGCCCCACAGGATCTCCAACTCTGTAATATATTACCTGTCTGACAATGTTTCTTTTCCTTTGAAATATTGGTGGAAGCCTTGGTGATGCAACAACTCTTTTATTCTGTATGGGTACAAAATGAATAGCCTTTTCCAGCTTGACCAGTAATTAGACTGAAATGTGCTGGGGGATGTCTTTCTGTACACTGTGAACCCATTGGTTAATGAATAAGCTGCTACAGCCTATGACAAGGCAGCTTAGAGGCAGGTGCGAAGTCCAAGGAGAGAGACAGAAAAGAGAAAGGTGGAGTCTGGGGAGAGCCAGCCTACTGCCCAAGGAGCAACGTGCCAGCAGACTGGTAAAGCCACAGGACATGTGGCAATACATAGATTAATAGTTATGTGTTGAGTTAAACTACAAAAGCTAGCTAGCAAGAGGCATGCCATATGCCATACAATTGATGATTAATATTAAGCTTCTTAATGATTATTTTATAAGCAGCTGAGAGACCGTGGGACCAGGTGGGACAGGCTGGGACCTGAGAAACTTTCAGGCTACATTTGACTACCCAACATGTTGGTTCGAATCTCTACCTAAAACCTGAGAGAACTTAATAAGAGATTCTAAAATAGAGCCAAAAATAGCTTCCTACTTTATGTCTCATGCAGGCTAGTACAGTGATGCTACAGTATTCAGGGCTTGAGTGCATCATGGCAGATTCTTATCTTGGTACACAGATCTGTCTCCAAGCTGAGCAACATGCTGCTTGGCAGACTTAGCTTTTGCTAGTAATGACAAAAAAAAAATGAATAAATAAAAGAAAAAAAAAAGAAAAAAATTTCCAGGCTACACTCTGCTTGTTGGTGACATAGAACCATAAAACCACTGCTTCCTGGAGTTGGCGGCAGGCATATATCTGCTATGCTGGGAAGCTGAGGTGGTGAGAGTCAGCATCCAAGGCTGCCATGTTGGTCCTAGCCACATAGTTTAGCAGTTTAAAAATCTCTCCTGGTCAGAGAAGGATTATAGATTCAAAAAGAGACAAATTCAGATGGAATAAAACTCTAAGTGGTTTACAATTTATGTAAAAAGATACATAGCCTTGAGATACAGAAGAGAAAGGACATAGTCATAAAAATAAAATAAAGTCTTAAAAATATAATAAGCTACATAAAGATGGAAATTACACAGAGAGTCTGTATTATATTGTCTTTCAGATTTTTAACTGGATAGAGACATTTGATTGTAAAGGCTGCTGAGTCAAATATATATATATATATATATGTATATATATATATATATATATATTTATATATATAAGCTATCTTGATTTCAAAATTTATGTCTAAGGATATGTTGCTTTGGAGAAGAGCATCTGCTTTCATTTCCACAGAAGATTGGAAGCTGTGGATTCCTTCCAGATTAATATGGTTCCATCAAGGAAGACCTCTTGAGAGGTCTCCCGATGATCCAACATCCAAAACAGCTTCAAGACAACTGGCTCAGAGAATACAGCCTCACAGACTACTCCAGTCAGGACTTAACCATAATCCTAAAATTTTCTTTATGTCTCCATAGGACTACTGGAACCCCAATCAGCAGAAAGTAGCCTATAAAACTATGCTCACATTCCCAAAAAATGGATTATGAATGTTTCTCTTTGTTTAGGTGTTGGTTCCAAATTATTATTAGTCATAGCCAATTTCTTTCTAAAACATAAAAGGGAGATATGATATAGATATGATAGGATGAAAGGGTAGTTTATTGAATCTACTTTTAAAGAGCAAAAACTTGTTTGAAATGTTCAACATTGCTATGGATTTTAGTTTATTGATACAAATTTAAAGTTAATTTTATTATACTGTATGTGTATTTTTACTCTTGTTTAAGGTATTATGTTTATGCAACTCATTAAAAATATAATGTATAGTTAAGAAATAAAAATTAATAGTCAAATTTATAGTCATGTTAGTTAAGTAGTTAAGTTTTCTAGGTATACATAGATATATTTCAATTAGGTGGGTAATCTTCAAGCACTTCAAGGACCTACAAAATATGGCGTTTAAATGTTTTAAAAAATTAGACTTTCTGGACAGTGAGACATGTGTATTCTTGGCAGCACAGATTTATTTCAAAGAGGAAGATAGGTATCAAAGACACTCAATATGGAGTTTATCTTCTTCTTCACACAAAATGGCCTGCTGGGCAAAGAACTGCTTTTGCATGGACATGCAAGTCCCATGGAAAAATTACCACTAAATATTCCCAAAACAAGATGAGATGGTCCTTCAGGTGCCTGCTTTGCAGAGGAGACATCCAGACATTCTGTAGGACACAAGGAGAAGTGAATAAAAAACTCTAGGCCTATAGGCTAAAGATAGATGCCCCAACATTACAGAAAAACTTTGAGTGACTGTCCAGGAAGCCAGCTGTCTCTGTCATTCGGATTTTTGGAAGTTGCTTACAAAGCACTTCCTGTTTACTTATGTAATATTATATCCTTCTGGGTTATTTTATGTAGTTGAAGACTAAATAGTTATAATTAGATTTTCCCTTAGTTATGATAAAAGATAAATTAGTTATAAAATTTTAGACTCTTTAAACTCACAAAAAGTGGATATATGGTAGAAGGTTTTCTAATTTTGCCAAATAGACTAGATGTAATTTAATGTAACTGTAATTCTTGCTAGATAACTATTTTGTTACACGTAATTTTACTATGTTAAAGTTCAAACCTTCCTTTTTGATTAGATAGAAAAGAGGAAGTGCTATCAAATGTCCTTCTGTATGCTGTGAATATGTGTGGCTTCCATTGGCTAATAAATAAAGCTATTTTGGCCTATGGCAAGGCAGCTTAGAGGCAGGCAGAAAAATCCAAGCAGAAATCCTGGGAGAAGAAATGAGAGTAGGGAGAGACACCAGCCTGCAGCCCAAGGAGCAACATGTAATAGGATGCAGGTAAAGGCACAGAACATGTGGTGATATATAGATTAATAGTTATGGGTTGAGTTAAACTATAAGAGCTAGCTAGCAAGAAGCCTGCCATAGGCCATACAGTTTGTAAATAATATTAAGCCTCTGAGTGATTATTTTATAAGCAGCTGTGGGACCATAGTGCTGGGTGTGACCAGAGTAACACAGACTGTAGGGCCACGTGGAACCAGAGAAAACTCCAGCTACAGACATGAAACACAAATATTGTCTGGATTTAATGTGTGGAAACCGTTTCTGACATAAACAACTTAAAGAGTCTATAATACTTGATTCCATTTTCTTCTACACTCCTGGTGAGGCAGAACATTAAGGTAGGTCACATGCTGCTACTGCTCTCATGGTGGACACAAAACAGAAAGAATGGCCCGGGGCAAGCAAAGCCTCTGAAAGCATGTCTCCGGGAACTTATTCCTGCCTGTTAGGCATCACACCACAGGATTTTCAGAAACTCTCCAATGTAATAGGTATAGTTAGAAGCTAGTTATCTAGGAAATGAGAATCTGCAAGTCATTTTTCCCTTAAACTATAACATATGGGACTGTGTATATAAGTCTATGAGATAATCTTCCAGTTGGCTGATGTCAGGCATAAGTGAATCTATGGCCTGTGCTGTGGAACAGAATGTTTTATCAGCTTAACACCGAAGAGATGAGTAAAACTGCAGTGTCTCATTGACAGCGTGAAAATGTTAAGGGAGCTTCTAAGGTGACTGTTCTCAAAGGATTGCTTGATCTCTCATTCAGAGGATCACGCAATACATTGGCATCAGGTTTCATCTTCTCTGAATTGATGACACATCAGAGACCACTGTAAGACTACACACTGAGTTTCAGCCTAATTTGGCTAAGTGTTGGAATATCAGAAAAAGTCAGTTAGAGTTACAGTGAGACATGGGCATATGGAATATTGTATGCCTCCTATATTAGTTTGTAAATTGCAATCCTTCTGTTTACTGTAATTGCTTTAAAATCCTGTCATTTAATGATGTGTGCACAGTCATATAATTCTAATGTGTACACATTCTATTCAGTTTTCTAGAACAAAAAGTGAAACTTCATGTAGCAACACTACTATCTTCATAATACAGTTAATGTTAATAATGTTATTATATAATCTCATTCAATATTGGTTGATCATGTTCTATTTCCTAAAATATTGACTCTCTGCCATATGGCAGATATTACTTTAGGATCTGGAGTATATATGTAAACTATCAATCAAAAAATGAATTTGCTTACTCTTAAGGAACAAAATTAAATAATGTAACAGATCATGGGGCTGGAGAAAAAGCTCAGTGGGTTCAAAGGGGCTTGTTTCACACATGAGGTTTTTCTTTAGTTGCTGACACCCATATAAAAAGCCTGGCATAGCCACATGGTGCCTATAATAACCAGTTATGTGCAGGGAGAAGGCAGGAGTTATTTTTGGGGCTTGTAATATCCCAGCCAAGCTCCTGGTTAAATGAAGAAGTTGGAGGGTGACAAATCCTGACACCCTATGTCAACTTCTGGCCTCTTCAGAAGTGTGATTACATAAATGCACACACACACACATATGAACACATACGTATACACACACAGCCACACATATCCATTCATAAACACACACACACACACACACACACACACACACACACACACACACCATAAACATATACACTCCTTCACAAACAAAAACACAAAAATTTAAACGCACACAAATAAATCAATGAATTAGAAAAATATAGATTTTATAAGCTAAATGAATGAAGATCTGACAACCATGATTTTACACAAAAATGTTGTCATGTGGTAAAAATGGGGAGATAGGGAACACTTACAAAATCTCTCATTCAGAGGGTCATGTAATATGTTGGCATCAGGTTTCTCTGAATTGATGACACATCAGAGACCACTGTAAGACTGAGTTTCAGCCTAATTTGACTAAGTGTTGGAATCATCCTCTGTCACTTTGTTTCAACACTTTTCCCTTTTGTTCTCCAGCATCTTAATTTTTTTATTATCCACTTTATCATTTCCTTCACCACAAAAGTGCTCTTTTTTTCAGGTTTAGTTTTTAGTTAACTCATTTTATATTCTTTTATTTAATATATTTTTCATGAAATATATTCCTATCAGGGTTTACCTTCCCACATCTATTTCCAGTTCCTCACCATTCAGCACTGATAGAACTACACAATTCTTTATCTCTCCCTCTTTAAAAAAATAAACAGCCAAATTAAAGAAGAAAGAAAGAAAAAGCATGAGAAACCTGCATATAACCTTTAAAGAGTGAGTGGGGTCACAATATATAAGTATGATAGGTGAGATAAAAGATGACCAAATGAAGCACTGTAAGATGAAAAATACCACTCATTTTATGTTGATTTCATGAGTTCCTTTTATTTGAACTGTCTACTGCTAGGCTTGGGCCTTAACCTTAAGTTTGGCTTCTATATGGCTGAGATACCTTTGGAGAAAAACTAAGTTTTTTCTTTGTGGATTGTCAAGAGGAGAGAGCTTCTTGGTTTGGGATGGGAACTTGTGTCTACTTCCCCTCTCAGTGCTGGGACTACAGTTGGCATAGACCTGTGTAGGCAGAGTCCATACTGCCTCTGTGAGTCTTTGTGATTGATATGTGCATCAGTGACTGCTTCCTTGGTGACTTCCATCCCCTCTGGTTCTCACAATCTTTCTACATTCTCTCCTGCATATTAAGAAACTACTGCTGTATTAGGTTTCTTCTGTGTGTCCCCATAATTCCTCTTCGTGTTTGTTCTCCATATTCCTTCCCTTACCCCCACTTCCCTTCCACTGTCCACTTAACTATCTCATTACAGTCTCCCCACTGCATGTGCATAACTCTATATTCTATTTTGCCTCCCTTGGGAGATACCTCCCTTCACCACCAGTCCCTTACTCTATGCTTTACCTCTGTGGTATAGGATTATAATATGTCTGTTGAAGGCATAAAAACTCATGTCTACATATAAGAAAATGCCTAAAATATTTACCTTAGGACATCTGGTTTACCTCATACAAAGTGATTTTTTTTTTTCTACCTCCATCCATGTTCCTAAGAATTTAGACTTTTTTAATAGCTGGATACTATTTTATTGTATAAATACATTACATTTTTATTATCTATTTATCTGTTGATGGACATCTGTGTTATTTCCAACTTCTAATTTTTCTGAATAGTGCACTAAAAAACATGGATGAGCAAATATATCTCCAATAGGCTATAGAGTCCTTTGGGGGTATGCCCAAGAGTGGTGTATCTGATCCTGAGGTTGATCCCTGGTATTCAGTTCCTTTTCCTTACTTATGTAGTCCAGAATCCCAGACAGGGAATGACAATACTCACAATGGGCACACATAGTGGCACTTCCATTAACACCATCAAGATAATCCCTGTAGAAACTCCCAGGAGCTCATTTCTCAATTGATTCTAGATTCTGTTATGTTGCCCATTATCATGAACTCTCGGTATGATAGTGACTTAAAGGGAAACATTGGTTGTGGGAAGAGGGAACTAAAAGAGATAGTTTATGAAATATGTGAAGCTGCAGAGCGACTGGAGCATTTCAAGAATGTATACATTATTTCCTTAGCGTCATTTGACTCCCCTTTATGTTGATCAACTTTTTATACATCTCTGGTAGACACGAGTGAACAGACCAAGTCAAGATCTCCTATATCCTGAGTGGTGTATCTTTTCTAGGTAAACAAAGATAAATGTATTAAAGATAATAGATAGAAATGAATACAATATTTAAAATTAAAAAGCAAAGCAAAAACTAAATAAAACAATGAAGAGAGTAATGTTAGCTTCAAATGGCCCTAGGATGAGAGGGAAAAAAAAAAAAAAAAAAAAAAAAAAAAAAAACTCTTTCAAAGGAATGTAGACAACTCCTTCAAAAGGATTAATTGCCACTTGGAGAACTGTAGTGGAATGATGCCTTGTAAAAATGCAGTCTGGAGAAAGGCTTTTTAGTAAGAATGAGCAAGAGCATGGCACTTTTGTGGTGAAAGAAATGATAAAGTGGATAATAAAAAAATTAAGATGTTGGAGAGCAAAAGGGAAAAGTATTGAAACAAAGTGACAGAGGATGATGAATAGCACAGCAGTCAAATAAATCCAGTCCTTCAGACTTAATCAACTAGATTTATCATGGTGCTGCTCGTGGAGCCTAGTGGCATAAGAGGAAGAGCAGGTTTAAAGGGGAAGAGAATGACGTCACCATTGTAGAAGGGGCAACCCTACCACTTGGGTGTGTATTTGTTAAGCATTTCAGTCCCAGTCTAACTTAATGATATTTAAAACTTGCAAACCAAAGTGACAGATAAAGTAACTGTATGTATTCTATTCTTCCACTTTGGTCACAATAGTTTTGCGAACATATAATGTAACCAAAAAATAGAAAATGTGAAAATAAATAAATTCAAATATTATTAGCAATCTTTATTGGCCTTTGACAGATAGCCAATTTTGTGTGAGATATTGTATATTTAGCCTTAAGTGTATAAGGTTATTAATATAGTAAATTATAGTTAATTTGTACTTTTTCCTATTGTGTTTGCAAAAATTATAATACCCAATTTTTGAATATTTCATCAGGCAAAATATTAAAATTGAGTAATTATATTGAATTACATTTTAAAGAGTTAAAAATATTTTCATGAAATTAAAATTTAAATTAATAAATAATCCATTTTTCATATTTGGAAAATAAATTCGGCATCCTCAAATTAACAGCCATAAACAACCATTGATTGAGAAATTTTCTTTAAATATTTTTAATAAATTTTATAACAAATTGTGTTTACAATAATAATAATTATTATTTTTACGGTTTCTCAAGACAGGGTTTATCTGTGTTACACTACTAGTTGTCCTCATACTCACTCTGTAGACCAGGTTAGCCTTGAACTCACAAAAATCCACCTGCCTCTGTCTCCTTGGTGCTGGGATTAAAGGTGTCTACTACCACTGACTGGCATATTTATAATATCTTAAATTAATATTTATATTGTAGAATATCACTTAGGTTAATAGTCCATAACAATTTAATAACTATTACTAAAACAGCAACAAATAATTTATCATTTTTATATTTTAAAATGTTTAATTTATTCAAGATTTTGCCCATTGGGATGACATATTGTGTATAATAATGAACTTATCTGGGGATCAGAAGACAGAGCCAGCCATAAAATTAGAAATAGAGATCAGACAGTGGTGGCACACACCCTTAATCCTATCACTCGGGAAGCAGAGATCTGTCTTTGCTTGGGAAGGACACATGCTTTAATTCCAGGAAATAATATGGCTGGACATAGAAAGGTATAAAAGGCCTGTGTCCTTCTCAAGCAAAGACATGAGATTTCAAGTGCTGGGACTAAAAGTGTGTACCAGCATGCCTGGCTCTGTTCCCAGTGTGGCCTTGAACTCACAGAGATCCAGACTGATCTCTGCCTCCCCAGTGATAGGATTAAGGGTGTGTCCCACCACTGTCTGACCTCTACGTCTAATTTGGTGGTTTGTTCTGTCCTCTGATACCCAGATAAATTTGTTAAGGTACACAATATATCACCACAGCCCACTGAGGAATAACTTAATATCTAGTGATCAGACTAGTTCCTAAATCATTACATTGTATACTATTATTTTATTTATTTATTTTAATACTTTCCACCTTTTGATTCAGTTCCTCTCACTGCACCAGAAGCACACAGGTCAGGCTGGATTGAACAGCTAGCAAGACCCCAGGATGCACCTGTCTCCACCTCCAAATACTGGATTTGGAGTGTGCAGTCATGCCTGGCCTTTTTGTGATTGCTGGGGATTAAACTCAGGACCTCATGATTGTGGCATTCTGCTCTACTAACTGAGCTGTCTCCCTAGCCAATGGAATTATACTTAAACAGTGTTTGCTATGAAGTTAACCTCAGGTTAGAGTTAGATATCATGCAACAATGAAGATATTAAGACTCATAACAGGTCTATAAAATGACATATGTAATCTTTACATTTACATAAAACATGGATTTCCTAAAAAAACATATACTGAATCACTTTTTTCTTTTCTTTTCTTTTTTCTCTTTCTTTTCTTCCTTTCTTTGTTGTTATTTGGGACTCTGTTTGGCATGCTTTTCAATGTGAGCATGTTGAAACTGTAGCATGTTTGGAATACCAAGTTGAAACTTGTCTCTACAGACTTCTCTGTTTAAGCCTAAGATGAGTGATAGTTCTAAATAGTTTTCACATAACAGGTTCCTGGTAGCTTTAAGTATTTTCAAATGTTAAATTGTTAAATAGATACAAATAATTTCTGTGGAGTTGTATACATACATACATACATACACACACACACACACACACACACACACACACACACACACACATTCTAGACAGGGTTTCTTTTTGTAGCCTGGCTATACTGGAGCTCTCTTGGGAAATCAGGCTGACCTCAAACTCAGAGATCTGCTGAGGCAGGTAAGGCCAAAAGCACTGGGCCACACCTTAAACAAACCAAGAGCTGTGACATGCACAGAGAGCACTCTGACCAGCAGAAACTTGACCCATAAACTCCAAACTGGATGGTGATGACATGTAGCCCCCGAACTAACCAAGAAATTCCACAGTAGCTAGGAGCAGAGTCTGCCAAAAATCCACATATATAAACCTCAGCCCTTTGTTTAATAAATGAGAGCTTGTTTGCAACCTCCTAGAGTCTGTATCTAACCATGCCCTGCCCCCAGGATCAGAGACTTTGAGACTCCAGTTGGAGAGCCAGCAACATTTTTATGCCCAAGGTGGATGCATCCCTACCTGGCCCTTCCACTCTGGGTCCTTTTGAACTTCCTCTTTTGGGTCATCCTTTTTCTTTTTTGCTGGCCAGCTCTCTGTTGATTCCACAATTGACACAGCTTGTTAAGAATCCCCCTGTGGCTGTTTATTGGTGAGTAGACCCCTCTTCTCTGTTTTCTATTTTCCTACCCCAAGCAGCGAGTATTGGGGTCTTTTTCTCTATCTTTTCACTTTTGAAACTCATGGCCAGGCCTTTGTTTTTCCAGAGACTGTAAATCCCCTGAAACCTCCCCAAGGGGCTGGGAACATTTGCTCAGCAGATTACTGACTCCTTTAGTTTGTTTGTCTTTGATTGCTGTTTCTCTTGCTATGGGAAACTTTCCTTCTACTGCCAGAGATTCCCCAACTCAGAGCTCTTAAAGCTTTGTTTCAGACCAGGAAAATAGGTATTAAAATTTCCCATCTGGAAAAGTTTTGGAATGAGGCTTCTGTTATCATACCCTGGATATCACCTGAAAACATCTGGAATTCATCAGTATGGATGCAAGTCTTTTTTTTTTTTTTTTTTTTTTTTTTTTTTTTTTTTTTTTAACTAGGAAAAGGAAAGTGCAGGAATGGAAAAACTCCCCATGTGGCCTTTATCCCAATTACTTTGGGAGCCATAGCTTGTATAAAATCAGACTCTACAGAGGAAATCATCCGGTCCTTTAATGACCATTGTGAGTAACAAAAAAAAAAAAAAAAATCCTCCTTGCTCTCCCTCACCTCCCCACTGCCTTAAAAGGACCATATCTCAGATAGGGAAGAGAACATTCTACAGACAGACCCATGCTGCTCCAAGAAACTACCCAAGGAAATCCTTCCTTAGGGATGATGAAATACAATGTACTGTTTATCCCTGGGGAGACTTACAGGATAACTCCCCACCTGTTCTCCATTTTCCCCTCAGAGATAACTGAGACCACCACGAAGGATACTCCTCAGATTGAATTCTCTGGTTATCACCAAAATAATCCTTTTGTATTTCCAGTTAACATTGGGGCCATTACAGCTGCTCAACCATGGGTTCCTACCCCTTTAGCCGAATTTTCTCTGTTCCATAAGGCTGCTAACAAGTCAGGCTCTGACTACCCATATGTGAGCAAGTGCTGAGGCAGTGGACAAATGCATTTACAAACCTGTTATGATTGTTCCCATTTAATGAAAGCTGTACTCGACCCTGCTTTTTTTCTTAATTGGCAGATGGCCTATGAAGATCAAACTGAGGGCCAGGCACACCTAAATATTCAATATAATATCGATATTTCTCTAGACACAGTGCCTGGCAGGTGCCAATGTGTTGATCCCATGACCCAAGCCTAAATTGGCCTGCATGCCTATTTTCAGCAGGTCTCTGAACTCACATTTAAAGCCTTGAAATCCTGCACTCCTCAGGATCTGACTGCATACTTTCATAATCTGATACAGCAGGGAAATGTTTACTGACTTCTTAGCCTGAGTCAATGAGGCAGAGGAGAAACGGATGGATCCTGGCCAGACCAAGGAGATACTCATTAAGCAATTAACATAGGAAGGGTTTAATGCCCCTATTCACAATGCAGTTGCAGCAGTGATAATGAGGACATCCATAAATGGGTGATGGCTACTCATGATCTCTTCCTCCAGGCAGGACCCATAGCTGCCCTTACTGCCTCTCTCAAAGCACTATTAGCTTCCAAAGACAATGATCCTGATCAGTCCTCTCCCTCCCCCCCCACTTGACCATTCTTGTTGGGGCTGTGGTCACTCAAGTCACCTTCTTAGAGACTGTCCTAAAGCTCAACCCAAGAACAGATGTCCCAAGTGCCAAAAAGGTTTTTCATTGGGAACATAATTGTAAAAGCTCTCCCCAGTTTCACCCCTCAGCCCAGCAAGTAAGAGAGGGTCCTTCCAAACTCAGACTGTTCTGGACCCTTCCCTTATTGCCCCATTCTCCCATCATGACCATTTACCTGGATGGCAGACCCACCAAGGGTCTGGATGACACTGGGGCAGAAGCCACTGTAATATATCTTAATGATGCTCAAGCAATTTCACACTGAACACTTAAAGATGGTTGAACCATTACCGGGGTAGGAGGGGATAAGTCTTCTAAAACAACCCTTTACCTAATTCACTAGAAGGACCTTGATATCAATCAGGGCTGATTCCTCCCTATTATAGCTGATAAATACTGTTGTACTCTTTGGGGGTGTGATTTATTAGTGGAAATGGGAGCTATGCTTACTACAGATGATAAGGCCTTTTATGAGGATATAGTAACATATGATATGACAGGTGAATCTTGTAGAAATTCTAGCCTTCACCCCCAATTCTACAGGCCACTGCCCCCTGCACTGATATGTTCCAAGGTCCATACCATTAAATTGGATTTTGCAGAAGCCTGTGTGAGTGGATCAGTGGCCTATTATAGAACCCAAACTATCAGAATTGAGAAAGTTAGTTGAAGAGCAATTGTCATTGGGCCATGTTATAACTTCTCACAATAGATGTAACACCCCATCTGTGTAAAGATCCCTTTTTTCTTTATATTTACCAATCCTTCACTGCCAGAGTTGAATTGCACCAAGAAAACAAATATGTTTGTTTGGTGCCTACTGGAATGCAAATGAGGCCCTTCATACAGTTTTGGTACATATTCCTACTTTCATTTGGATACCACTAAATAATGTGACACACAATCCTAGAGTGGAATTGATGGAGCAAACTAGAATAAAAAAAATTTTTGGAATAATTTCAGCCATAACAGCCACTATTCTGCTTGCTGTGGCAGGTGGGGCAGTGGCCACAGCCTCTCTGGTTCAAATAGGAGCCACCATCTCTACACTTCACACAGCCATAGAAGAATCAGCCTGAGCACTAAGCACTCAACAGCTGATTAATTCACATTTCCAGTCACCTATATTCAATTTACAGCAACAACTAGATTTATTTAGATGAACAAGTCCAGACATTAAGATGGCTGGTAAGAGGCAACTGTGATCCCCTTTTGTTTAACGCCTTACCCAGTCTCAAATATAACACAAGCCAGGAGTCAGTTAACAGAAATCATGTTGGGACTGTGAATCAAAGAGTTCTTAGACCTTTAATGTACAACTCTCTAATAAAATCTTAAGGCTGAACTCCACACATGTGAAACCACTGGAGGTATCTACAAAATTCTTTTCTCAAATTTGGGATCACATAAAATCAATCTTTCACCCTTCAAAAATTATAGCATGGGGAATAATAGGGGGAATGATACTCATAATAATTCTGTTGTTTAAGTATTTTCTACAGCATGTTTTCCTGCAGCACCATGACAACAAAATGACCCTGCAACTGTTAATGGCTCTAGAATGACCTGATCATCATCACCCTAAGAAAGAAATAAGAACCTGGTTCATAGAAATTCATGATGCCTTTGTCTAACACTCTTGCACCCTAGGCACTTTCCAGGGGAAGCATCCTCCAAGGGCTGGTAGTCAGAGTTGGGTAAGAGCCTGTTAGCCAGGTCAACTTAAGACAGGCATAGTTACCATGTTGGGGGATCCCTGAGATGGGGACAATAAGTTTAGAGCAAAGGACTCTAATTCCCAGTAGCAACCATAAAATAACATAAAAAGGGCAATATGAGGCAGTTAAGACAGAAAGCACTGGATCATGGCTTAAGCAAACAAAGAACTGTGACATGCACAGAGAGCACTCTGGCCAGAAGAAACCTGGCTCATAAACTCCAAACTGGATAGTGATGATGTGCAGCCCCAGAACCAACCAAAAAATGCCATAGTAGCTAGGAGCACAGCCTGCCAAAAATCCACATACATAAACCACAGCACTTCATTTAATAAATGAGAACTTTCTTGCAACCTCCTGGAGTCTGTGTCATTGACTCTGTATCTACCCATCCCCTGTCCCCTGCATCAGAGACAGCAAGACCCCAGCTGCAGAGCCAGCAACAATCTGTCTGTGCTGCCTTCTGAGTATTGGTATTAAAGACATGAGTCAACATATCTGGATATCCATTTTTAGTAATATAATAATAAAATATAATAAAATAAAATATAATGATATGATATGATATATAATACAATACAATACAATATAATATAATAACTAGATAAAGCACAAAAGAACACATAAGAGTCAGACAACACAAACTAATAGAAGTTAAAGAGCCCAAGAAAAGGCAAAAAAATCAGTGAACTACTCTTTAGCATATTCAGGAATTTCATAAAAACAGTAAACTGAAAGCTATATCATGTATTCAGAGAAGTTGGTGCAGACTAGTACTGGCCCTGAACATGCTGCCTCATTCTCTGGGAGTTTATATGAGCTTTGAATATATTGATTTAGAGAGCCTTGTTTTCCTGATTTCCTTATCCACTTTAACTCTTACACATTCTGTCTCCTTTTCCTTGGGGTTCTCTGAGCTCTGATAAGAAAGATTTAATGGAAACATCTCATTTAAGGATGACTGTTCAAAGACCTCTCAAGTTGATGGAGGTTTCCTGTCCCACATCTGCTTTCAAATAAACACATGAAGATTTATATTAATTTTAAATGCTTGGCCAATAGCTTAGGCTTATTACTAACTAGCTCTTACATTTCAAATTAACCCACATTCCTTATGCATGCTCTGCCACATGATGATGCCTTTATTAACATGAATCATTCATCTTCTTCTCCCTCTGCATCTGGCTTGCAACTTCGCCAACTCTGCCTTTCATTCTAGCATTCTCCTAGTTTAGCTCTTCTGCCTAAATTTATCCTGGTCAGGATTGGCCAATCAGCTTCTTTATTAAACCAATCACAGTGGCAGATCTTCATGGTGTACAAAAGGATTATTCTACAACACTCTCATTCCCTGAACAATGTCTAGCTGTGTGTCTTTGAAATTCTCTGATGATAGTTGAGGAAGGTATTAATCTATGATCATAACACAGTATCATTAGGAATCATTTTATTCTTACCTTTTTCTTTGGCTTTTTCCTTTTTTCTTCCTTTATTTTTTGAACAACAATCTTTGTTTTTACCCTAGTCCCTGGGCTACCTAGTCTCAGGTTCTGTGTCCTTAAGTAATGTTGGCTATCGTTTCCACCTCATGGAGGAAATTTAACTCAAATCAGACATTTGTTGATTATGGAAGCAAGCAGTGTGCCTCCATATTTTGAAGGCAGTACAACATTGTAGATCAATGCATTAATGTCTGAATAGGTGTTTATGTTTCTCATTTTGTAGCCTTTCACCAGAGAGGCTTGGCCAATGAAGGCTCTATTTAGGAACCAGCTTCATTTCTCCATGATAAATGAGTTCTGTAAATATTGTCTTCAACAATGGGATTATGTGTCAATTTGTGGAGAACAATTTATAGTTTTGCAATAGCCAGGGTGGTTTGGATTGTACAATAAAACAACACAATTAGATGTAACTCAATACTGGAACTGGAAAATTCACTTGGTAACAAAAGATGGCCAGGTGGGGTTTTGTCTCCCTAATAATTTGACAATACCATTTAAATTGCTTTCATATATGTATCTATTTTAAAAAGCTTCTATTAAATTAGGTTTCCATACGACCCCTTAAATGGTCCTTAATTTTAGCTTTTTCTCCACCTATTGTTTCTTTCTTCTTCATCAGCCCTTCCCTTTCCTTCCCTGCTTGATCATTTGCTCATTCACTCATAACTATTCTATTTTCTTTTCTAAGGGGATCTCTCTGCCCTCTTCCCAGTCCCTTACTCTGTAGTTAACCACTGCAGTTCTATGGATTTGTAGCTTGGATATTTTTGGCTTAACAGCTATTATCCTTACAAGCAAATACATACCATAGTTATACTACTGGGTCTAGGATGTTACTGACTAGGGTTTTTCATAGTTATATTAATTTGCCCACAGAAAATTCTCTTTTCATTATTATCTTTCTAATAGATGATCTTTTACCTCCCTAAACACCACCAAGATTTTAGTAATTTGTTTAAAACATGTCAAGGTATTATGACATATTATTGAACATAAGATTTTTCAGAATCTTAGAATGTAATATAATTAGTTACAAAGCTGTTTGTTCTGGTTATAACTGTGACACATGGGAACCAAGAAGCAGAACATATAAATAAGAAAAAAAAGATGTTTGGAAACTACAGAAAAGATACTTTTTTATGTAAGAACTATTAGTTCATTTACCTTGAGAAATGTTTTAGAAAGATGAATAAAGTTTCATCTTTCCCCTATCAATTTAATCTCCCAATCTCTGAAGTAATATTGGCAAACTTACAAATTATCCTTATTGAAATTTTCTTAAACAACTAATATTTGCTTTCAACATTAAAAGGGATGATTCACAGAACTATTTTGTATTTTCTTTAGTATTTACAAACATTCCTCCTGTATGTATGACTGTATATATTATAATGAGTCTTTTTCTGTCCAAGCCAGCTCCCAAATAACACAGAGACTTATATTAATTATGAAATCTCAACCTATACCATAGGCTTATTACTAACTAGGTCTTTTTTTCTAACTAGCTCTTATAACTTAAATTAACCCATATTTTTATTAATCTACATTCTACCACATGGGTTTTACCTCTATTTCATTCTGTGTGTCCAACTCATTCCACATCTGGCTGGCTGCTCTGCCTCTTTTCTTTCCAGAGTCTTCTCTGTGTTGAGAAATTCCACCTATACTTCCTGCCTAGCTATTGGCCATTTATCTCTTTATTAAACCAATCAGAAGATGCCTTGGTAAAGACACATCTACACAGTGTACAAAAAGTTTATTCAACAATAGTAAATATAAGTCTGTGAGTGTTCATATTGATATACTGATATACATACATGGTAGTATGATCTTCGGGAATTCTTTATATTGGAATACACATCAGAATATGTTTGAGTTTTCAACCTAAGAATATTAGGAATATAGAAGTCTTTTTCTTTCCTTTTTTAATATAGAAGTCTTTTTCTTTCCTTTTTTTTTTTGTTGTTGTTTTTTTGAGACAGGGTTTCTCTGTGTAGCTTTGTGCCTTTCCTGGAACTCTTTCTGTAGACCAGGCTGGGATTAAAGGCATGGGCCACCATCGCCTCCTGAATACTTGGATTAAAGGCATGCACCACCATCACCCGGCAGAAGTCTTTTTATTTACTATGCTGTAATTGACATCATAACCCAGATTTGGCCAAAGTGTTACAGGGGAATACACTGTAGACTACTTACTTTTCATGAAATAGAAGTTGTACTGCAGCCGGGCGGTGGTGGCGCACGCCTTTAATCCCAGCACTCGGGAGGCAGAGGCAGGCGGATCTCTGTGAGTTCGAGGCCAGCCTGGTCTACCAAGTGAGTTCCAGGAAAGGCACAAAGCTACACAGAGAAACCCTGTCTCGAAAAACCAAAAAAAAAAAAAAAAAAAAAAAAAAAAAAAAAAAAAAAAGAAGTTGTACTGCAACTTAATGTGGCCATTTCCAGACTAGAATATTCTATTTTTGGAGCAGTGAAGCCAAAATTTCAGTAAGACAAACAAGTCAAAGGATTTACAGATTCCCCGTCTGATTCTGAAATGTAACTTCAATTGTAGTAAAAGTCTTCTCTGCTTCTACACTTAGTAAATTTATATTAAAGGTTTAGGTTGTAGACAGGAGTAAAAAAAATTATTCTTTAATTTCTGGATTTATTTTATATTTTTTAATTATCATTTCAGTCATACAATATATTTTAATTTTATATTCTCTCTTCTAACTCCTCTCAGATCATCTCCCTGCCCAATGAAGTTTATGTTCTTTCTCACTTTCTGAGAATTTCTCCTTAAAATGCAAAGCAAATCATGAAAATCAAAACAAGTGAACAAATGAAAAACAATAAGACAAAAATAAGAAATAGTAACAAAACAAAAAGCACTAGAAAAAATGATTCTCTTTTGTGTTCCCCAAATACTACGGAGCCTGGGGCCTGCCCTGTAGTATGATTGGTTTACCCAGTGTCATCCCTTTGTAGAAAATTGATTTTCCTTTTCCAGGCAGGTAGAAATTGCAAATAGTTTTATTGTGTAATATTTAAAAGACAATTTATGAGACCTTTTGTGGTAAGAATGACTTAGACAGCAGTCTGATTTTCTCTTAGAAACCTGAGCAATTATTTTATTTCATTAAGCATGTTTTCCTCTTAATATATGTCCCATTGAGTTGGTGAAAAAATTAAATAGCACAATTAGTGATAGTTCATATTTAAAGGTATTTGAAAAGAAATAGTTCACGCTGCTTCTAAATTTCATGTCGTATTTCTTTGACAGTGAATAATTTTATGGTTATTGATTGGTACAAGCTGAGTCTAAGTTAAGCTGAGAAAGTATACATATCTGTTCATAATGAGAATAGAACACCTTTATTATATATAAAAAATAAACCATTAGGATCACTGGAAATTTAAGCATTTATCATGGTAGAATATATAAAAATCTTCAAGATAAATTAAGCCACAGAGAGCACATTTATTTATCATAACTCTGAATTATTTAATGGTTAATTTATTTTATTAGGAGTGTTGTGATGATAAAATATTTAAAGAGAGAAATTTTTAAGCTCTTCCTGATGTCAGCTTGTTTACTGTATTAGTCATATATAGATGCATACACTTCACAAAAAGTAAAAATTTATATAGTTACCAACATTTGAAAATGCCATTTTAATTAATTGAAAATGTGGATCTGAAAACCCAAGGAAGAAATAATGAAATTCTAGCTAAATGCATAAATATATGCATTTTTACTCATGCAATACTATCTCGAATCATCTAGCAAATGATCCTGACTTAATTAGAGATGGGCTGAAAAACAAATTCATTAAGGAGACGTTTCCTGACAACTAGCAGACAAAGCACTTAATATCATAACAAGTCTCAAAACATCATTAGGGAAATTTTCAACTCATAGAAGAAAATGAAACTCAATAAGAAATAACAATTAACCAAAGATTTAACATCTAATGAATGGTGACTATAAATCTACTTATGTCTTGTCTTGCTTCAACAAAGTTTAACTTTAAATATTATCATTTTAGATTTTGTGTGATATGTTTTTATTCATATTACATGTGCTTTGTATATATTTTAGGTGAGCAGATTAAAGGTTTATTATTTTTCAAGTAGGAGTATACCTTACTACATTCAAATTATAAGAAAAGATTCAATTTTAAGGTTTTTTTCAGAAAACCAAAGGTTTGCCATTCAAAGTGATACCATATATGCATGTTTCATCCATGTTTACTATTTTCTATGATTATCTTTTTTCATGGAATTTTTTGTACATTTTAATCAAGTAATTATATAAATACTTATCTTGTTTTAAGTATGTGTATTATTAATACATTTATATATACATACATATATATGTATGTATATATATATATATATACATGAATTATAAATCTTAAGCCATAACTTTGACAAAGTCAGTAAAGTATTTTTAGTTTCATAAAAATAATCTGTTCTTTTGCAAAAATATTGTTAAAAAAGACTTTCTGTTAATCACACTTTTGTAATTTATACCATTTATAATTAAAGGCAACATTAAATGGTACTACAAAACAAATGAGCAAGAAGAAACACAAGGGCTTCTATTACCTAAAAGGGGGAGAGAAAAATACTATGTTATCAGTTACTTAGCTTCAGAGAACCCAGTACGTGTGGAATACATGACAGAGAGCTAGAAAGGTATTGTTAAGAACTTAAATATATTGAAGAAACTCTGATGTGCTTGCAAGTGGAAGCCTGGGGACTTTCTAAGGGGCTTGCAATAAAATTCTAATTTGCCTCGATGAGGCTGTCATCATAACTACGGAAACTAATAGGTATTCTGGTAACATCTTGCTAGGAAATGAAATGGAAAAGCTGACAGTAACACTTCATTACTGTAGATGATAGGTAAGTCATGAGAAAGAGAAGACCACTCTAAATCAACTTGTGGCTGGTGACCCCTTTGGAAGGTCGCATTTTGGATCACCAGCATATCAGATACCTACACTGCAATTCATAACAATAGCAAAACTATATTTATGATGTCAAAATGAAATAATTCTATGGTTTGGGGGTTACTGCAACATGAGGAACTGTATTAAAGGGTCACAGCATTAGGACAGTTGGGAACCACTGCTCTAAATAAAAATGGTAAGGATATATCTGTTGCAGTCTCAAGTTGCCATGAGAAACATACTAATTATGGAAAGCTGGAGAAAATGTAATGCTTATTATAAAATGAGAGAACATCCTGAATGACCAAAAAATGTATACATACACATGTGGCATATTCCAATGTCCTCTACTGCCTCCAATACCATTTAATGTTTAGAGGACTCCAAAAGGGGGTGTTGTACCAATATAATTCTTTAGTCTTGTCACCCAACCAGAAGCAGCTCACTTGGAACATGGAAAAAGAGTCTCAGAAAGTCCCAGTTATGGTTCTAGCAGGAAAAACCCATGGCCCCAAAGTATAGGGTGTCCTTTGTCATTTGTTTTCTAATTATTGGTATTTACTTTTACTTTCTCCAAAATCTTCAACTTATTTTCTCAAAGCTTGTTGAAAATATAGGAAGGACAATGGTGGAAGAATTTTAGAAGTAATGACAAATGAATCTTGCATCACACTCAATGTTTTCGTGCACCAGATACATAGGTCTTATACTTTTGAATAAGTTACAGTTGGGAAGAAAGTGAGGGAATTTCCTATAAATAGACTCTGGTGCTTGTTGGAAATAGTCAAAATAGGACTACATTTAATAGAGAATCTGGCACAATTTTAATGATTAAGTAATGTAGAAAAAATTACTTATGTGTTCTTTCTTATTAAGATGCCGAGTAAAAGGGAAAATAAAAGGTAAATTCATTTTAATATAAAAACAACTGTCTGCTTTATGACTATTGTATTTATTAGCTTTTCATTTAGTAACAAATTACATAATTATTGTTTTGACAAGTATGCAATAAGGGGCTTGGTTAACACATTGGCTCACTGAAGAAAATAGAATCTTGTACCTATGCCTTTAGCATTTTGTGAAATTAGCATTTAATGTTGGAAGAACTCATTTCTAGACATATCACATACTTAGGGAATTTAATCTTGCAGGATGAACTTTCCTCATCAATACTTTTTTGTGCCTCAATGCAAAGCACAACTATGTCATAAATTGTTTCTAAAATAATCATCATCTTATATGTAGAAATCATATAATTTGATTTATACAGGCTAACAGTTCAGAGACTGGTGTCTCAGAAGAGACATCAGATTCTGAACATTTAAGCAATGTCAGAAGTGTAATAGCATTTGGCTTTTTATGTTGAATTACATAAAGTTTACATCACAGGACTGTCAAGAGCTCATGAGGATGAAAGGTGGAAGAGTGTGGTTTAGAAATAAATTACTCCAACAGGCTCATGGGTTGGAACACTTGGTTCCACCTAATAGTGTTGATATGAAGGCTAGGGGATTGTGGAGAATTTGGAAGTAGGTATACATGGAAAAAAGGAAGTTGCGGAGGGGGGGGGTGCTTGAGGATTACACCATCACCTGATTTTGGACTGATCAATGTTTTCTGATTACACTGAGATCAAAGCAGTCAGATCAAACTTGTACCATTATGGAGTCATACTAATATGCCTTCAACAACGTACTGGGCTACAGCCCCATAAGCCCACATGACAAAATCAATCTCTCATGTCTTAAGATTTTGTTTTCAATAATATTTTCACAGTTTTGAGAAAAGCATCCATCCAATAGAAGGACCTTTGTTAAACTAAACTTGGCTTTGTGGTTAATAACCTTTTTGACTTTGTTGGAGAAATATGTAAGTTTGAATCTCTTTCCTAGGGAAGCCATCAAACCCTCATGCAAACTTTAATATTCTATTCTGGCATGAGTATGGGAGACCAGCATGGAAACTGAAATGTGAGTAGAGAAGTTGAGGATCATGAGATTTCGGTGTGAATCAAAAGCTCTTTGGATTTGTGGTAAGAATCATTTGTGTTATATTTGGGTGTAGACTCTGGCTATATTCTATAAATGTTTTGAAATTTTGAGTGAATCTGAATTCAAATATAAAACAATAATTTATTTGGTGGGGTAACATCCAGCCTCTGACTTGGTTCCTGATTACATATTTTAGACAGGATTGCAGAGGGAAAGCAGAAAATAGAGAAGAAAAATATGAGGCAGTAGAAAGCTGTGGAGGAAGTATACAGGGAAAATACTGGAAAGGGGTTATAATTGTCAAAATGAATAACACAATTAAAGTGAAACATTTTGGTTTGCATTGGAATAGTAAGAAATACTCTGAACATCAGACTCTAGCTGTGTAAGTTTCTGGGGTATAAAATTCAAATTTATATGAAAGAAAGAACCTGAAAACAGAGTTCTCAAAAAGATAAAGACTAATACACTTTGATGACAGACTACTGTTTAGGCAATGATCCATCTAGTTCAGCTATGCAGTCACAGAGGCAAGAAGGAACAAAAGGGTTACTACAGCTGTGACTCAGTGGTGCCATGACACATCTCCAGCTGCCAGAAAAACTTGGCATCCTCTATGTGGTAATAATTTCAAAGGCCTAAAATGTGTATGCATTAATGGGTCATGGAAGTTCATAACAAGGCTCCAAAAAGTATCTGGAGCCTTGCTGTGAAAGAGGTTTAGATACACTGTCTATAGCCCCAGAATGGACTGTGCATGGTGCATTGATGGTGATGCCAAGTACATGTGAACATATCGTAGATCTCACTAATGATAGACAGTCACAGAAGAGAGCAACAAGCACTAAATACAGCAGGACCAATATCAAGTTTTCCAATGACAGGGATGCAGGGCTGGGCTTCTGAAATCTCCTGGATCCCATATTACGCTCTGGATGTTGTTAACAGAGCTGGAGGCTTCTCTATCTGCCGTACTGTATTTTGTGATATCATTGTCCTAACGTCACCCTGTTATGCTTTTCCCTTCCTCACCTTTGAAATAAAAAAGTAGTTTGGAAATATATAACTTGTTTGATTTCACAGTTGTGTACAGTTGAGAGCATGCCTTCTCTCTCAGAGGAATGTATGGAGTTTAAAATTTTATACACTGCCAGATAAAGAGACTTTCAGTCTTGATGTGAATGAATTTTGTGTTACAAAATGCCTGTGTTCACACAGAGACCAAGGCTTAGACAGTAAAGTTTAGCTATAATTTGTCACTTGTTAATCATCTACTTCAACACTTGCTGTCTGACTTATGCTACTGTTTTGTTGGTTGTGGAACCTTTAGTTTGGATCCCTAACTTGAGTGGATTACCAAGGGGTTGAGTGTAGAGGATTATAGACAGCCCCTGGTTCCAACATGATCTCTCTTCCCTAATCCTTTGGAGATGAAACAAAATTTGGCCTAATATTTCCAAATGCAAGCATACCCTCCCATCTATGATAGTTTAAACTGTAAGCAATTCCTTAAATATAAGGCAAAATAAGCCATATCTTACATAAGTTGTTTTTGTCATGGAAATAATGCCAAAGGAAGTAAATAGTGTAGGAATCAAGACAGATTTTAAATGAAATCGATGATAAATATATGCTGACCTCAAAATTTAAATTGCTATTTAGATAGGGTCTTTCTTGGTTGAAGTAATGGTTTGCATTAGAATGGTTCCCATAGCCTCATGTATTTGAGTGCTTAGATATTCTGGTAGTAGAACTGTTTGAGAAGAATTAGGAGCTATGACCTCCTTAGTTTAATTGTGGCCTATTGGAGGAAGTTTGTCACTGAGTGTGGGGTTTGAGACTTCAAAATCCCACTCCAGTTCCAATTTCTCCTCTCTCTCTGTCTATCTCTGTCTCTCTCTCTTCCCATCTGTCTATCTATCTATCTATCTATCTATCTATCTATCTATCATCTATCTATTTATCTACCTATCTATAATCTATCTATTTGTCTCTTTATCTCTCTGTTTACATAATCAGGATATAAAGCTCTCAGGTATTGCCCCAATGCCATATCTCTCTATTCTCCAACATATTAATCATGGGATAATCTTCTAATACTATAAGCATATCTCCAATTTCTCCAATTAAATATTTTCTTTTATAAGAGTTGTCTTGGTTATAGTATACATAAAAAGCAATAGAATAGTAACTTAAACAGTGGATCCTAGCCACATAGCAAAACCTCAACGTTATTTTAAGAAATGTGAATTTACCAAAGGATATGGATTATTTATAGTGTGAATTTCACTGATGCCAATCTGAATTCTAAATTCACCTTGTGAGTGTGATTATAGATTGCTGACCTTCAAAATGTCCCAGAATTTTTAATTAATACATTGTGCACATGAAAACGTCATTGAGGGTCTCCATGAGTATATCTGCTTTAGCTAACCAAGCAGCTCATTTAGTTACATGGATGGTTGCTCTTTGCTGTTCCTAGTAAGTTATGATAAATGATTTAGTGATCTGCCTTTCTCCAAATGATGATTTTTACTGCAATAATTCTTGCTTCTGTCTAAGATTATATATGTTTTATGTTTGGTGCACATTACTTAGTCATAGCAGTATAATAAAGTAATATATCTGGAACTGACAGAAAGGAATGATGTTGTTCAGTAATCAGAAATTTTCGGCTGCTTCCCTTTGGACAAGGATGTATAGTTTTTATTTAGAGGATAATGTTGTTACAAATGAATGCATGAGAAGTACAAGCACAAATATAAGCCTGCCATAGAATGACTTTCTTTTAATCCCTCCCTATTGTCTTCCCTACATGCATTTTCCTTTGTATAGTATCTATAATATCAGGTTAACTCATCCCAGGGGCTTATTAATCAGGATATTAGCTTATAAAAGTTACATTTTATTTTAGTAAAATTTGTATTATAATAAAGATATCACAAAGAATTTCCAATGTTGCAAGTGCAAAATAACAAAAACCAGTTCCATCTGAATCAAACTATGTCTTCAGAATGGAAAACATCCAGAGAGACAGACAGACAAGGGGGGAAGAAAGTGAAAGAAAGAATACAAAGAAAGGAAAGGGAAGAGAAGGAATTGACTAAAAGGTATTCTGCTCCACAGTTTGTTGGATCTAATCTGCAAAGACAATGAAAGCTGTGTATGTGTTTCTCAGTCTCTGTTGTGTTATTGTTGTCTGAAATTTAGAATAGTAGTGAAGCAATACAGGAGATGAAAGGTGTAGATAAATTTCTAAATGGTCTTATTAAATAAAAAACACAGAGCCAGATATAGGGGTGAAAGCTTGAGAGAGATTAGGGAAATACGGAAAGCCACAGCTAACCTTACCTCACCAACTTGGCAGTTTTCAAATGACAGTTACTTCCTGTTTGCCTACGCCTACATGCTTTGCTGTTCTGCCATCTGATTTGCTGTTCTAACTATATCACTTCCCTTTCCTACATAGCTCTGTCACTTAATGTCTGTTTGTACAGACCTCTAAACCTCCATGATTAACTAGTGTTGGAATTTAAGGCGTGTGCCACCACACCTGGCTGTTTCTAGTATGGCCTTGAACTCACAGAGATACAGACAGATTCCTGTCTGCCAAGTAATAGGATTAAAAACATGTGCTACCATTGCCTGACTTCTCTGTTTACTTATAATGGCTACTATTCCTCTGATCTCTAGGCAAGCTTTATTTTAAAGCACAAATAAAATGCCACCACAT
The DNA here is from genome assembly GCF_004664715.2 of Peromyscus leucopus. Classification (NCBI taxonomy): domain Eukaryota; kingdom Metazoa; phylum Chordata; class Mammalia; order Rodentia; family Cricetidae; genus Peromyscus; species Peromyscus leucopus. Next base: position 17,288,486 of record NC_051070.1, on the reverse strand, counting down.
TTCAGCACAAATTAAATATCACCACAGAAAAAGATTATGTCTGCTGTCAACTTTCTGCATAAAAGCCATGCTTAATATTTAGGGGTTTTCTATGGGCCAAAAGAAGACTGACAGAGTTAAAGATCTTACATATTTGTAATGCTTTCCCATTATTTTCATAATTTTAAAACCATAATATCTGCTATATATGTAACTTGATAAATGGAAACAACATTGGTAATTTCTTTCACATAAGATACCAATTGCTTTATGGTTGTTGTCTTCCTGAGATTTCAGACAGTAGTAATCAATTCCTTCGCATGCTGTTGTACATCAGATCCTTCTGAGCTGAAACTTTCCATCTAGGGGAAATGGGTAGAGGGTCCCGAGATTCCAGAAATTAAGTGTCTCAAGTCTGGGAAAACTGAAACTTCAAAGAGTATAAAAGCATTTCTTCAGTTTTATATAAACAGCAAATAACTGTTGGGGAGGAGATGCTGACCAGCCAAACTCAGAGGGCTACCTCACACATATTGAGCTTCTTTCAGGTTGTTAAGTGATCTCCATAAATGCAGCTTTAATGAGCAATCACCCATATTGAAGCAGACATTTTGGTCATACAACTACTTTTCAGTAATCTGAGATCATATAAGAAACTCTTCAACTATACTCCTCTTAGTAACCCCAATAATAAAGTTGGACTTCAGCTTAATAATTACTTTGGCTTGGCATGAGTTCTTTTTCTGAAGTGAATCTAGGTATGTATTGATTCTTCCCAGGGAAGATCTGTCACACAATAGTTGCATATTTCTCAACTGTAAGGGTGGCAAACTAAACTATGGCCAATATTCACCTTACTATTTAATTCAATGAACCACATCTATCTACAGTAACTTGCACACTTAATGACAATGAATTTTGCAAATATAATCATTGTTAATATAAAGAGATATCTACATAGCATTGAGTGGGTTTCAATAAAATATCTGTTCTTATGGATCATGTAAGTGCTTCTAGGAGATATAATTTATAATAAGTTTTATATTCACAGGAATAACCAAGTTTGCTTCATCTATTATAGTCTCCAATGAAGAATGCTTAACAAAGTGACATAGTGCATCTTGTCATAACCATCATATTCCTTGTTAATATAAGCCAACCAGAAAACAATTGAACTTGGAGAGAGCAATGATGACATATAAACAACAGCACTCTCTCTGATTAAAATAGAGTTTAATCATAAATAGAAGTGGAGTCTATCATTCACTATCATTGTGACAGAGAAAGATTTTTTTTCTTACTGTCTTGTATGTGCACTTATATATGTGACTATATTTATACTACCAAATGTGATCAAGACATGAAATTACATTACAAAATACACTTACAATAAATTGAGGAAAATAAAATTAGGATTGATTTCAGCATGTTTATCAAACTTCTCACTTGCCATTTTAAGTGTATGCTTTTTTGGAAAATAAGTTATAAGATACAATTATTAGATTTATGATCATGAAAGATACTTATAATTCTATAGTATTGACATTTTCAACATTTCTGTGTCACATATAAATGGAAGGATGGATGGGTTCAAAAAGAGGACAATTAGGACATGGAATAGGGAAGGAATTGACCTATTATAAGATATGTGATGTGCTGTCAACATTCCAATACTTTCTGTGCTGCATTTTGTGTAGTCTTTTACTAGATACATTGCATTTTTCTATAATTACAGATTTGGAGGAAACAAATAAAATAAAACAGCTAAATAATTTTGTTCTATGCAGAATGAAAAAAAAAATATCTGTTTAGGCTTCAGCTATCCTGTAAAGTTCAGGGCCATTAGACTAAGAATTGTTGACTGCAGGCAAAATGAGTTGCAGAAAAAGCCAGAAGAGAGCAAGCTAGCAAGAGGTGGATGAGAAGGGAGGGAAAGGCTATAAGACTTTGAATAAAAATGCCTTATAGAAACTTTGACCTTTGCTTGATATGTGATGCCAGCTGCTGATGTCCTCACAGGGAGTTAGCTGAAGAATAAGTAGCTGACATTCTTTCCCCCTCTTCAGAATCTCTAATGCAAAAGTCCCTTCAAGTCAGGTCACAGGGCACAGAGCAAGGCAATGAAGGATGAAGAGCCCCCTGAAGAGGAAAGCCCATGATATTTAGCCCAGAAAGAGCTGGAAAAAATCATGCTAATCACTTCCCTTTATATATCTATTTGAAGCAAGAGCTGTTTTTACTCTCACAGTTACATCAACCAAACTTTTAGCATAGAGCCTACTTAATTGCAGAAGTACAATGCATATTTTAATGAATGCATGTATGAATATGAAACAGTTGCAACTATTCTTAAATTATTTACAAGTGGAATATGGAGTACTCTTGTGCTACTTTGCTCTGGAGAATTAAATTTATGACTAGAGAATTATACATACAAAGCTAAACAAAAGCAGCACATTTCCAACACTGGGAATTGTCTGCTAAATAATGAAATACCCTATTAGTGCTGAGCCACTGCCACTGGACTCATTCATGCAGAGATATAGCCTTTTTGAAAAGATGGAGGAGAGTGAATGAAGGCCCCGAGTAGATACTGGGTCTGTATGCACACTAATATCTCTAGGTCTTCTAAGATCCTTCAATTATGGGGCACATCAGAGACATTTATTTCAATGTAAGTATCAGAAGAGCTCTGCTTCTCCTGAGGAAATTTTTTTGTTGTTGTTATTGTTAGCTCCTTGGGGACTGTCTAAATCTCTGTATTGAGTTTTGCTTTGACAGTTGGAGATATTAGGCTTAAATTTGTGGTCTGGTTTAGGAAATGTGTGCAATACTTTAAGGCTTTTAGATTTGCATATTAATATTTCCTCTAACTTTATGTTCTTTTTCTTTTATGCACCAAAAATCTGCTCTTTTTAAACAATTTTGGGGATTTTTTTATTTGTTCATATGCCCTGGAAAAGAGGCAGGAAATAAATTTTCTATTTTTATGTTTTTTAAAAATTGCTAATAGGACCAAAGTAGTCCAAATTATATGCAAATTATCTGATAAAACACTTGTAACCAGTATCTTCATTCATTGTAAATTCTACTTACACTGATACTTCTAAATTCATGTCATGAAGCATATTAAAGTAAACACACACACACACACACACACAATACTTGTAGTTATTTTCTCCCATATGACTTAGCATTATTAATGTTTCTCAGATATTTGAAATAGTCTAAGCAAATATCTGAGTACAGCAAAAATGCCAAGTAATTCCATAGAGTATTGCATTCTGTAGCTGAAAGTTTTCCTATGTCCTGCCCAGTCCACATACACTCAGACCCAAGTAAATACACAGAGGCTTATATTAATTAAAACTGCTCAGCCATTAGCTCAGGCTAACCACTAACTAGCTCTTACACTTAAACTCAGCCCATTTCTGTTAATCTGTATGTTGCTACATGTTCTGTGGATTTAATTGTGTGCCATTACATGTTGTTTCCTGGACGGCAGGCTAGAGTCTCCTGACTCAGCCTTCCTCTTCCCAGAATTCTCCTTGTCTGTTTATCCCACCTATAATTTCTGCCTGGCTACTGGCCAATCATCATTTTATTAAACCAGTGTACAAAAGCATTATTCCACAGAGGGATTCAGACAGAGAGAAGCTTTGAAATCCATAGTTAAACCTTTCCAATTTTTGTGTTTGAGTTTTGGCCATGATTGCTGACCTAGTGAGAATTCATTTTCTCCAGGGATGACATTCTAGAGAAGCTGTCAACTTCCTATTAGATAGTCCTATAGCCATGCCCATGTTAAGTGGACTCAACTGGATAAAAAACAAAACACATGAATTTGGGAGGGGAAAGTAGTGGGAACAGAGAGAGGAAGAATTGATCAAATCACATTGTCATAGAATAATAAACTCTAAAACAGAGCTGTGGACACCTACATTTGTAAAGATATAGTGAAAGATATCCTCTAACCACCACAGAAACAAAGAACTCTAGAATTATAAACCTTCATTGAAGATAGGAACGGAAAGTGAATCTGAAAAGGAGTAAATTCTTGAGCAATTTACACTGACAGTCAAATACAAAAGATGTGTACTAAGTACATCAGAGTTAAATGTTAATCTTTTTTTTCTGTTTTTTCTCATTTTCCTTAAGGAAGGAAACAAAATGTCACTTCTACTTTAAAAATTATCAATGTTTTACAGCAAAAGAGTACGCATTTCTTTGATCCTTATAATTAATGGACATGTAAAAGTTTTTTGGAATAGCTTATAATTTAGAAAAATATCTACTTATATATGAACATGTATCTGTGGTGCTGTTTGGAATACTAGTATGTGGTGGAATATTAGTATGTATGTAGGAAAAGAAGGACAATATTTTTTTCTCAACCATTGAAAAATTCATGATTAGGTCAACAAGATGGTTCAGTGTGTAAAGGTATTGCTACCCGGCCTGAGGTCATGATTTTAGTATTATGAAATACTCATATGTGCCATGACATATTTACACACACACACACACACACACACACACACACACACACACACACACACATAACAATAAAAAGACATAAATTAATTCATATTAGCACTATTGACTTTAAAAAAACTAATGAAATAGAAATTAAATGTTTTTTATTTCGGCAAAGCACCAGTTTGATGGGTATATGAAAGCTTTGTATATCACTTGAAAAAAAAAAAGAAAATAATTTAAAATTGAGATTTATAAGTAGACATTGCCCAAGCAAATTTTCACTTAATATAAAATTACAAACCTGATTTTTTTCTATGAAAACTGGATATTAATATAAATACATATATAATATTGCAAATTATTACAAAGTAAGAAAATTTATTTTTAAATTTTATGGATAAAAATAATTTTTTATGAATAACCATGTAAAAATAAATTATCCAGAAAACTGTATGTTGAAAATCAAACAGATATTTTCTTTACTTGCTACCTGCCATGTTTAGGAATTTTATGAAAGTGAATGGAGAAAATCTTGAAAATTCTCTGTTTTGTATATATTTGATTGTTTAAAGTTTTTTGAGAGCTAACTTGAAATGACTACATTCTGAATCCTCAAATCAGTCTCCATTGGCATGCTTCCTGGATCAAAGCCATACTTTCTAATACTTCCCAAACAATCACCTTATAGGGACCAAGAGTTAAAATGCCTCAAACATGTGGAAGACAGCTCATTCAAACCAACACATGTGTGCTCTTCCTAAAATAGACTCTGCATGTGGGAATCACTGTACAATGCTGCAAAATCATTTTTATATTTCATATTGTAAAATTTTATCATATTTTTAAAAGTAGACATGTTGCGGTGGCTGAAACACCCACAATCAAGAATTTTCCAGTTCACCCACTATTACAAAAGGAACAAATCACTACAGGAGTCAAACATATAGCATAATATCCATGATAAATGAATGTGTGATGCTCAGTTGAACAGTGATGACTTGTTAGAAGTCTATTGAATCAGTAACACATGAAACTTGTATTCCCTGCAGTCTCTCATCAATCAAGCTCTAGCCTGAAGCCTATTTTCCCTTTCCTCCAATGTTGAAATAATAAGCAAAAATTTTAAACACACACATGGATATAAACTCAAACACAAACACAATTTTCTCAGACATTCTTGGAATGACCTTCTCTACACAAGGATGTAGCTACTCTCAGACTCATCCCCCTGATAAATGGAGGCAAGATATACCATACCTACTTGCTTATAGGAAAGTTTGAACGGGAAGTAATTAGTCTTAGTTCAGTCTTTATACATTGGAAACCAAGGGGCTTTCATCATTATGAATAAAACAAACTAGATGCCTGGGTGAATCCTTCCAAATTGTATAGAAAAAAATTAAGAATAATGCTTAATAAAACCCATTAAAATGATTAAAATTATTCCATAATTAACAAGTGAAATCTTTACAAAATAGGACCAATTATCTTCTAAAAGTATTAGAGATACTTTACTTTCCAAGCTTTCCTTCAATTATTAGTAATTCATAAAATAAAGTAATATTTTAAGATCTTAATAAGCTTTAAATTAATAATTTCTTAATAAAGAGAACATTTAAAATTTTGTTGTTGCTGTTTTTTTTCTTCAGTTGTTTGTTACAACTGCCAACCTGAACTAAAATACTGAGTTCTAGGCCAGTCATTCATCATTCATACACTTAAAGATTTGTCTCTAAATCATCACCATATACAAATGAGACAACTGAAGAAAAGGGACAAATCATCTATCCCAGGAAACAGAGTGAAGTGGCATATGGGTATATATTATCTAAAAAATTTTATGTCTTCCTAAATGTTTGTTTCTGCATTTCTCTAAAGATTTAACACTATTGGTGTCCTAATAGTTCCAGTTCAATTAAAATTTAAAGCTGACTTTGGAGTTGGAGAATGGATCTCTCCTTCTTTAAACTCAAGCATGTTGTTAAAAGGAAAATGCAAACTCCCTGTATCATGCCAGAATAAAAGAGCCATCTTCTGCTTTGGGACAGGACAAAAGCCAAATTAATTAAGGGACTATTCTATTACTAATCTCAACTCTTTGATTCTATCCTGATTCTTTAAACTTTTCTTAAAGTATGAATTTTATATCAAAATTTACAAGATATATACACAGCCGAGAATGGACAGCTGAATTAAAAAAACATCAACAATTTCCAGAATTTAAAATCCTGAATCATGATAGGATACTAGTGGAATTCAGGTGTTTCTGGTACATGGACTGCTCTCACTCAATGTGAGGTTGAACTGTTGACCTTGTGTACATCCTACTTCACAAATGAGTCTGTCAGATATGCTAAGCCTATAGGCTGAAGATGATGCCCCAACACTGTGGAGAAACCTCAGGTGACTGTCCAGGCAGCTGGCTGTTTCTGTCAACTCACAAATTTTTTGGAAGTTGCTTGCATGCACTTCCTGTTTTTATTTTTGTTAGCTAATATTATTTCCTTCCTGGGTCTCAGAGGGAGTTGAAGATTAGTTAGATATAGTTGAAGGTTAGTTAGTTATAGTTGAAGATTAATTAGGATAGAAAGTGAATTAGATACATTTTGGGCTTACCAAAATAGGATAGATAATGAAATTATTTGCTCTGAATTTGTCAAATACAAATGGACTAGACATTTTTTAGGTATTTATTACTTGTATATATTGTATATAGTTATTGTACTATTCTATATAATTTTTCTTATGTTAGTTATAACCTTTTGCTGTTTTTCTTTTTATTAAAATATAAAAGGGGAAATATGGTGGTATTTTATTTGTACTGAAATGTGACTTTAATTTTATGTTAATAAATAAAGTTGCCTGGGGGTTAGAGCTATTAGAGCCATAGCAAGAGTGTGGCAGTGGTGGCACATGCCTTTAATCCCAGTGCTTGGTAGACAGAGCTAGGTAGATCACTGTGTGTTCAGGGATACAGCCAGCATTGGAGACATATACCTTTAAGACCTGGAAGGCTGTACTTATAGGCAATGACAAGGCAGTCATGTGTTTGTGTTTACAACCAATGAGAAGGCAGAACAGAAAGACTATATTAAAGACAAACACACAGGAAGTAGCTCTCTTTTGGAGAGGTAGGACCACTGCAGGAGGAAGGGTAAGGTTTTAGCTCTGAGCTCTGATCTTTTGGCTTTCTCTTTCACTTTGGTTCTGTGTTTCTTATTTAACAAGATGGTTGGTTACATGTACAATCTGTAGACTAGTCTGGCCTCAAACTCAGAGATCTGTAAGCCTCTGCAGTTCAAATGTTGAGATAAAAGACATGTACCACTACATCCTGCTTTAAGATTTTCTTTAATTCCTTTTCACAAGTTGGAAATTTAGCTGGGTGGGATCCTGCCCTGTGGTCACCACTACCTTTATTCCATTTCTTAATCTGTTTGTCTCACTGAATACAGGACTTGGCACCGTTCTACTTCCTGGTGCTCTTTTTCTCCTCAAATTGTACATTTTGTATTTTTCCTTCCTTATCATCCTCCTTTTCATTATAAATCTTTATCAGCATGAACAGTAGTAACTAACCACATAACAGAGTCTATATTAGGCTCTTTTGAGATTCCTTCTGCCAACAAAATTAATCCAAATCTCGTCACATCGCCTTAGGCAGACTCTTCAGACAAGGGCAAAAGCCTCCATATTCCTTACCAAACTATCACAAGAATGATCTCTAAGTCATATATGATACTCATCTCCTCTGAAAGCTCTTAATCCAGGCCCCCATAGCTCACTGAATCACAGTTAGCATCACTATCTTTCATGCTTCTCCTAGTATGACCCATTACGGAGCACTTAAAATGTTCAACTGCTTTTGTAGTATATAGTGTCAAGTTCAATATTCATTCAAACAATAGCATGGCCAAGCCTATCTCAGTAATACCCCAGTCCCTTGTATCAAATTCTATCTTAGTTAGGGGTTCTATTTCTGTGAAGAAACACCAGGACCATGACAAATCTTATGAAGAAAAAAAAAAAAAAAACTTAATTGGAGTGGCTTACATTTTCAGAGTTTTCATCAATTATCATCATGATAAAACATGGTTGTGTGCACATAGACATGGTGCTGGAGAAGGAGTTGAGAGTCCTATATCTTAACCAGTAGGCAACAGTAAAAGGTTTGAGACACTGAGTGCGGCTTGAGCATATATGAGACCTCAAAGCCTAGCCCCATAGAGACACACTTCTTCCAACAAGACTGCACCTACTCCAACAAATCCACACCTTCTAACAGTGTCACTCTCTATGAGCTTCATGGGATCAATTACATTCAAACTACTACATACCATTTTCTCTAATTGAATACAGTTTCCAGATAGATCACTCACTGTTTATGTCCAGTCCACCACTACCCATCCTGCTTCAGCAATGTAAGCCTTGGCCTTTGGGAAGCTGATAATGCTTTCAAAATCTTCAATAGCAACCAACTTCTTTAGCTAACTTGTTTCCACTGATGTAGAGAGAACATTTTTTTTTTCATTTTATAATCATGCTATTCATAGCTCCAAACCACTTGCTGTGATTTATTTAAAAGAACTTAAGTAACTATGTACTTTTTGAAAGAAATCCATATAAATAAAGATGCACAAATAAGTATATTTTATTTTCTAAACATAGATTATTTATTCCAATGTCTTTCATTACAGCTAGGTGTTTAAAATTAAGATTGTTTTTTAGTCAGGGCATCTTTTAAGCCACTGTTCCAGTCTGAGAGTTTTATTCCCACTTTCTTGAATGAAAGAATAGAGTTCAGCAGTGCATTTAATTGGAATTTAGATCCTCTAACAGTCTGTCTCCCATCAGAGTGGTTTGAATTCCTGACAAATGGCCTGTTGTATTAAAGTAGTCATTGATACAGGAAGTGCTAGTTTAAAAGAAAAAAAATACAGACAGTGAAGAATCACAAACTACTGAGAAACTATTCACACTTTTTCTATCCCTTTGAGATTTAAAAATTTACTACTCTAGAAGAGGCATCCTGCACCCTGCACCTGTTTTGAAGCAGATTAGTGAAGCTACATTAAAGAGATGCCTAAATTTCTCGCTGAGGCAGCTGTCAAGTCTATGTGCTTATTAGAGTCCCAAAAAGGTAATTATGATTTTTGAAGAATAATATAAACACTTAAATGTATTAGATTTATTAAATTACTGAGGAAAAACCTCCAGTGTTTAATAGTTTATGAATAAAGTAGAAATATTTTTAATGAGTGCTGTTGAAGACAAACATACATGCATATGATGTCTATTTTATTTTGTTTCTTAATGTTTCATTTTCATGAAAAAAGGAATCTTTAAATATCAATGCTACAGCATGCCTATATGCTAAGTTCAACTTAAAGGAAAATAGGCCCACACAAGAAAATCCAGTGCATGACAAATACTCAGGCAGTCCCAGGTTTCACTTTAGGAAGGTCAAGAAGTTCTAGAGATTGCATATGCAATACAGTGTAAAAAGTATATTCAACACTATTGCCTCACTAACTTAAACATGATAGGAACGCTTAATATTACACATTTAAATCCTTTAGTACTAATAGTTTTGATAGAAGGTCATTTTGTCTTTCTCAGGCTGGCCTGAAGTTGGCATTACTCCCGTCTCAGGTTCCCACATGCTTTATTTGTAGACTTGGCATATAGCACCATGCTAAGCTATCAAGCTTATTTCAATCTCAAAATCTCTGTATAAACTGAAAGCCTATGTCGAATGTTTCCAAAGATCCACCATTAAATGAACATTTAGAATAAATGGCTTCAGAAATGTGTTATTTTCCAATTTTGATCAGAGTTATAATTTTGGTATAAGAAAAATCATACTCAAAGATATCAGACAAAATATACCAAAGGGTGGTCTAATGAAATGTAACTGACAAAATTTTCAAATGGAAGCTTATGCCTTTTAAAGAAACATATACATAGTAAAATATCAAACCAAAATGATATTATTTAGATAATTACAGCTATCACTAAACTGAAAGGCTTTGAAAACTTTTGAGATCAACATAAATATGAACAAAGGCTCCAAACAAAATTTAGAATAATTTAGATTCACTACTACACAATCACATGGGCTTAAAATTAAAATATTAAAATGGTATTAAAATGATATTAAAATTTGACACATTGATGAACTAATATGAGAGAGCATGCACAACAAAATATATCACAGTATTGTTTGTAGAGAAAAAACAAAAAATAAAAACAAAAACAGTAAAAACAAAACAAAACAAACAAACAAAAATTGGAAAAACAATGTAAGAATAAGGAATAATCAATCGATGTATCAGATTGTAAAAGTGAGTTACATAACAGACTGCAATATAGCCAGGTGGTGGTGGTGCACACCTTTAATCCCAGCACTTGGGAGGCTGAGGCAGGTGGATCTCTGTGAGTTCGAGGTCTGCCTGGACTACAGAGTGAGATCCAGGAAAAGCTCAAAGCTACACAGAGAAACCCTTTCTCAAAAAAACAAAACAAATCAAAACAAAAAGCCAAACAAACAAACAAAAATATGAGTGCAATATAACAACATATACACCAGAATATGAGGATAGAAAAACATAATGCATTGAAATCTTTAAAAGCAACAAATCATACAAATTAAATCATACAATTATTTATAGTAGAATTGGATAAATGTAAATGAATATGTATAAGACTTTATTTTGCAGACCACAATACTAATTCAACAAGTAGGTGCATAGTAAAAGATTGAAGGCCATTCTATAGCATTGTTAATCTGAGCCTAAGAAACACATCAATGTAAGCTATGCTTTGGGGAGCAAAAATAGCTGAAGAGATCTGAAAATGATTTTTTTGAAATAATAACAGTGCAGAAGTACGGAACATGATACTATTAATTGATAGTTGGTCTCAGAGAGAGAGAGGTAAAGAAAAAAGAAAGAAAGAAGGAAAGAAAGAAAGGAAGGAAGGAAGGAAGGAAGAAAGAAAGAAAGAAAGAAAGAAAGAAAGAAAGAAAGAAAGAAAGAAAGAAAGAAAGAAAGAAAGGGAGGGGGAGGGAGGGATACACACACACTCTGAGAGAGAGAGAGAAAGAGAGAACATTTGAAGTTCGCAGAGAAGGAAATTAATGTTGATTACACCACTTGAAAGTTCATAGTTATATAAAACATAAATTCAGTGTAATAAAAAGATGAAAGAATGAAGTGTGACTGGAAGTATGATAGTGGAATGTTTCCTGATATTTGATAAAGGAGCTCTTTAACTATGTGGCTTTGAAATTCCTGATTCTAAATCCTAGTGTTATTGTCATTCTATCGGTGTGAATAGAAGAAAGTATTCATTTCTCCATAAGAAAAAGGGGAAGAGGAAATCACTTCTATTTAGCATGATTATTGTTTGTTTGAAATGTATTTGTATCTGAAAAAATCTTGGAAAGATACCTGCGACACAATAACACTGCAATAAATGTTACACATTTGTATTATTATCTAAAAATGCCTCACAGGAACAAAATCGATACTGATTCAAAAGTTTATTCATTTTCTGAAAATTATAAAGTGTGCTATTTTTAGGTATAACATAAGGCCAAGGTAGATATAGAATTAAAGAGTTTACAATTTCATTTGTACAGAATCTCAATATGCCAATGATAATACAACAAAACAATAACATAACCTTGATGATTTGGCTACTTCCAGTGATTTGCTCACTTCCAGTGATTTTCCCACTTCTGGTCTAACCTCAAGCACCACAAACACCACACATAACTGATTATTACTCAGAGCAGATCAAAGAGTTAGTTTTATTTAGTTCATTTTTTAGACTGCTCTTTGTTCTACAAGTCCATTAACTATAGGAAAACAAATAATTGTACACACAGAGTATCTGAATCTTCTTTTAAATCACATTGTCACTAAACATTGGCATTATTTAATCAACCAACTGATTTTTTTGTAATATGAGAAAGCAAAATTCCTTCTTTGGGCTATTAAAAACAAAGCCAATAATGTTCCTTTAATGAAGTTTTGTCCATTCCTTTGAAATGTCTTAAAATTATTTTAAGGAATTATGAAAATTTGATTGTATGAATTAAATCTGGTCATTATATTTTACATCTCCATTAAATAGATTTCAGTTTTGACTCAAATATATATCTATTCAACCATAAGACTGTAAATTACTTAAAAATATTAAAGAAATATATCATCTAACTTGATGCACTTTATGAACAATAGAGTTTAATTTCTTTTACTGAACAATAATTCTGAAAAATGGACCATAACTGTACACATTTTAATTAAAAAATATATGTAAAACATTCAATACAAAAATGGTGATTTGGTATGAACTCTGATTTCAATTGCTTTCTTTCTGTCATGACTTGAGTGTAAAATAAGATGCAACTGTAATATTCAGTGGGCTGTAGATGCTCTATGCTCATTAAATATGGAAAATGGTTACTTTTCAAACTATGAGTAGAGCCCCAGGTGGCAGCATCATACTGATAAGTGTGCAAATGTTTTATTGTTTTATTCCAAAGTGCATGAATCTTGAGTATAATTTATTCATGCTCTTTAAAATTTGCATAAGAAGTAACACTCTGTACATAATTTTTTCACAACTTAGAAGATGTTTAAAATACATCGAAATTTTACTGTATACAAAAGCAACCTCTCTTTGTCTTACATTATATTTTCATTTGGTTTAATAAGAAGTTTGGCAGAATTCGTAAAATAGATAGCACTCTTAGGGAATGGACACCATGTTGCTAGAATTTAGAACTTAACAAATGTTAAGTGTTTTACTTTCACTAGTTCCATGATATATAATTCAATTTGAGATGACTCTTGATTTAATTCTTGAGCTCTTAGTGATTGTGGGAAGAATCAGAAGAAACAAGTGAAAACACATGAATCACACTTCCTCCATTCTATGTGCTTTCATTAAATAACAATTCCTCCCACAATCTTGAAAAAATACACTTAATTAGTTAAGTAAAAAAAGTCAACAGATGGACATCAACATACTGAAAAAACTTGAGACTCAGAAGTAGATATGATTTCAAACACTGACTCTGTAATGTAGCAATTCTACAACATAGGGCAAACCCAGGATCAGAAATTGTTTTCTTCACTTGTGCAATTAAATTAGTGAAAATTTTGATCTGTAGATATTAAAACACGGTTAATCATCAGCTATGTAGCAACAAGGCTTCTCAGCAATAGACAGACATTCTTGAACAAAATAAGGGACTTATTTAAAAATAACAAATTTTTGGATTATTTGTACAATGAGACAAAATAAAATAAATAAATAAAAATATATTAGAACTTACATTCGTGTCATTAATAAAAAAACAACAACTTCTAAACAGTATGCAAACTTAGGAACCTGACTTTGCTACATGTTATGTTGTACTTAGGGCAAACCGAAGCAAAATGGTATCAATGAAATACTATGTGAAACAAGGCTAATCATTAAAAGTCGATCTAGTTATGATTCACATGAAGAAATCTTATGAATATAAACTCTCTCTTGCTGTTTATGACTCCTAAAGTATGCTTTGGATTTTCCTATTTCAAACCTGGAAACATTGGGTAACATTTCCTTATCTGTTTTCTCAAACCCAGCCCCCGAATTCCAAATGCTACCTCTGAAAGAAAGGCTTTCTTTATTTTCTATCTTTTTATTTTATGATTCTCACTTATGTTCATATTCTTCAATACTATATGGTTTTCTATATTACATAATTATTGCTACAATGCTACTTTTTATCTCCTTTAGTGCTCAGAAAAACCTAAAGTTGTAATAATAAGTAAGCCCATCTATAATAATATGACGAGCATCTATTTTTTTTCTAAATGTCTTACAGTCATCCAGTGGTAAAGCCACAGTTTCTTTTTAATTCCCTCTCAGTCTCCTTCTATCCTAATCTGCATTAGGGCAAAAGGGTGCATCTTACTCATATTTTTACAGTGTACAGTTCCTAGTATGAGTAGTCTAAAGTAGGGTCAGAGTTCATTAAATCCTTGTTGAATATAATTGACTCAGCTCTTTTCTAATCCATCCCTACCTCAAGCTGAAAGAAGAATTGCATTTTCCAACTGCCATATTGACCCTCCTATAAAAAGTGGCAGTTTTTTGCCATTGCTCGAGGAAGACATGAATAATGATTTCAATTTTATGACCATCAATACTGGAACACTAGAGACTAAGAAGCTAACACAGAGCAGAAACCAGAGAGTTTGCATCTGAAACAGATGTTCCTCTCCATCATCCATGTTAACATATTCTCTGAAACATAAAGGAGAAATGGTTTTCTTAGTGGTACCAGTAAGAGCCTGATGTACTGTCAATCACTGTCTTGATTTGCAAAAATCATCTAAGTGAAAATACTTAAAATGTCAGAACATTCAATAAAATGTCAGCTATGTTATTATTAATACTGCTACTACTAATGCATTAATGTAATACAGTGAATCATTTGCCAGAGGGGGAAAAGTAGCAAAGAGGAAACAGCTTAAAAGTGTAGCCTTAGGTACTTATTGAAGCCATGAATTTAATCAGCAAATGTTGATAACTGCAAGAAATGGCATTCTTTTGAACACATAACTTAACTAGCTTGATGACATGCTATTTAGCATAGACTCTCAGAAAGAAATAAGAGTATCTTTAATTCTCAATAAAACAAATATTGTTCTTGTGCATTTCATGCTATTTATATCTAAAATTATTTTACTTATTGCCATTAAGTAAAATATTGGCCTTGCTTGTACTAAAGTGCTGAAGACCCCCACTATCTTTTATAAAAATTGATTTATGTCTCTTCTCTAATCAGATCTTATATAACTTAAGTTGGAATATATGTGATCCAAACCCAAATATTTACATACTAACGATACAGATTTTCCCATAAAATATAAGAGAAATTAAGATAGAATGTCCTATGGTATTTTTCATAGGACAATATAGTAAAATCACTGTGCAATGAATATTTCTATTTTATAGGATGGACCTTATTTACAACATAAAATATAACTTCTATGAGTTATCAAAGGCAAAGTTGGAGTTTTATTGAAAACAAATTGCAAAATATTTTTTCATTTACAAGTAAGTTACTGTTATAAGTCCATTTAGCATGCTATTTCCCTTATTTCCATTGCTTTCTAATTAAAAACTTCATTATAAAAGTAAGCTAAGTTTTCTTAGATA
Organism: Peromyscus leucopus; assembly: GCF_004664715.2. Classification (NCBI taxonomy): domain Eukaryota; kingdom Metazoa; phylum Chordata; class Mammalia; order Rodentia; family Cricetidae; genus Peromyscus; species Peromyscus leucopus. Next base: position 17,272,805 of record NC_051070.1, on the reverse strand, counting down.
CATACTGGAATCAGAATTAGCCACATGGGAAGTATTTCTTGAATTCTTCTATATTCAAGACAGACAGAAACTTGGGTAGAATATGTGCCAGGATATATGAGATGTTTGTCATGAACCTATATTTTTAAATTTTTCTCCATGACTCTGCCTGTGTCTCTGATTCTGTCTCTGTCTCCGCCCCCCTGTGTGTGTGTGTGTGTGTGTGTGTGTGTGTGTGTGTGTGTGTGTGTGTGCGCGCGCTGGGGACAGAACATATATATTCTCTGGAAGGACAACAAGTGCTCTTCACTGTTTCTTCACCTCTCCTCTCTCATGAAACAGCTTTTAAAAGGACAATTTCATAAGAACATGTCATACTAAAGGGCAGAATATAGGAAATGTCTGTTATATTCATTATAAAATTTAATAATTTTAGTAAGATTATACCAAGTGACTATTTAAATTTTTTGAATTTTAAAAATTGCTTATTTCTTTGTATTATAGAAAATAAAGCTGATTTTGAAAATGTTATGTATTAAGACGCAAAGAATTCTTTATGACAATTATGACTACATTCATAGGATAGTACATTCATGGACTTGGCCGGATGCTGCCAATGACAATAATTACAGGATAGTAGGATAATATACTATTCTATGAATGAGTACAGAGCCTAAAAAAGAGAGATTATGCATGGCTTATTATTATTAAAACATGGCTTTAATAAAGTATAGGAATATGGGAAAACTCATTAAAGACAAGTCTGTGGAACCAAAATATTTAGTGACTATGTTAGGGTGTGAGAACTGTAGATCCTATCTGATTATTTGTTGCCATAAAAAGAAAAACTCTAAGCACTCTAATTTTAAATACTACAATATTTAGTGTCTTTAAAATCCTATTAAGAGGAATATAGAGTAGGCATGAGGACTGCTGCAAGCCACAAAAATATACAAAGTAGGATTTCAGCTGATTATAACAAAGCTAATACCTGGAAGTAGCCAAGGGCCTTCCAGAGGTCAAGCTGAGGCTCAAGGAGCCATGGTGGTATTTGTCTTTTGATTATCAGCTGTTTCCTGCTATGAGTTTCTTGTGTGCTATTGTAGTTTTCCATGATTTATCAGGCACCATTTTCCCTCTACTAAAGGAGTATTTATATAACCTTCTGTGCTGACAGCTATGTACAACCAGAACCCCATTTCAACCCTCACTGTAATTATTGTCATTGGCAGCATCCGGCCAACTCCATCCCCAGAAGGAGAAAAGTACCTTATCAGAGATACCTCTGTACTCTTTAACAACAGACCTAACTGTCCAGACTACCTGTTTGAGAAAGCTTCGTGGATGTGCCAATTAAGCTTAACTTCCTCCTTTCCCAAATCTTGCCTCTAGTTCCAGATCTCCCTTTAACTATCACCAGAGGTATCTAGCTGTGCACAGATTGCCTAGCAACCAAGCACACTTACCTCTACCCCACAGAAAAAAACAGCAGATAGCTTGGATAGGAGCCACAGGAAAAAAGAAGGCAATTTTATTTTCTCCAATTGACCTAGCAACTTATAGATTCTTAACATTTTCTACCAATCACATCTAAGACTATATATAGTTGAGCACATAAGATCCCTCTTCTTAGATATTATCCGAATTTAGCCTTTAGTTAATTCATTTCCCCATTGGTCATTTCCCTTTAGGGTTGTGAATGATAATTAATGGTTACTGCCCCTCTATGTGATTCTTATCACCCCTTCATTTGACTCTGGAAGCCTGGTGGTCAGTGCCTGAGGAAAATTCTTACCTGCCTTTATGACTCTGTAGAATTCAAGCCTGGTGATCTTGCTTCACCAGGGTCTTGCTATTGCTTGGGTTTATAACTGGATTCCTGGGAGACTTAGGAGGAACATGGAGAATGGAGAGACGGAGAACAGAGAGGGATAAGGAGAGTATGTGTGGACGAGATGGAAGATGAGGAAGAGTCAGATAGGGAAGTACTAGCTGGGTAAGAACAAGATGAAAAGGACCTAGATGAGGCAGAATTAAGACAAGAGAATTAAGATAGAACTCTAGAGAGAAATGTAGATAAATATAGAGAGAATCAGGCAAGAAAGGAGCTAGGCATGAGAACAGAACTGAAGCTATGTTATGCCAGAGGAATTAAAGCAAGTGGACTATAGAGCTTGGTGTGCTGAGATTCTATTTCCTGAAAATAGTCCTTGTTGTTAGTGGTTCTCTCTCCTAAGCCCCTGGGATGTATAATATTATGGCTGGTCCCTCTAATATTATACAAGAGAGTACCTTACTCTAAACAGTCACTCAAAATATAAACTCTAGATTCACTTGTGATCCAAATCCTGGCCATATACCTTAATATTTGTGTGATTTTTGCCCATAGGAAAATATCTAATTGACCTTGAGTTGTCATGGTAGTTACAGGAGCTTGTCTTTTCAAGCTACATAAAGCAGTGTTGGTCTTGAACATTCAGTAACTATTAACCTCTTTCACCAATGTTTTATTCAAATCTAGGAAGTTCCATAGGCAGCACTTTGCATACTGAATGACATTCCATATACCGGCAAGACTCTTTTATCTATGTCTTTCTCTTATTTTATTATATGTTACATCATTACAAGATATGAAATGCTGAATTTCTTAGGTGAGTAAAAATTAACTAAAAGCCAAATATTGTGCTTCTGTGCCACTGGAAACCCATAAAGTCTAAATGTTGCCACCCATGTGACTTGAGTGCCATAACCTTGGTTAGGAGTGTTAAGGGGATTAAGGCACAAATAAGCATTCAGTGAAGCTCAAATAGGGTAGGGTTCACTTATTGCTTCTATCACCACAGCATGGAACTTCAGTGTGTTTATTAGAAACAAACCATGGGAAGGAGTCAGTTTGTCTCCACATATAACTATAAGGAGGAGGAAGCCACAGATGCTAGTCATTGCACTCACATATCAATTATTCATAAACAGTCATACAAATAAAGCAAAAGTTCATGAAAGAAAATATTAATCCAGTAATAAGGGTGGAGAGTTATCTCCATAGACTCTGTGATGTGAAGCACACTGGGGTAAGAGACCATTGCAGAGCAGTAGTCATGGCCAATGGAAATCCAAAACCATTACTGACAAAGAGACTACTAGAACCAGAGATGGCTCTAAAGCTGGTCAGGGTCCAGCCTTTTGAGAATAACCATGTCCTAGCATTGCAACCCTACCCTCAAAGATAGGGAGATAATAGACAGTGGAAAGCAGTAAAGCTCCAAGACAAAGAGACCAAGAGGTTCATAGAAAAGTTATAGATTATGCAAAGCTAAATGGCATAATTCTCCTTACATATGTTTCTGTATCTAACAGGTTTTTTTTCTCTTATTGGAAATAGATTCTTTTCTCAAGCAATTTTCCTGATTATACTTTTTCTTCCATCTACTCTTCCCAGTTACTCCCCACCTCTCCTACTCTCTGGATATCTTCTCTTTCAGTCTCTCATTAGAAAAGAACAGGTTCTTAAGATATAGAAACCATGTATAACAAAAAAAAATGTTTAGATGAAGCAAAAACTGTCATATTAGATATGTCAACCCAAAGGAGGAAAAAAGTACCAAGAGTAGAAAAAATGAGTGAGAAATCCAGTCATTTTTGAAGCTATTAGTTATAATATATACAGAGGAACTGATGCAGACAGACCTGTATAAGTCCTGTGGTTGATGCTTCAGTCTCTGTGATCTCATATGCTCCTTGCTTAGCTGATTCAAAGGGTCTAGTTCTTCTGGTGTCCTCCATCCCTCCCATCCCTTACACTCTTTTCATTTCCGTGTACTGGGGATTCCCTGAGTTCTGACTGGAGGAATTTAATTTAGACCATCAATTTAGATTCTCTCTCTGCATAATGCCTGGCTGTTGGTCCCTGCATCTGTTCCCATCTGCTGCCAGAGGAAGCCTCTCTAATGATGACTGGATAAGACACTGATCTATGAGTATAGCATAGGAATCACTTATTGATTTTGTTTTAGAACAATAGTGATAGTTTTATATCCTAGATCCCTAGGCTATCTACTTTCTGGTTCATGATTACCCAAACAGTGTCAGGTATGTGTTCCTTCTCGTGGAGTAGATCTTTAATCAAATCAGACATTGGTTGCCACTTCCAAAAGTTTTGTGTCATCATTGCGCTATCATATTTTGCAGGCAAGACAGATACTAGTTCAAAGGTTTTGTAGATGGGTTGTTGTCAATATTTCTATTTGTAGCCTGCAGAGTACCTTTGTCATCAGACTAGAATATAGGTAAAAGCTGCAAGCAGACACAACTTCAACTTCTTGTTCAATGAGTTGTGCACATATTGTCTCTGACAATGGGTCCCCACTGTCACTTTTTAGAGAACAGGCTTCTGTCTTAGCAACAACATAGGATACTTGGGGACTTCCATAGGATTTCTTTGGACAATAATTTAATTGATGCATCCTCATCCCACCATAAGAAGGCTTGCCTAGCTAGAAGACATGGCAAGTTCAGACTCTGTATCACCCATTACTAGGAGTCCTCATTAAGATCACCGTCATAGATTACAAGAAGTTTCCACTCTACTAAGTTTCTGCACCAACCCTTAAAAGCCCACCACATTTCTACCTTTTCATTCTAAACTGTCTTTCTCCACCACATATCCAAAAATCCTGACCTCCTCTGCCCACTCCCATCCTCATTTGCTACAAGCCTGCCCATAAAATATATTCTATTTCCCCTCTCAGGGAGTTAGGTTACCCACCCCCCAACATTTCTCATTGCCTAACATCTCCCCTGGTCTATGGATTGTAGCTTTGTTATCATTTACTTAGTTAAAACATCCCCTTATAAAAGAATGTATATGATATTTGTATTTCTAGAGGCCTAGGTGTCCTCACTCAGTGGGTCTAGGTAACCTCCCTCAGAATTTTTTCTAATTCTATCCATTTGCCTGCAAGTTTTAAGGTGTTGGTTTTATTAATAGCTGAGTAAATGTGTAAATTATTACATTTTCTTTATTCATTCTTCTGGTGAGGCACATATAGGTGCATTCCAATTTCTGGCTACTACAAATAATACTTCAATGAACATGTTTGAGCAAGTGTCCTTGTGGTATATTCTTAAGATTGGTATAACTAGCTTATGAGGTTAATCCATTCCCAGTTTTCTGAGGAACCACCACACTGATTGTAGCATCCTTTTGGTATATTCTTAAGATTGGTATAACTAGCTTATGAGGTTAATCCATTCCCAGTTTTCTGAGGAACCACCACACTGATTTCCAAAGTGGCTGTACATATCTGCACTCCCACCAGCAATGGAGGAGTGTTCCCTTGCTCCACGTTCTCTCCAGCATGAGCTGTCACTTGTCTTATTCATGTTAGCCATTCTGATAGATATAAAATAGAATCTCAAAATAGTTTTGATTTACATTTTCTTGATGGCTAACAATACTGAACATTTCTTTGTTTCTCAGCCATTTGAGATTTCCCCTATTGAGAATTCTCTGGTTACCAACTTTCAGTTGGATTATTTGCTATTTTTAATATCTAGTTTCTTGAGTTCTTTATGTATTTTGAATATTTATGTATTTTGGATATGGAGTTGGTGAAGATCTCTCTCCATTCTGTAGGTGCTTTTTTCTCTTATCAACAGTGTTCTTTGCCTACAGAAGTTTTCCAGTTTCATGAGTTTGCATTTATTAAATATTGTTCTTAGCATCTTCACTATCACTCTTCTATTCAGAAAGTTTTCTCCTGTGCCACTTGTTTCCCTGGGAAGAACTGCCCTCTGGTTAGCAGTGGTTGCTTCTTGGAGTTGGTTGAGATAAAGCAACAAGTGTTTAGGTTAGGATGGGATGGTCTGTGGGATCCACAGAAGATATGGGGATGGTGAGGGAAGGCTGGTGTTCTATTGTAGTGTTAGGAATGGGACTGTGGTATTAGAGCTGGGGGGACAATGAGTGAAGAAAGAAGTTGCAGGCAATCAATCTGGATTTTCTGGAAGGTATAGCCTGTGGTTTAGCTGGGGTGTCTGCTAGAGTTGGGGTCTGGGATTCAGTGTTAAGTAGTGGAAAGGAGGTTAGGAGGGAATGGCATGTGGAATCCACAGGTGATGTAGTGAGTTGTGAGACTGCACTTGGTATTCTGTTGCAGTGTTTGGGATTAGACCGGGATATTAGTCTGGGTCCAGGATGGCAACAGGAAAGGTTCTATAGGCTGCCTACCTGGCTTTCTAGCAGGTGTGGCCTGCTGCTGTGGGATGTCTTTCTGTACAATGTGATACATGTTGCTATGATTGGTTAATAAAGAAGCTGCTCTGGAGAGTCAGGTTATAGCCAGGCAGGAAATCCAAGAGAGAGAGAAGAAGAAAAAAGGCAGAGTTGAGAAGAGATGATAGCCTGCCAACCAAGAGCAAGATGCCAGCTCACCTTTAATTTCATGGCCATGAGACAATACATAGATGAATAGGAATGGGTTAATTTAAGATGAAGGATCTACCTAGCAAAAATTCTTAGCCATAGGCCAGCTGCTCTTTGTACCTGGAGTTTTCCTGCCTGGCTCACAGTCAGGACAAATCTCTGTCACCTGCCAGTCCCACAGCCGCTCAGACACAACCAAGTAAACACAGAGACTTATATTGCTTACAAACTGTATGGCCATGGCAGGCTTCTTGTTAACTGTTCTTATAGTTTAAATTAATCCATTTCTATAAATCTATACCTTGCCACATGGCTTGTGGCTCACTGGCGTCTTCACATGCTGCTTGTCATGGCCGTGGATGGCAGTGTCTCCTTCTGCCTTCCTGTTCTCTCCATTCTCCTCTCTGTTAGTCCTGCCTATACTTCCCGCCTGGCCACTGGCCAATCAGTGTTTTATTTATTGACAAATGAGAGCAATTTGACATACAGACCATCCCACAGCAGCCTGTAAATAATATAAGCCCTCTGTGTGTTTACTTGGGACCAAGTGGCTGCAGGGCACAGATGAGGGAGATTCTTCCCAAACATAGGGCCAGGCAGGACCAGAGAAACTCCATCTACAGCCTGCTAACACTGTCTTTGTGGTGAAACAATTGGTAGAAATTTTGGAATTATCCAAGATGGTAGGCTTCTTTCTCATTCTCCAGACCAAGACAAATCCTGGCAACTTAAATCAAAGGCCCGATATGTTTTTTCTTCTTCCAGCAGCAATCTTGTTGATGGAATGATTCAGGAATTTCCAGGCCCAATTAGGACATATTTACACAACAGTTGTTGTCCATCCTATTTTCCCCTCAAATTGACCACCCCTAAATTAGGGGAGGGAGACTCTTCGAAGTCTTCAAAAACTCCAGCCTTCAAAGAGAGCCTGGGCTTTGGCTTCCTGCTTTCTGTGCTGTGCCTTGAAAATGGACTTTATCCCTGTTTGCTTACTGAAAGTATTTGTTTCCTCATCTCTAGTAAAAGGCTTCAACTACTGATTCTGTCTGCTCCCATTTGCTCTGTTCACACTTTATCCACAGCTGCCTGTCATGGTCAAGATTCTTCTTACTTTTGCCTTTTAACTCTTGAAGTAGAAGAGAAAGCAAGCCCAACCAGGAACCTTAGAAAACATCAAGTAGCAAAGAGCTCCCAATGGAATGGAAAATGACACTCCCACTAAGCATAAGATGATTGGGTGAAAGATCGCACACAGTACAGGAAGTAGGCTATATTTCTGGGAGCTGTTGTCCAAGGAGGCTTTCATGGTTTCAAAGTTATAAAGACTACTGATTCAGTTTTTGGTTGCATACTTAAAAATATGATAAGTCATTATTGTCATAGGCTTTTGCTATAGTACTTGAAGAAAGCATTCTGAGACTGAGCTGGGAGTCCTTTACTGTTAAAGTGGCTTTCAAAATGCCATAATGGGTTATCTATATAGGTTCTTGATCAACACTCATACTTGGTTATGGTCCCTATAGGCAACAAAACACCACACTAGTCAAGATGTTCCATTAACATATATTGACAGGACTTTGGGGTGTACAACAAACTGACTCTCACAATAGAAAACTCATATCTGCTAAGGTAAGCCAAGGCAGATGTCTCAGGACAGAGAGGTAATAGGTTTCAACAGGGAAGCCATTGATATTAATTTGCTAAATGGATGTTGTTTGCTTATTAAACTGCTTTCTACATATTTGTGTTAATGACCATAGAGTACTACTGCCCATAGATTGTTATTACTATCAGTTCCAATTGGTCATAGAAGGAAACTGCATGCCAGGGAAATATTCAATTGGAGGTGTATTGTAGAGATTTATAATGAATCAAGCTTCTGAGACTAAAAGATTCTATCACATTGTTCCCTAACATGCAGCCACAGAGACAAAAAAATGCATACATGTGTATGTGTGTGTGTGTGTGTGTGTGTGTGTGTGTGTGTGTGTGTGTGTACAGATACAAACACATGTCTAAAGCTCAATATACATGTCAAAAAACAGTGGGAAGAATATAAGAGGAACTAGTGGAATGTTGTGTAGCAATTTTCTCCTTAAGGGAATTTTTCTTATGAAGGAAGAAGGACTCTACTAATTCTCAGGAAGGAAACAAAACTTCACAGTTCACAAGATGCCTTTTCAAGGTCCCATAAGAACCAGCACTTGCTAGGAGAAGAAGATTTGGAATAAAGGACAGTTCTGACAGTTGTACTACAACTCCTGGAATGCTACAATGCTGCTTCCTGTGTTTGCTCATTATTCCTCACAATAACTCATTCTATGTGCTTTAACTTGCAAGCAATGCATCTCTACTGCATTTATGAAGGTCATTATAAGTAAGTGTTTCTTCCTATAATTCTTAGTTTATTCTTGTATAGCTATAGAAACATTCATCAAACCCTTTGTTTCTGTGAAGTGTTTTGTGGTCTTTGTTGGAGAGAACAGAAAATATATTAATGGATTTTCAAATTAACTTAATAGACATTTCTGATGGAGAAAAATATTTTTGAATATACTTTTATATCTAGCATCAAGGCTAGTTAATAGAGCACCCTAGCCTGTATTTTTTATTTTTACTTTTCAATTTTATTAAGAATTTCATATATAAATATGTTATTTACATTATTTCCATCCTTCTCTTTTCCATTTTTCATATATATTGGGATAACCATCTCCCCAACTCAAATTCAATCTTTTCTACTTTAATTATATTGTTGCATATATATGTGCATATATATGCATACATATATACATATATAAGTATACATACACACACAGACACACACACACACAGACACACACACACACACACACACACACACATATATATATATATATATATATATATATATATATATATATATATATATACACACATACATACTAAAGCTCAAACAGTGATATATGTGTTTGTGTCTTTATGTTGGGGATGATCCCAATGTTTATACTAAGAAAACATATATAAAAAATGTCAGTAATTTTTAAACATTGATTTCAATTTTATCTGTTTTCTTTTTTCTGCATTATGGGGAAAGGAATTTCTTAAAGTTTACAATGCAGCAAGTTAAATGTCTTTCTGTTTTACATACTTTTTCTGTAATTGCAATAATTCTCCTCTTTGTGTAATTGTTTTTGTACTGTTAAATGTGACACTGTTTTTTAGAGTTTCTACTTTTTAACAGACATCAACAACTTAATCAATGCATATTTAAAAAAAAAGAAGCTAATAATTTGCATGCACAATCATGTCCATTAAACTCTAACACACAAAGCTCTTTTTATTATTCTATGAAATGCAAAAATGTGTTACAAAAATTATTAAAATATATAGTATAATATGAGTAGGTACAATTATCAGCGCTGGTTTTTCCCCCTTTGGAATTATAGTATATCATAACTATTTTAGAAGTTATACTTTTGCCACAGACTGGTCAACTTGAACTGCATAGATTCCAGCTCATACCACCCCTCACAGTCTACCAGATTTCACATACTTATTCCTGATCATCATATGCTCTGTAAACCCATACTCAATTCTCAGTTATGTACATTTTTACAGAAAGAAGGGATTCTCCCTGTTGGATAGGTATTGACATAGATTTGTTCTCCAATCACTATTATTAATTATTTCCGTGTTGAGTAAAATGCTTCTTTTGGAATTTGAGACAGAGAAAAGGACACTTTACTGTTAGTCAAACATAGTGTGTACCATCAGTGTTTGACTAAATAAAGGGTGATTCTCAGCATTAACCAGTACAGTCTTCATCATTGTATGGAGGAAAGGCAGGAGCAGAGTACAACACACAAAAAAGTCCAAGACTTTTCACATCTTCAGTTCTTTCTGTCTGATTTGGTGCTTACTATAAGTCTTTTTAGAGATAAAAATAAATTGATATATTTGTTCTTCTTTGTAGAAAGCAGCCATGACAATGAATAGACACAAGCTGTAACATCTTCTTGTACACATTCTGTTGAGCTGATCAATGGAAATAATGGATCTTCTGCTGCAATTTAAATTTCATTTACACTTGAAATGGCTGGGAAAATAAAATAACTCTCAAGTTTACAGAGACCTCCTGACCTAGTAGGTGTTTTATTTTGAGTGATTGATCCTTCCCAAGTTGTCTCAGCTAAGAGGAGAGATCTTTCAGAAACTCATTGCAAACTGATATTAGATTAAGTCCATCTTAGGCTTCCACATTACTCACTGAAAGAAAATATATAGAGAAATATAGAGAAAATAATGGGTAAATACTAACAATGGTCATTATATACATAATATATAGTCAAAATGAAACTCATTTATTATATAAAAATAGTTATAGGAGTCCTTGGTTCTTTTCTTCTATAAAGAATTAATTCAGCCAAGAAAGAAACCTTAAGACAGTGTTTATTTAGTGCAGCACAAACTTCAAAGAAAGGTTTGACTGTCATTGTCCATAAAAAGCAGATAGTATTCTGTGAATCTTAAAGAAGTTACTTCAGAGCAAGATTCAGGACAGGCACCAAACAACACAAAGAAACCCTATCTCAAAAAAAAAAAAAGTTATAATGAACATTTTAATGAATATTTTTGAGATTGCTGTCCTGTTATGGGGCAGAGTAAATTTTTTCCTTCAAAAATATGGTAGATCAAAATACCCTTTAAGTATATTTTTTCCTATTATGCTGAGAGAGAGAGGGGGAGGGAGGGAGGGAGGGAAGGAGGGAGGGAGAGAGAGAGAGAGAGAGAGAGAGAGAGAGAGAGAGAGAGAGAGAGAGAGAGAGAGGGAGAGAGAGGGGTACTCATATAACCACATATAAAAGTGATAATACAATGAAATCAGGGTCTAGATTTCACATGTGTGGCAGTGGCAAAAGCGCCATTGTTCTGTGTGCTCAAAATTGCTTATCTAAAAAGGGCATTTTGACCATCAGTGGACACACTTACCAAGTTTTATAACTCCTTCCTTCAGTTTTTTGCTTATTACAATATAAAGCATACTACATGTACACTATACAATCCTGAAGGTCAAATCATCATAGAAAGATCAAATTAAACTGTAAAGGAAATGCTAAATAAACAGAAAGGGGGTAACAATCTCCCAGAAATAGATTACATAATGCTTTATTAACTTTGAATCTTCTCAATGATAATGAGAAAGGAACAACAGCTGCAAAGAGACACTGGATAATAGAAAAAAACCTACAGAATTAAATCAGCCTGTATATTTTAAATATGTTCTGACCTCAGAATGGAAAACAGGATATGTGTTACGTTGGAGATGAGATTTCGCTTTTGTTTTCACAGGAGAAGAAAAGCTATGGATACCATCAAAGTTGATAAAAGTTCAATTTGAACGAGAGACCTCTTATTTAGAAAAGGTGATAGTTCCTCAACAGGCATGACAATTCAATTTAAATTAACATGTACAACTAACAAATGCTCTTCATTTGATCAGATATAACTTGCCAAAAGGGAACCTCCCCAAAGTAATGGTTGGGGAAAGGTTTTTGTTTTTGTCTTTTAGGAGAATGAAGGATAAGGAACCTGAAGAACACTGGACAAATGAGACATCTGAAGCAAGAAGGACAAATCATCTAGAAAAAAAAAATGTCCCAACAAAAAGAGTAAATTTCCTTCTTGGTAGATCACATATCTAACAGGACAAAATTATATATGTCTAAAAGTTTGTTTCTGCTGTTCTCTACAGACACATAATGCAAATGGTCTTTATGTAGTCCCAGTTTACTTAAAAATTAAAGCTGGCTTTGGAGTTGGAGTGTGGCTCTCTCCTCTAAATCAGTGCATGCTTGTTAAAAGAAAATGCAAAATCTCTGTATCATGTCAGAAGAGCCACCTGATATGGGACAGAAGAAAAACAAAATTAAGAAACTATTCTATTGTTTTTAATCTCATGATGCTTTGGTTTCATTTTGACTCTGTATAACATTTCTTAAGGTATGAATTTTATATCAAAAATTTTAAGATATATATATATATATATATATGTGTGTGTGTGTGTGTGTGTGTGTACATACATACATACATACATACACACACATATATATAATATGTATATGTATATACATATTAAACTTTGGTCAAGACATTAATGGTCATACAGAATACTAACTAATTCTAAAAGGCTTTGTCTAGGTTCCTGTACATGATTTTGGGCCTGAGTCTCTATCAGTTTTCTGCAGTGAACCATGATCATGCCTAACAGCGACTTTAAAGTCTCCAAAAAGAAGATAGGATCCCACAATGAAGATTCTACCAGGAGTATGATAATGCCACCAAGTTGATAAATACTACCCGAAGATCAGCTTTGGACTACAAACTGCTCAGGCATTTACCCCAATATCTGGCACTGGAATTTTTATTAAAAGACCTATTAGAATTCCTGTTACAGTTTATTGTGGTATTTCACTATTTCTATATAAGTAAATTGCTGGGGAAAATTAGACATGATAGACCACGACAAATTATAGACATATAAGCAAATACATCATTTAAAAGAAATTAAATCAATATAATTTACTTAATTTAAACATTTGATTATTCTAAAAGAATTATCAAAGCTGATGAAGTAAGAATCTAAGTTCTTAAAATAACTTTACCTAAAGAATCAGCAGAAGAAGATACCCTGTCAGGTTTTTGTACATTCAAATTCTAACGGCCCCTAATTTTCAGTTACCTGCTTCTGGGATTTCTGTGCACTACTGTGACTTCAGTAGACACTGCCTTGGGCCCCATGTACTGCTTTTGTGTTCTCACCTCCTGGTTCTCGTTTCCTTAGCCCTCTATGACCCTAATATGTCATGGCACCAAACACTTTAGAGTGTATTTTAGGAGAAAAAAATCCTGAAGTTGATTCCATGTACTTTGCCACTGCAGAAACAGCATAACTGTAAAAGCAGGCATGACCTTTAATGCATGAAAATTGGTTCTCCTGTGTGAGTCTCTCTGAGAAGCGCTTAGTGCTTAGCAGTATAAAAACACTTAACCAAGTTTCTTATCTTAAATTACCCACTTTCAATCTTTTTATGGATTTAAAATAATCAAGGCTGTGTGCTTTTCAAGGTCAAGAGGCAAGCAGAAAGGAACTATTCTCAAATAATGTGCACACATGTACAGCTAGATATACATATTTAATATATAATCTCATAAAGTAACTTCCCTTTGTCAGGCTATTGTTTAAAAAACAGATTGATTTGGATTTTGCGATGCTTATTTTTTTAAAAATGCTGTCACTGAGTATAAATTAACTAAAAGCTTCAGACCCAATTATACTGTTTTAGAGCATTTGCAGTACAAACATGTTACTGCTGTGCCAGAAAGATATCATATTCTAATCAATGGATTATGACTAAAAGAAATGCAAATATTAGCCCCATTTTGAGATACTGCTAGGGACTTCCTGTGAATAAAGAAGCTGAGAAATGAAGGTCATTTACCTTCTAATACCCACAGCTTCAGAAAATTTGCTTATGACCTATTTAATTCAATTCCACTGGTCAAATGCATCATTTCTAGCCTTTAGTACAGTTTTCATTCATGAGTATAAAAGCGAGAGGAGGTGGACTACAAGGAAACTATCTTCTGGACACAAAGGGAGGCTCTATGTGTGGATCACAGGAATTGTAACAACATCTACAAAACCTGTGCAAAACCCAAACAGACCCATGCCTACAGGGTGAGGCGAGTTTCTGTGAAGTTCCACACCTAACTCGCAAGCTATTGGCAACTGTTAGCTCCTGAGAGAAGAAGGGTAGCTCCCGAGAAGTGAACTGAGCCAACCACACTCCTCACATCCTAGAATATTTGGCAGCACAAATTGGCCTAGATGAGGGGAAAAAAAGACACAAAGTTGGGTGAGGAGAGAAGGGTTGGATCTGGGAAGAGAAAGTGAAGGGAGGGTGAAGATGATCAAAACATACTGTACGAGAGCCTCAAAAACTACCAAAAATGGTGATTCCACAGAGCAATGTGAATTCACCGATCTAGTACTAGACGTTAACATAGCATGTTTTATCAGTTTTGCCTATATAATATGACATACATATATACATGTGTACATCATACATACTTAGCATAAAGGAAACCATAATGATAAGGCTTGTGCAAATTTAGTTGCAGACAATTTTTTTCTGGTTAAGTTTGTAAAAATCTGTTTATCCCCACATTATTATATACTATATTGTAAAGGAAAGAAAAACAACTGATCTGTACAATCAACATGAAGTCATATATATATATATATACATATACATATACACATATATACATATAATATATATATACATATATGCCTTGAAAATCACATAATGTCCTAATACATGCTCACTGCAACCCAAAGGAATATTCAAGATAAATAAATGGTCAAAGTGATCATCACTGTATATATATATATATATATATATATATATATATATATATATATATTCAAAGTAATGATACAATAATAACAAAGTAAATTGATCAATTTCAGTGACATGCATTCTGTGAGTTGTGTGTAAAAGATTTTGAATATATAGTGTGTTGATTTGAATAAGAATGGCCCCTATAGGCTCATATATTTTAATGTTTAGTCATGAGGGAGTGGAACAATTTGAAAGGATTAGAATGATTAGGAGGTGTAGCCTCATTGGAAGAAGTGTATCACTGGGGGATCAGAGGGTCTTTGAAGTTTTAAAAGCCCATGCTATGTCTAAGATTCTCTCTCTCTCTCTCTCTCTCTCTCTCTCTCTCTCTCTCTCTCTCTCTCTCTCTGCCTTCCACCCTCCTCTTTCTATTTTTCTCTTCCTGTGCTTCTCTTTCTCTTGGCTACGAATCAGGAAATAGTTATCAGGTACTACTCCAGCATCATGCATGCCACCATGTTCCCCACCATTATGAAAAAAATGGGCTAAACCTCTGAAACTGTAAGCAAGACTCCAATTATATGCCTTGTTTTATAAGTGTTGCCTTGGTCATGGTCTCTTGATGGCAATGGAGGAGTGACTAAGACATAGTTTTGAAGGATCATGAAGCTCTGTAATCTAAATTTAATTCCTTTCAGAAATAAATGATTATAATCAGACATATTTCTGACATTCCCTATAAAAAAGTAAAAATATTTTCTTATCATGACCTACATTTCAGCAATCCTTTAAAAAATATATAAACCTTTGAAGATTTTAAAATCCATATGTATTATAAAACAGATTCTTTAATAAAATAACATTATTAAACTTACCAAAAGATATATTGGATGTCTAGTATGACAAGGTTGATAAAATTAATTAGATATTGGACCTCTCAGTAATAGCATTTAAACTTTTGATTGGTGGCTGCCATGGAAACACTTTGGACATTAATCTAAACACATTGAAATCAACATTAGATCTATTAAATTGTCAAATTCTAACCATTTCAAGATAACAATGAGCTCTAAGGGAAATGTTTTCGGACTGGAGGTCAAAGGACATACAATAGTATGACAGCTGTCCAGATATATAGCACAGAACATCTGAGTATCAAATAGAATCAAAGAAAACATGGGAATAGTCAGAAATAATTATATGTTTAGAAGAGTTCTTTTTCATTTTTTTTTATATTTTATGATTTATCATTAGTATTCTAATAGTGCTCCGAGTTGATCTCAGGGCCTCATCCATGTGATGCAAAGTTTAAAATTCACTGGACTATGTTTTCTGCTGATGATAAAGCATTACGCATTTTTTCTGCATGTAAAAAGATGGGGTTTTCTTGTGTGTGTGTGTGTGTGTGTGTGTTCACATCTGTTTAAGAACAGTCTTATATGTAGCCTATGAGAGTCACATACTTTTGTGTGTATATGTCTGTGTGCTATGTGTTTTCCTATGTGTGAGTGAGTGTATGTGTGTCCGAGCATATATGAGAAAAAACACAATCTTAATGAACATTTCACACTCTGCAATGTTTGAGACAGCATCATTCGTATACATTGCTACCTAGAACATGAAGTTTCAGCATTTTTTCCCCTCTGATTTCAAGTTCTACTTTCTTTCTTCCCATGACTTGTGTTCTGAAATTATGAAGGTCAGGAAAGGTGATCATGAATTGCTTTGATTCTGTGCTTATATTTGAAGATATGTGTTTTGCTATCAGTCACAACTTTGCAATGTTTATAATGGCCTCAGTATTTTGTGGCTTGCTTATGTTTTAATGTTTCAAAAGTCCTAAAAATATATGACTAGTAACATTAAATTAACTCAACAGTGTGTACTCATGTATGTACACATATGTACACATGTAAGGGTAATAATTGAAGTTAAAAGAGGGTTTGAAGAGCTGAAAGTTGCATCTGGGAGGCTTTGGTATCAGGAATATGTTAGCAAGTCTTTATGAACAGAATATAGTGGACAAATTCTCAAGCAAGTAATGAAAGTAAATTAAATGAAAGAACATTAATAAACCACACTAAATTTATTTCATATTTAAATTAAAAACTATACCCTCTTCCGTTCCCTTCTCATTTGATCCTCTCATTCCACCCCCACTACATCCATATCTATTTTATTTCCCTTTACTAGTGAGATCCAGTCCCTCTAGTCCATTACTCTATATATACCCTCTTTGTTTCTGTGGGTTGTAGCTTCCTTATCATTGACTTCAGTGTTAATATCCACATTTAAGTGAAAACATACTATATTTGTCTTTCCAAGTCTGGGAAACCTCACAAAGATTGACTTTTTTTTTCTAGTTCCCTCCATTTGCTGGCAAAGTACATGATGTTATGTATTTTAAGGGCTGAGTTATATTCCATTGTTTAAATGTATCACATTGTCTTTATCAATTCTTCTGTCCTGCCCACTAGCTCCCAAAAAACAGCATGGAGACTTATTATTAATTATGAAAGCTCAGGCTATATCTTAGGATAGTTTCTAACAAGCTCTTGTAATTTAAATTAATTCCTTTATATTAATCAACCAGGTGGCTTATGACGTCACCTCTCCTGCACATCCTGCTTGCTCTGTGCCTCCTGCTGTCCCTGCCTTTCATCTTCCCAGAGTTCTCTCTGTTCCCACAAGTCCTGCCTAACCTCTTCCTGCCTAGCTATTGGCCACTCAGCTCTTTATTAAACCAATCAGAAGGCACCTTGGCAAAGTCACATCTTCACAGTGTAAACAAATATTCTGCCACAATGTTATTCGTTTTCTTTTTCATTCTTTTGTTTGTTTATTTTGTTTATTTGAGATAGGGTTTCTCTGTGTACCACTAGCTATCACAGAAAGATTTGCCTGCCTCTGACTCCTGAGCTCTGATATTAAAGCTGTGTATCACCACCACCTGAAGTTTTTATACATTTTGGAAAATTTCCTCTATCAAATGATAAGTTAGTAAAAATCTTTTTCCATCCTGTAGGCTTTTGTTTGCCCAATTGATGGTGCATTTTGCCATACAGATGATCTTCAGTTTCATGAGATCCCAGTTGTTAATTTTTGAACATAGTGTCTATGCTAATAAATAGTACTCCATTGAGAAAATCCTTTCTTGTGTCAGTAAGTGCAAGCATATTCCCCATTTTCTCTGCTCTCATGTACAGTGTATCTGGTTTCAGGTTGAAATATTTGATCCATTGGTGTTGAGTCTTGTATGTTGTAGTAAGTATGGATCTTTCTTGGATTCTTCTACATTTAAGCATCTAGTTTGAACAGCACCAATTGTCAAAGATGCTGTCTTTCTATCCAATGTGTATTTCAGCTTCTTTTTCAAAAAGCAGGTGTCCATGGGTTTATAGATTTATGTCTGAGTCTTTAAATCTATTCTATTAATTTCTGTTTCTGGTTTGTGTGTGTGTGTGTGTGTGTGTGTGTGTGTGTGTGTGTGTGTGTGTGTGTGTGCAAATACCAAGCCATTTTTATGACTGTACTCTAGTAAAACTTGAAATTGAGGATCGTGTAATCCTCCAGGTGTTATTAACCAGGATTGCTTTAGATATCCTGGTTTGTTCTTTGTTTCCAAATGAAGTTGAGAATTGTCCTTTCAAGATCTGTGAAGAATTGTGTTAGAATTTTATGAGAATTGCATTAAATATGTAGATTACTTTTGGTAATAAGGCCATTTTTACTATACTGATCCATGAGCATGGGTGATCTTTCTATCTTCTGATATGTTCTTACTGCTGGCATATTTTCAGAGAGTATATGCTGTTTCTGGAGTCTGGGAAAATGGGATGAGTTCGGGGAAGAAAGATTGGATAATAGGACCTACAGGACCCATTGGAGATGTAGTAAAACAGGAAAGAACCACTGAAGCAGGTGTTTTGAGGCAGAGCTGGAGGTGAGATGGAGGATTGGATTTGGGGAAGAGGAAGAATAGGAGATCTGCAGTTAGCCTTCCTGCTTCCCTGGATAGAACTGGATGGAGTGGTTTGCATGTTTCCTGGGAATGCCTGCTGGAGTTGTGGACTGGGATAAAACAATGAGTGAAGATAGTTTGGAAGGAAATATCTGTTTGGTCTACTTGAATATGGGGTGGGAGGGTAGGGGAGACTTCTGAAGAAGGTCTGGTATGAGATGTGGGAATAAAAATGAGGAACTGGATTTGGAGGAGAGGAAAGAGAGATGAAAACCTGAAATTATCATACATGCTTTCCTGTCTGGAGTCAAAAAAACCATTCTTATATGTAGTGATTCTATATTTTCCAAAATAATTTTGTGTAATTTATATAGATATTAAAGTAAGCCACTGGCAGCAAAGATGTGCAAATAACTCTGATTAGAAATGTATTTTATGTTTTGCTTTACACCACTAGTATGTCACAAATATAGCACTATTAGAAAAACAACAAATAGAAATATCATGTTAAGGGATATATTTTAACTAATATTTTTATAAATAAAATTTGTTCTTTGACAATTATATATATATATAATTTTTCGAGACAGGGTTTCTCTGTGTAGCTTTGCGCCTTTACTGGAACTCACTTGGTAGCCCAGGCTGGCCTCGAACTCACAGAGATCCGCCTGGCTCTGCCTCCAGAGTGCTGGGATTAAAGGCGTGTGCCACCACTGCCCGGCTTAGTTGGCTCCTCTTAGAGCTTTTTTTTTTTTTTAAGATTTATTTATTTATTATATATATAGAAGAGGGCGCCAGATCTCATTACAGATGGTTGTGAGCCACCATGTGGTTGCTGGGAATTGAACTCAGGACCTCTGGAAGAGCAGTCGGTGCTCTTAACCTCTGAGCCATCTCTCCAGCCCATACATTTATATTTTGCATTATGTTTATTGTCTCTCTTGCCATCTCATTCCTCTTCAACCCCTGTCATCACCCTTTCCTGCCTATAAGTCATTTTCCTGTGGTCATGTTTGAGAATAAGGAGTGGTTAAATGCCAAGCCATAAATACGTCATTTATATCTTCCCCTCTATGTCTTAGGGAATATTCAAGAAATTCTAATTTCAAACTAATCTGGACCTTGTAATTTGTTGTCTCCTATTAATATGAGATAATTATATAGCACTGTGATATTTAAATAATTAAGTTAAATTATTTCTCTCTCTCTGTCTCTCTTTTTTTGTTTTCTTTCAGGTTGTCTTTGAACTGTTTGTTTGGTATGGGCTACTGCTTAAATCCTTCGCCAGTCTTAAGTATTTACTTCTTTTTCATGAAAAAGGATTTTTTTTGCAAGAACTGAAAATCTGTTTAACACAATTTATTTCAGCATGTTTAACCCTACAACATTGCTATTGTCAATTTTTATTTTTAACTGTATGATTACAGAAGAAATATTGAACAAAAATTACTAAGTAGATTCAAAGTTTTACTGAAAATCACATCATACATACCTAAAAACCTTCCATTACCAGATATAAAAATTGGAAGGTTGAATTTCTTATTGACATTTTTCTTGATACATGCATCTTGGGATATGTACATTTGTGTGATATGTGCATTTCTGCATATATTAAATCAATGTGAAAAATGCATGAAGGGCACTTTCATTAAACAATTTAATTTAACTCAAGATTATGAAGTAACTATATTAGGTTACTACTATTCCACAGAATATCTTCTAATATACAGATGTTAAAAAGGGAAATTTAACTAAGTTGAGAATGCTGTGATTTATTTACCAAGATGCCACTATTGTCTACTTGTCCATTGTCTTACATTCTTCTACTTGCTCTTTCTTCCTCTCCTTCCTAAGTTTCCTACCCATCCTCTTCCTCCTTTTTCTTTGTCTTTTTTAAATCAATATGCATCAGGCTTTCTCAGCTTTGGTTATTTAGATATTCTTGTCTGTAAAATTCCTTGTTGTGCTCTGTGAAATTCTAGACATTCTGACCTCTGTTCTTTAGAAGCTAGGAGTAATTTTATTGTGACAAACATTTGTAACTTCAGATATTGTCAATGATTTTATTGATTAATTAGTCTTACCATTAAAATATCTTCATAGAGTATTTTATACTTCTGTAGAAGACCAACTGTTGATTTACATGTGTTAAAAATTCTTCATTGACAGTCATTTTACTTCATGGTTAAGCTGTAGCTATTATAAGGAAGTGTACTATAAAGAAGCAAGGAATTGAAAACTATGTGTTTTATAGCATAACACTGAATATCAATTCAACTTTTATGCAGCTGCTACATGAGCAGTTCCCATTGCATGTATGGCCAGTGTCCTAAACTCTGTAATGTAGCAAAATGTGTCTTTTGAGTCCCTGGCATTGAGCTTACACAAATTAAATTATAGGTATGTGATTCCTAGATATCAGAAGGTAATGTGGACAGTCTGAATTAAAGAATGTTGGTTTTTGTCATCTTCCCTTTAAAATGGTATTTTATATACCTGTGACTCAACTTATGGTTAACTACACTGGAGACTTCACATACTCATGGAATACACAGGAACTTTCAATACGGGTTTACATTTTTGCAGTATTTACATCAAATCAGATTGTTACTATTTTCTCAAAAATTTATTATCTCTTTATGAGAACCCCTTTCAAATTCTACTCCACATAGCTTTGTAAGATATATAGCTCCCTATCCATCTTATTTTCACCTTAAGCTACTTGCCCATAACTCCATGTTCTTTTCAAAAATAACTGAATACAGTTGATCAGTATTCTACCACTCCTGTCTTCTTCTTCAGTACCCAGTCCCTGTAAGCAGCACACTTTCTCTACTTGTATGGGATCAGTCTTTTGGAACACACACACACACACACACACACACACACACACACACACACACAAATACACACAGAGACACAAACACACACACACACACAGACACAAACACACACATACACACACACAAATACACACACAGACACACAGACACACACACACACACACACATACGATTATACATGTCTTTCTATACCTGATTTATTTCATGTAATGTAATGAACTTGCCTAGTATCTATATTATAGCAAGTGAAAGTGCTTCATCCCTTTCATTTAAATATTATTCTAGCCTTCATATTTACCACAATTTCTTTTTCGTTTAATCAACCAAGTGACACTTGTTATTTTCATTTGTAGTTACCATGAAAAGTATTTCTTTTTTATAAATATTTTTATTTTATAATAATTTAATTTTAAATATCAGCCACAGATTCCCCTGTCCTCCCTACTCCCACCCCCTCAGCCTTCCACCCCAGTCCACCTCCCCATTCCCACATCCTCCAAGGCAGTATCTCCTCTGGGGATTCAGCTCAGCCTGGTAGATTCAGTTGAGGCAGGTCCAGTCCCCTCCTCCCTGCACCAAGGCTGAGCAAATTGTCTCAGCATACGTCCTCGGTTCCAAAAAGCCAGCTCATGCACCAAGGACAGGTCCAGAGAAAGTATTTCAATGAACATAAGACTGTGCTAATTCTTAAGCACACTGATTTGATTTACTTTGGAATATCACTTTAACATTTTTTTATTTTAGTTTTCCATGGGAGTGTTTGGGTACTTTGTCATACCAGGAGAACTAGAGTGTTTTCTAATTATCCATAACAGAAATAAACTTGAGAAATATAATTGTGCTAGCAATGTGTACCTAATAAGAAGTGAAACCTAACAGGCTGACAATGTGGTCAGAGAGCCGAGCTGTGGAGATTGTAGTGATGTACAGAAAATAAAACTCTACTAAGACCTGTGAACTCTGTGAATTCTGGCATTCAAAAGTGAATCCAGGTTCCAGTGATGCTTCCCATAGCCGAGAAAGCTCCTACTAAGCAGAAAGCCAAAGTGGTATAACTGAACGAGAAAAGACCTCATGAAAGATACATGAGAGGACTGTAAATCATCGAAGGAGTTATTCTCTTTTTAAGTGAACTTGATTTTTTATAGGATAAGAACACAAACAATATGGTTTTTATCTTCAAAATGTTTAAAAAGAGCAATTTGTCCTAAAAAGTAAAGTTAGCTTTCTCACAGAATTTGACTTCTACCCACCCACCCCAAAATGTTAAATGCTGATTGGAAAGAAGATACTAATGCAGAAAATGTAGAAGTATAATTTATAAAATGCAATGATGAATAAAATCCTGCTGAAATGTACAATTAAAAAGTAGTGCAGAGCTGGGCCGTGGTGGCGCACGCCTTTAATCCCAGAACTCGGGAGGCAGAGCCAGGCGGATCTCTGTGAGTTCGAGGCCAGCCTGGGCTACCAAGTGAGTTCCAGGAAAGGCACAAAGCTACACAGAGAAACCCTGTCTCGAAAAAACTAAACAAAACAAACAAACAAACAAAAAAGTAGTGCAGATACAACTACAAATAAAATGCATTGTAGCATGTAATACTTATTATGACATATGTATGTTTACATATCAGTGAACACACTGACTTATGTACAAATTCATATATACATAAAAACAAAACATATAAATCAACAAGAAACATGATCCATCATTTCATTATCCAATATTCAAATATTTTCATGAAAACAATTTTCATTCTTAACATGTATACATTTATATGCCCATAGAGAAAATAAAATAAACACATGAAAACCACTCAAACATAGATACAGATATATCAGCATAATCCAAACATATAAAACTAGTTGTCCATAGGCAAATATATGCTTTATAAATACATGTACAGATCAAGATGAGAAGATGCACATTTACAAAAGAATCAAGAAACAAAAATCATCTCATTAGAAAAGCACTAGACATACTGAAAGTGCAGTTCAGGAGTAGAAAAAAAGTCTAGAATGCACACGATTATTAACTCTATCCTCACTCATGCAAGTGTTTTAATAAAAATATAACTAAATATCTACATGTTCCAGAACATAGAACTGAATTTGCAAGATGAAATTTGATAATCTATGATAAGATTATCTATATTAAATGTCTGGAAATGAAAAATGGAAAGGTAAAGACAAAATTAGATTTTCTGTTTTTAAAAATAACTTTTTTAATTTTTTAAAATATTTTTATTTTATAATTAACTTAATTTCATATATCAGTCACTGATTCCCCTGTCCTCTCTCCTCCCATCCCCAGCCTTCCACCCCAATCCCCCCCCATTCCCACCTCCTCCAAGGCAAAGTCTCACTTGGGGAGTCAGTCCAGCCTGGTAGACTCAACTTAGGCAGGTCCAGTCCCCTCCTCCCTACACCAACGCTGAGCAAAGTGTCCCAGCATAGGCCCCAGGCTCCAAAAAGGTAGCCTATGAACCAGGGACAGGTCCTGGCTCCACTGCTTGGGGGCCTCCCTAACAGTTCATGCTAAGGAAGACACAGGGACCGCCCAATGACAGAGAAATGGATGAGATCTACATGAGCAGACTGAGTGTGGGGAGGGGGGATTAGAGGGCAAGGGTCAGGGGAAAGAGAGCTTAGGGGAGCAGAAGGTCCCAGCTGGATCTGGAGCAGAGTGGGAGAATGGAGAGGGAGATACCATGATGAATGAAGACTCCAGGGGAATAGGAAGAAGCAGAGTGCTAGAGAGGTCCCCAGAAATCCACAAAGATACCTCCACTATAGACTACTGGCAATGGTCGAGAGAGTGCCTGAGCTGACCTGATCTGGTGATTGGATGACCAAACACCCTAACTGTAATGATAGAACTCTCGTCCAGTGACTGATGGAAGCAGATGCAGAGATCCATGGCCAGGCCCCAGGTAGAACTCTGGGAGTCCAATCGGTGAGCGAGAGGAGGGATTATATGAGCAAGAGATACTGAGACAATGATTGGGAAAAGCACAGGGACAAATAGCCAAACTAGTGGAAACTCATGAACTGTGAACCAATGGCTGAGGAACCCCCATGGAACTGGACCAGGCCCTCTGGATAAGTGAGACAGTTAAAAAATAACAACTTAATCACCTAAAATTTTCTTCCTAACATTTCAGAGACAGTGATAGTTTCATACGCATTTGGAACACTTGTAATCTCTTTATTATCCTTTAGTTTTTCTCTTAAATTCTGTCACATCAAGCTTGAACATATTCAAAGTCAATTCCATTACTCTAAGAACATAATTATTTTCTCGAATAGTGGACCCAGATTTTATACTGTGTACAATCTTTTATATCACACTGAATGACTTTCTAACTATCTGCTTGGGACCACAGCATTGCTCAGTTTCTATTTTCCAAACACACAGTTTCACATGCTAAAATGTAAACTCTGTGCTGATGAGAGTTTTGAAGACATGGATTGGAAAAATTGAATTAGCCTATTCAACATACTTAGGATTCATTCAAATATT
This sequence comes from Peromyscus leucopus, assembly GCF_004664715.2. Classification (NCBI taxonomy): domain Eukaryota; kingdom Metazoa; phylum Chordata; class Mammalia; order Rodentia; family Cricetidae; genus Peromyscus; species Peromyscus leucopus. The sequence continues at coordinate 17,247,691 of NC_051070.1, read as the reverse complement.
TGACTTCAGTTAATTTGAACAGTTTGTTTTCCTGACTTTAATGAGCCTATAAGAAAGCAAATATGCTACTAGTACTATTTGAGACACTATGAGGTTTCAATTAGTTTATGGCATGTTAGCATAATTCCAAATAGTTTTCTAGAGCAATCTGGTTCTGAGGTGACAGTGTAGCTGAGGACTGCTTCTTCCCAATCAAACCCCAAAGAAATATTCTCAGTGTGTCCTTATGCACTCTGGGATACATTTCCAGGTCCCCCTTTCTTATAAACATTCTTCTAGGTCACTTTTCTGGGCAAACAAGTGATTCCTACCTCTGTACTCATGTACCATCTACACATTCTGTTACATATCTACCAATTTCAGAAATTCTTCAGATCCTTTCTTCTGCCTGATTTCCTTTACAATCACTGTTTGCTTCTGCATCAGATGATGAGTTTCTGATTACTCAAGTGTAGTCAGCTTTACCTATGGCTGACTAGGCTGGAATGCATCCCCTAAGGAGGACTTTGCTTACTTGAAGTTGACAGGTGGAGTTACTTCCCTTTTTTATGCCTTCATTCCTTTGATCTTTTTTTTCCTCCCTCTTTCATTCTCTCCCTCACTTTCCCTTTTTCTTAGTTTCTTTCTTTCTGTTGTGTGGTACCTACTAAATTATTATATAGTTATTTGTGAAAATACTTTAGGTATGTATCTTGCTTGCTAAAAATATTATTAACATTTCAAAATAACTTGTCTCTATGATTTTTTACTCTGAGGTTATTTTATACTCGGATAATAAACCAACATGTAATTTGAAATTTTGAATATATAAGTTTTCTTTCATTTTGTTCTCCTTTACATTTGCTCTACTCGCTATTTGAAATTAGTAATACCTGAGAGTCTTTCTCTGTGTGTTTAGTTTTATGCTAACTTATAAGGTAACTGGGATTTAGGAATAGATTTGGAGTCTTTGACTTCTGCTTCCTTTTGTTACCTCCACATCACAAGAATCTCACAACTAACAAATGCCTAAATAAATATGATAAATACATAATTAAATAAGTCAAGTCAAATTTGCAGAGATTTTGAGTAATTAACCAGACAGAACAGTTATTGAGCAGCATGTATCTCTAAATTAAAAATTTGTTACATATTTGATATCTCTATTGATTTTATTTCATGTTCAATGAAATTACTTTTTTTACATTTATAAATATTTTTGCCTCATAGGAGATGTTGTCAATGCATACACTGTTGTTTTTTATTGCCAAAATATAGTTTGATAATACAGTTGAATGTTATATAAACTGGCATAATTAAATACAGAATAAAAGCATGTATTGTACTCTTTAGAACCCTCTTCTCCATTTATAACCCATTTCTTTGTCTCTAGTGTTGTACACATGCAATGCCAGGTATTGCCTTTGCTTTTGGAATTGTAAATTCCTTATTGCAGTCAAGCACACTGTGTGTTTCAACTGTCTAACAACTCACCAAAATTATCATCTGGTGCAGAGTTAAGGTCTAAGATTAAACTGTGAGCAGTCCATTTATTAATAGTTTGTATTATAATAGCCATTTTAGATCACTACAATGATATCTGATGATACAGCTGCATTTTCTGGGTCATTGATATTTATATTAGATGTATAGATATTTTTCAAGTATAGAACTGTGACTATGTGTAGTTAAATATAACAGTGTCCAATGGTGTTTTAAATTTCCCTTCAGTAATTCAAGCATTCTATGTGACCATAATGTGACCCCAATAAAATGTCAAATCCTTTTCTTTTTTAGTTCCAAAAATCAACTCAGAATCAAACACGTATTATTTTTCAGTTCAGTATGTATGGCATGTGAATGGCATTCAGTCTGCACTTTATCATCAATAGGTAAATATTTTACTTTAACTTATTACCATATATACCTTTGAGACATTTTGAAATCCCTTATTTGTGCTGTTAAAGTACACTCACTTTAATACAGACAGAAATAAGAACATGCAACCATATTGGATGTTTCTAATCCATTTCATTGCAAACACTTTAGACAACTGCAATTTATGCTTTATATATTGAAAGCAATAATGAGGAAAAAGTTATTTTTCATATGATTTGTGTGCTAACCATAAAGACATGAACAGGTGAGTGACAACCAGATATGTGAGGAGGGGGAACTACCTGAAGCAGAATGTAGATAGTAATGATCTTCAGGAACATCACTATCTGATAGCATGCATATACATCAAGAAATGTATACTTTTATTTATTTATAATTAACATAAGATTTTGTGTGCTATTAAAGATTTAAACATTAGAACATGTAGGTGAAACCAAAATAGAATTAATATTATTCATTAATTTACATAAGGACAAATAATTCTTCCATCTAATCTTTTTATCATATGTTAAGAAGATATGTTTTGACAACTGAATCATAACATATGCTTATATTAAATAAAATAATTACTATAAAAGTGAACAGTTTTGCATGGTTTATGTAAGTAAATCTTATAAGTAAATCACAACAGAACATTTTTAGCTAAACGGCATAAACTTCTTACATGCAGTTGGTGTCAGGAGTTTTGTTGCACTTTCACAGTTCATGCTTTGTGATATTCTGTAAAATAGAACAAATATGTCATACCTGCATCTTTTGACTGATGACATGCTGCTTCATATGACTGCATTTCCTGCAAGGAGAGATTGTTACCAAATTCTCACTGTCATTTTAGTTATAAGACATGTATCTACATGTTGTAGAAATTTTTATTTGACAAAGGGTAATCATATTCCTTATTTTCTGTAACTTACCCTGTGCTCAATACTGTCTCTCATTCCCTAATGAGAAAATTCTTTCATGGTGTTAATAACATAGATACACCTCCTTCTAGTCTTGATATATTTGGAGGTTCTTTATTATTGAATGCTATGCATATTATAAAAAAACATGTTCTACTTAAAATTATTTGTATATTATGCTGACCAATCATGATGATAGTTAATATTAAATTTTTAATAAAAGAGACATCAATCAGTTTCTCAGAGAAATTACAAAAGTTTGCATTTACATCTGAACTGGCAACAAATTAAAGGGGAGATCACATTGTTGACAGATCACGAACTGGAAACTTCCATCATTTTTAGATTAGAAAGCCTGGTGGTTATGAAGTGGTAACAATGGGCATATTATTTCTGCCAACCAATTGTTGATAACTCTCATATTTTAAACCGTTTTCTTAGATATTACTTGTTTGTGACTTTTCTTTGATTTCCCTCTCAGATTTTAATGATACCTATTAAAGTATTACTTTTAATTTATATACTTTTCCAGATTTTCATGTATAATAGACATTTTAATCATTATTGACATGGACTATTTAAATTATAACTCAAATACATATATAGTAGACATATGTATATATGTATAATTCATGTAGTAAATATACTAACATATGTGATGTATTGTTATGTGTAACATTATATATTTAATATCAATGTACATCAATATAATAAAGAGGTTAAATGGTATATTTTCATATTTTAGTAAAGTAACTATCATGGTTGCCATTTTACAAAATTTCAATATTCAACTGTAAGTCTCAGAGGTACGTCCAGTAAAATATTGACCAGTGAATGTAAAACATATTAGTTTCCTCTCCTGTTCATATAGTAAAAAGAAAGCTAATCTTTATATATATTCAATCTGTTATTGGCTGAAACACATAATAGTTGATTATTTACAGTATAAAATATACATGTATATATCGTATACTTAATGTAGTAAATATACCACATATATATGAGAGATTAAATCATATTCAGTTCTCTATAGACATTAAGTAAATTGACTTAACCTCATACTCAGGTCTACAACTTTCAAAATAAGTGTTATCCTCTCTAGATAAAAATAAACTGTGATCCAGCTGGGATCTCCTGCTCCCTTTCCCTCAACCTTCACCCTTCATTGCTCCCACTCATGTCCAGGTTGTTCATGTAGATCTCAACCATTGGGCGATTTCTCCGTCATTGGGCAATCCTCGTGACTTTCTTGGGGTCCTGTTTTCCAGGTAGCCTCCCTGGTGATGTGAGTAGCAGTCCAGTCATCCTTGTTCCACCTCTAGTATCCTCCTATGAGTGAGTACATACCATATTTGTCTTTCTGAGTCTGGGTTACCTCACTCAGGATGATTTTTTCTAGATCCATCCATTTGCCTGCAAACCTCATGATGTCATTGTTTTTCTCTGCTGAGTAGTATTCCATTGTGTATATGTGCCACAATTTATTTATCCATTCTTCAGTTCACCGGGAGTCTAATTAGCAAGAAAGAGGAGGGTTTATATGAGCGAGAATTGTTGAAACCAAGGTTGGATAAAGCACAGGATCAAATAACCAAAGGAATGGAAACACATGAACTATGAACCAAAGGCTGGGGGGCCCCCAACTGGTCAGGCCCTCTGAATAAGTGAGACAGTTGATTGGCTTGATCTGTTTGGGAGGCATCTAGGCAGTGGTACCAGGTCCTGGGCTCATTGCATGAGTTGGCTGTTTGAAAGCTGGGACTTATGCAGGGACGCTTGGCTCAATCTGGGAGGAGGGGACTGGACCTGCCTGGACTGAGTCTATCAGGTCGATCCCAGTCCTCGGGGGAGACCTTGATCTGGAGGAGGTGGGAATGGGGGTGGGCTGGGGGAAGGGAGGGGGCAGGAAGGGGGAGAACAAGGGAATCTGTGGCTGTTATATAGAACTGAATGGTATTGTAAAATAAAATAAAAGGAAAAAAATAAAATAAACTGTGAAGTCACTGGAATTTAATGTCCTTATAATACACTTTTCTGTATTTCAAATTATTTTATTGCAGTTTGATGTATACAGTTGTATTAACAGAAAATATATTCTGCTTCAACAGTCATAGTTCAGTAACTACATGGCTATAGGTGAATGGGAAGCACCTACTGATTAATTTCCCTTTTGACAAAGGAAGACTAGTAAGGAGGTAAGCAGCCACATTTATTACAGTTTTACCAAGATGATAGAGATGAGAGTGGGGTGGACACACCAATTTGCTGTAAATGTTAAGTACTGATACCCAAGCACCAAATTTTCTGATACTAACATAACTGTTTGGAAGGGCTTTAGTCAAAATGTTAATTGTTGTGTTTAAATGAAAATGATTCCACTTCTGGAAATGTTACCTAGTACAGGAGGAAGGAAATAGTTAGTGAATGTGGACCCCACATGGTAACTGAAGACTGAGGAGCAACGTGGTGTTTGTTCTCAATGTTTTCTTACACTCAAGGAGACACATGGGGGGACTTGAAGTACATAAATAAATATTATAACTTCAAAACAATTATGGAACACTATAGGGGATTTAATGACTGTAATCACTCGACCATAACATTTTAATTAAGGTTCTAATTTGAAAATATGGTTGGCTATTCACAAGGGGATTTACATTTACTTATTATGATTTACATTAATTAACCTAAAGTAACATTGAAGATTCCTCCAGCAAATAAGCCTAATTATTTGTAGGAAAGGAATGCTAACAATGGCATCATAGGTTAACATAAAATGATTTCAAAGCATTTGTGTATATTCTATAGTAATCAAAACAAATTATATTATTTACTGTTGAATACTATTTTGAATAAAACTTATATACTTACACCAAAAGAAAATAAAGAAAAAAATTGAGACTTTTCTTTTCTATATGAATATTTCTTTTTTCTCAGAAAGTTATTGTCACTTTGTGTGTGTAAGGGGGTATATGTAGTGTGAATGTGGTAGTTTTTCATGAGTGTGTGGATACAAACATGCAGTGACCAGAGATACTAGGTGTTATTCTTTAATGCTGTCTGCTTTCTTGCCTGGTGATGTCCTTTTATTTGCCTTTTGGCTTTTCTTTGGTGCTATGATTGCTTGCCAGTGTGTTCTCAGGATACACCAGTCTCCATTCACCAATGATAAGGTTACAGAAGTTCTCAGCCATACCTGGCCTACTACTGGTGTACAAGAATTTATGCTAAAGTTCTTGTGCTCACATAGCTAATGGGGGAATGTCTTTCTGTATGCTGCGAATATGTGTTGCTCTGGACGAAGCCTAAAGGCAAGGCTTCTACTTCAGTACTAGCCACTAGAGTTTAAAACAGTGGATTCACAATAAAATACATTCAGATAAAAATAAGATTTTAAATGGTTTACAATATATATAAATATGCATAAACTTAAAAAACCATAAACAGTTATATAAAATTTTAGAAATAAAATCTTTGAAACAACAAAAATAATGTAAAAATAAGCCACATAAAATAAACATTACACAAAAAATCTAAATTATATTGTCTTTAATATTTTTAACTACAAAAAGACATTTGATTATAAAATCTCCTAAATTAAGCCAATACATATATTTTAAAGGTATCTTAACTTCAAAATTTAGATCTAAAGATATCTTGATTTAAAAAAGAGGCTCTACTTTTGTTTCCACAGGAAAGAAGAGACTATAGTTTTGTTCCAGATTAAGATACATCAGGTTTGACCGGCCAAGACCCCCTGAAAGATCTCTGATAACATCATGGTCAAGATGACCCAACATCCAAAACAGTTTCAATACAATTGGCTCAGACAATGCAGCCTCACAAACTATTCCAGTCAGGACTTAACCATAATTCTTAATTTTCTCAAGATTCCCATAAAAATACAATACCCTTTATCAACAACATTAGCCTAAAAAACTACATCCACATTCCCCCAAAATAGATTATAGATGTTTGTCTTTGTTTGGGTTGTTGGTTACAAATTGTTATTGGTCATAACCAATCTCTTTCTAAAAGAAAGAAGTGAAATATGATATAAAAATATATGATTGAGATATGATAGGATAAATGGGTAGATTGTTAAACTTACTTTTAAGAACAAGTTGTTTTACATTGCTATAGATTTTAGTTTATTGATACAAATTTAGAATTGATTTTTTATACTATATATTCATTTCTACTCTTGTTTAAGGTATTATGTTTATGTAACTCATTTAAATTGTAAAAGATAATTGAAAACTCCAAATTAATGTTTAGTCTTCTATGATAGTCAAACTTATAGTTATGTTAAGTTTTCTAGCTATACATAGATATAATTCAATTAGGTAAGTAATTTTCAAACACTTCAAAGACCTACAAAATACAATATTTAAAATGTTTTAAAAACTTAGGCTTTCCTGGACCATGAGACACATCTGCTCTTGACAAGACTGATACTTAAAAAAAAATAAATAAATAAGACGGACATCATGGACACTCCATGTAGAGTTTGTCTTCATCTTGACAAGGATAGCCATTTGGACAAAAAAACTGCTCTTACCTGTACTGCTTAACAAAATTTTGCATCGATTGAACATACAGGACCCATAAAAAGGTCATCACTAAACTTTACAAGATAAAATGGTCCTTAAGGTTTCTGCTTCACAGAGTAAATTGTCAGATATTCTACAGGACACACACGGACACACACACACACACACACACACACACACACACACACACACACATACACACACACACACACACACACACACACACACACACACACACACACAAATAACTGAGAGACTAGGCCTATGGGCTAAAAATGGATGCACCAATGCTACAAAGGAACTTTGGATGACTGTCCAGGCAGACAGCTGTCTCTGTTGTTTCCAGAGTTTTAAAAGTTGCTTACAATACATTTCCTGTTTACTTAGGTACTATTGTATCCTTCTGAGGTTTTTGATGTAGTTAAAGATTATATAGTCATAATTTTCCTTAATTATGATAAAAGATAAATTTAATACAAAACTTTAAACTCACAAATATAAGATAATTATTTAACAAAATACAAATAGATTCAATATTGTAACTATAATTTTTGCTTGATAACTATTTTGTTATATGTAATTTTTAATAGATTAAAGTTAAAACCTCCCTTTTGTTTAGACAGAAAATGGGAAGTGATAGGGAGAATGTCTTTCTGTATGCTGTGAATATGTGCTGCTCTGATTGGTTGATAAGTAAAGCCACTCAGTCTATGGCAAAACAGATTAGAGACAGGTGGAAAATTCAAAGGGAGAGACAAAAGAAAAAGGCTAAGAAAGATGCCAACAACTCAGAGATGTAGCAACATGTAATGGGATGCAGAACATGTGGTGATACATAGATTAATAGTCATAGCCTAATTTAAGATATAGAGCTAGCTAGCAAAAGGCTTGAGCCATGGCCATACAGTTATAACTAATATAACCCTCTGTGTGTTTACTTTGGGGACATGAATGGGAGAGATTTGTCTCAATTGCCGGCAGGCCAGGACACAAAATAACTTCCAGCTACACATAGCAAACACTCTTACACTCTGAGACATCTAAACAGGCCATGTTACTTATTATTGTAAGTACATATTATTACTTATTGACATAGGAATATATCCATCCTATTGTCCATTTTGGTTGTTTGGAGAGCACAGATTTGTGAAGTTACCCTATTGTACTCAAATTCACATTGTTTTTTTAATTCATTCTTTTCTAACTTATAGTCACTGAAAATATGGACGTAGACTTATATAACTATCATTAAACCTAAGAGTTAACAATTCATGTAAACTACAATTATAACATCTATTTTCTTAAATTTTAGAGACTTCAAATAGGAATTTGATGTGTGTTGAAGGTACTGGAAGTGAAATATGAGCAGATGTTAGCAGACAACTTGTAAGAGAAGAATCATATGTATATTTAAAGAAAATGCTAAAAAAATAAAGACTTTATGTTTTTTTTCTAGAGTATTTTAGGAATATCAGACACTAAAATCCTTCACCACATAAATTAGTTCACTTATGAGGCATAATTCTAGATTCTGTTGTAAGGAAAGTTGACTAGGTACCAATAATAAGTTTATCAAATTAGATTTATGTTTTAAGTCAAATACATACTTTTCTTTGCTTTAAAAGCAACTCTTGCCTTATTTTTAATGTCAATATTTATTAATATTAAATGTCAATACAAAAATAATTATTTTTTATTATTTATTGTATTTTAGCATGTCTTAGTCAGAATCACATCCAGTTTCATTCAAAAGCCTAAAATTAATTGAAATTATCTTCTGAAATATTTCATTTTCAATGTTTATTTTTACATATGGAAAAATATGAATTAAAACTATCAGCCCAATGTTTACTAAAATGTGTTACAAATTAAAATCTCAGAAAGGTATAATAGGTCATGACTTCTTTATAACTGTGAAGATTCTTTTGAACAGCTATTTTAGAAAGGTACAAGTTTAAAGAAAGTGATGACAGAGAACGTTAAAAATTCACCCCTACAGTCACAGATTAATTTGCCAAAAGTGATGGGTTTATATATTTATAAGGTATCTACTAGAATATATTATGGTAACATGTACAAACCCAACTGTTATATTGCCATGTTTAACAAGAATGAATATGCAGAGAGCTTGTAAAGGAAGCTTATGCGGAGAAATGAAGGAAAGAGATGACTGAGGATAATTTTTAAACACTTTAGGAGAAGAAAAATATTGGCTATTTTGACATTGTCATTGATGCTACTTTATAGTAGCTTTTGTGTTGTTTTAGTGCAGCATGTATTTGTGTACTGCGAACATATTTGGGACAGCTAATGTGCAATTCACAAAAGATTCATTCAATATCTTAAGAGAAAGACAAAGCAGACTATATGGGTGGAACTCTCTGCCCATCACACTAAAAGATTCATTTCCAAAATAAAGAACTCAGTAAACTAAAAACATAATAAAGGTAATATAATAAAAAATTAGAGGGGTTGGGGATTTAGCTCAGTGGTAGAGCACTTGCCTAGCAAGTGCAAGGCCCTGGGTTTGGTCCTCAGCTCTGAAAAAAAAAATGGAAAAAGTCCTTCAAAAATAAGTTCTCAAATGAATTCAAAAGATCAATAAATACATGAACCATGTCCAACATATTTTATCATAAGTGAAAAATGAATCAGAATTAGACTGAACTGTGATAACATCCCAATCAGAATGGATATCATCCAGAAAATGAAAACATGGCTGGTGGGAATGTAACTCTGTAAAACACCTTGGAAATTAAGACTCAAGGTCAGGAGATGATAACGATATCTACACACATATGTTTATTATGTCACTCTTTGTAGTATCATAGAATCAGCCTTGGTTTAGTTCTACTGTTGAAGTGATAAGAAAAGTTATATGCACATGTCCACACAAAATGAAGCATCCACAAACCAAGCAAGAACATTTTCTGAAAAAAATGGATGAAAGTAGCTAATGTCAGAGCCGGGCACTGGTGAGGCATGCCTTTAATCCCAGCACTTGGGAGGCAGAGGCAAAAGGATCTCTGTGAGTTCAAGGCCAGCCAGGGCTACAGAGTGAGTTCCAGGAAGGCGCAAAACTACACAAATCCTGTATGAAAAATCAAAAAAAAAAAAAAAAAAAAAAAAAGGAAAGAAAGAAAGTAGCCAAAGATCCAATGATGTCACTGCTTTCCATAATTGACTAGACTTAGACACCAAATGTTTTTCTTAATAAGAAGAAACTAATTTTAATTATTCAATAATGAAATTTGTGGATGACATTTCTGGAATGGGAGGAGAGACCTGTGGGAGGGTGTGAGTAGACAAGAAAGATTGTCGAGTGGGCATATAATTAGATTACATTGACACATATATAAAAAGATTATAAGTTAATGTATTATTTTTAAAAATTAGTACACATCAACACAAACAGGATAAGTACATAAATAACTGAACAGTAGGAAATATCGGTTTTAAATATAAAATAACTTAGGAACATTTAATAACTGTTTCCTTTTGAGATAGTTCTTTTTTAATCCACTCAGCTAAAACCTCCAATGAATCAGGCATCTGTAAATCCCAGCGCTCCTCTCCTGACACTGTTTTACCATAAGATTAAGAAATGTTTGGCTTATGCAGGGAGAGCCTGGTTCACAAGAGTGTGGATAGAAGAAAAGAGGTGCAGAAAACAGGAAGGAGGGAAGCTATATTTTTTAAGCACTATTTTGTTACCTTGTATGTTAGTAACCATTTCTGGTTCTAGAATGACAATAATAAGAGAAAACCCCTTGCTTTTGGGGGCCTTAGTTCTAGTAAGGTCTATTATGAAAAACAAATTAACTTTGAGCTGAAATAGTGTCGGTCTGTGAGATAAGCCTACCTTTAGAACACACAGATGGACTTATGTGAAAAATATTTGGTGTGTGTGTGTGTGTGTGTGTGTGTGTGTGTGTCTACGTGTGTGTGTCCTGAGTGTGACATTCATAGCTATGACTCCACAGCGATAGACAGAAATATTTCCCTGGTTTCACTGATTCATATAACACAACTCCCTGCTCTTACCATCTTAAAGAAATACTTTCTGGCTTAGCAATTAAGATCAGAGTTCTACGGAACAATATGTATTTTAGTCAAGAGAAAGTTTGATCAGGATTGACCCTTTTAGAATTAAGAGGCTTTCCTCAGCTTTAGGTATGCAAGGTTGATGCTGAGAGAGAGAGAGAGAGAGAGAGAGAGAGAGAGAGAGAGAGAGAGAGAGAGAAAAACAAGGAGCAACAATCCACTTTGCAGAAATGATTTTGTCTTTGCAGCATCTTAAGTAAAGCATAACAAAATGCCACTTAGCACATACCTTAGGTGCTCTCAGGATATGCCAGAAACCCCAGAGAGGATACAGTACACCACAGCAGTAGCTGAGAGCAGTCAGCAATTACAGCACAAGGGACTGATTCTTCCTAGATCTGGATACTGACACTCAGCAACTCTTACCTCCACATCTGCTGCTCTACTTCAGTTCCACACCAGCATTTATTTCTGTTCATATTTACCAATATTTTTGCAAAAATCAATATTTGTTATATTATATTTTATTGCATTTTATAATGGAGAAAGTAGAGGCCCCATTTTATACAAAATAAATTAACTTTGTGTAATTGAAATTTATTTTTCATCTTGCAAAAATTACCAGACATTCTATTCTCTTAGAGCTTGCAGAACATGATTCAATAGTACTTTAGATAATATCACTGATAAAATTTGAAGGGTAGCTTCTATCATTCTTTTTCAATATTTGCTTTTATAGAAAGTAAAATGGTGGCATGAATTCTTCAAAGGGGACAAACTTAAAACTTACTTCATTTCTGCAAAGTAAGCATGCCACAGGTAATATTTCCTAAGGATTTTATAGGTTTGTACATTATATTTAGAATAATCGCAGGAAAAGAAATCACTTGGATACATATGCTTGTATGTAGCTGAAGATTTTACAAATGCTTCCCCATTTCAGAATATAGCTCACGAACATAGCTTTTGCCTAAAAAATAAACTGAGTTTAATTTCAAAACCATAGAACATGAAAATATGAAAATAAAATAAAATTCATACTGCATAAAATTGAGTGAAGATAGCATTTGAGCTATCAGGTATACTGTAAGTATGAGACACATAATAAAGAATTATTTAATTCTGAAAGGTGTTTAGTGTAAGAATTTATATCCTTGAATTAAATGAATATTATTAGTTAGAAATTCAAGCTCTGATATGTGACTCAAACATATTCTAATATAATTTATTTAATATTTATGTTACATGAGGCCAAGGGTAGTAAACAATATATGATTTATCTACCCAAAGACACATGTCTGTTTCTTTCCCTGCTTCTAGAATCTACCACGGTAGACTCAACCCTGTCCTTCACAATTTCTATGTCTCTTCCTGAAATTTTCTTTACCTCCAAATCATCAGTGGTGCCAAATGTTCCCATCAAAGGATCATTTTCTAAAAAGACCTAACATGTCTACCATATTTAAATCCAAGTTCTTACGCATAGACCTTTACCATAAGCTATTTTTATTGCAATATGTATCTTTCTCTCAGATGTGAAATACATGCATATTTTCAGGTTACCAGACATACCTGAACGCACACGGAAAAAAATCTTACTGGAAGGCATCTGTTTGCCTCATTACAATATTTATCCCAAGTCTTTCTTACAATATTAGGCTTATAGCAATTGTTCAGCAATCACTTGGATAGAATGAAAGCATGGGGTATGGCCTCCCTTGGGGAGTTAACAACTCTGTCATACCAAGTTGAGGCAGGACCAAGCCCCTTACCCCTTCTGAGGAGAGGATGGGGGTGGGGTAGAAGGGAGGTGGGGAGGGAGGTGGTTAAATTAAAAAATGAATGAAAGCATGGTAAATTATTATTTTCATTTAGGATTCATTGTTACAGTAGGTAATTGTTTAGTTATCTCTGCACTTCAGTTTATTTTCATTATTCAGTAAAACAAATGAAAATTTATCATTTCTCCCAATAGTATCTATGTTTCTAAAGTGATCCAACTGGAGAAAGTCAAATATGCAGCTTCAAGGACTAGGGTGATGGAATATGATTTTAATCAAACACTCTAAAGTCAGAGGATCTGTGTGAGTTTGAGGCCAGCTTGGCCTACACAGTGAGTTCCAGACTAAACAGGACTGCATAGTGAGACCATGTCTCAAAACAAACAAAAAATGAAATATGACTCATGGAATATGGGGGAGACACTTATTCTATTCATAAAAAAATGTTAATAGATCACACACACACAAACACACTCATATACATATATATGTATATATATATATATATATATATATATATATATATATATATCTCCTTTATTTTTGTAGTGATAAAAAGTTAAATATTTTGACACCATTAATCCCTTGTTCTATTTATTTATTTATTTATTTATTTATCTATTCATACTGCTCCAGCTAGCCTAGAACTAGGTATGTAGACATGGCATGCCTCAAACTCAGACATCTGCCTCCTGAATGCTGCCATTATGGTGTGGTTATATCATAGCCATTCCTCGTGTGTGAGGCACTTCTTTTTCATTATAAGAATAGTACAGGTAATTTGAAATATCTTCCTGACATCACTAAAATATTATAATACTTTAAAGACCATTATGATTGACACCATTTTTCGTATCTGAGACCAAAGTGACTTTACTGAAAGAGTCCCACAAGTAAACCTGTTTTATGGTAAACGTCAGACTTCTCCATCAGTCACCACTTGCTGCTGTCCTTTCACATTAGGCCAGGAAAACAATATAAGTGTAATTCCTCACCCAGCTTTTAAAGAAAATAGCACATCCTACTGAGAACTTCACCTTTTCAGTGGCCTAGCCCTGTGGTTTCCCTTCCTTCTGTGGATTAGCCAGCGGTAGTCTCAGGTGGGGGACTCCAGATACCAAATTGCTTTTATTTGAACCTACCAGGAAGAAAATGCATTTGTGTTACTTTTCTTTAGCCTAGGAAGATCACAGTGGGTGGTTATAAAGACTCATTATGCTTATTTGATCATCAAAAATGCCTGACAATAATGTGTACACAGCTATCAAGGGTGAAGTGTTATTTCAGAAAGCTGGGACGGACACTTACACTTGAAAATAAGTATTAGCATACTGAAATATTGAAATTTAGCTCTTGTGCATGCATGAACAAATTTTTCAGGTTAAAAATGTATTAACTCTAAAATTAACTTTTAATGAATCTATTATGCAAAAAACTGAGCACCCATGATATTCTGCTGAATTCTTACAGCAGTTTAAGTTTTAGCCAAAGATAGCTCTTGAGAACACACCATTTAAAGCATGATGTTGTTGCTGATGGGTACATGATATATACACCTATTTTTGAGAGAAAGTAAAATGAAAGAGGGATAAGAATGGGTATTAATTCATTTTCTTTTATTGATTTGTCATTGTTCCTTTTGTAAGAATTTGTATGAAGCAGCTTTTTGACATGTCCTATGTTTTGCTAAATACACCTCTCAAAGTTGTGGTCCTCATAGTCAGAGTCCTATAAAAACTGAAAACTCGTGTGCATTCAACCATAGAAAAGTAATACTTCAGTTCTAGAACAAAAATACTTCTAAGTGTACTTCTGTCAAAGGAGAGAGCCTGTGGTGAAAAGGGACTCTAAAAACTTCCCAAGCTGACTGTATTTCAAGGTACTGACTGTACATGTCTTGCTATTTCAATCATTCTTGGCACCGATCCACAATGAGGTGGAACCTGCCTTGAAACTAACTATCTTTAATTTAGAGAGAGAAGCAGAAGGAACACAGGTGGCGTCTGACTAAGCCGGAAGGCCTGGAAGGTTCCTGTTTTACACTTAGTAGAGCCTTGGCTCTCAAGTAAGTCCTGCTCTTTTGTTATGGATTCCAGATCACAGACTACAGGGAGAGGCCAACCGAAAGAGAAAGCTTCCTGAACTCCATGAAAAGATGCCGTCCTGAGAAGGAGAACTGAGCCTAACTTATAACCTTAATACCTAGAAACAGGCAAAGGAATTGGAAATATCTGTGAATTATCTATCCTAACATAAAGTCTCAAGCAAAACCTGCACAACCAAAACCAAAAGTTATATTCCACTCACTTTTGACACATTGCATTAAGAAATGCTCTCTCTCTCTCTCTCTCTCTCTCTCTCTCTCTCTCTCTCTCTCTCTCTCTCAATGCCCCAACTTTTCAATTATCTCTACCACTTGGTTTTGCACAAGACATTGTATTTATCCATTTATTTAATTACACACACACACACACACACACACACACACACACACATACATCTATATAATTTGTGCGTATGTGTGTTTATGCACACATACACTTGCATGTTGTGTATGTTTACATGCCACATTTCTACAGGAGCTTATAGATGCCAAAAGAGGGTATGAGATACCCCAAAGGTGGAGTTACAAGCAGGTGTGGTCTGCCTGATATGAGGAAGGAAATTCAAGTCTCTGCAAGAGCAGCTACAGCTCTTGACTACCAGCACAGACTTCTCTCCAGCACAGACTACTACTAGACTTTTAAATGTTACTAGAAAACTATTCCATTTCTCTACATTTAATCATTTAAATTATTGAATACATAGAAGGTGATAGACACTAAGTTTAAATTTATCAATTTACAAATTAACTATCATTTGAAGAGTCTAGTGTTAATAAAATTCACATTGTGTCAAGTCTAATTGTAAATCAGAAGAGCAGTCTTGGATCAAATTGGCTGACCCTTACTAACACACCATCATCAGGGTGCCTGAAACACTCTCCTACCTCATATCTATGCAGTCATTTTTAGTTTTCTAGATGCCCCAGCCTCTATATAATATCCGGAGTGGGATCATTAGAATCTTTGCTCAAACATTGTACATAGTTGTAGTAAGGTTAACATGTATCTTTCATTGTTCATCACTGTTCTAAAGTAAGAAGGGATGAGATGATTTTTTTTCCTACTACACACAACTAAGTCCTAGGTTCCATGGTATATGTTATAGAACTATGAAAATAGTTACTGAAATAAAAAAATTAATGTAAATTAAATTTCACTGTGCAGATTGATCATGCTTTACTGTTTCTCTTCCCTTGCTGTCACTAAATATTACTGGAATATTAATTTTTATTTCAGTGGTGTCATTTACATTAACTTTTGTGTCTCATACTGACAGATCATTTGATTACAGAAAAATCCCCTTTAATGAATGAATGGCTTAGCAATATAAGCTAACACATGTTCTCTCACATGCTTGATTTTCGTTAGTGAATGATGAATTTAACTATGAATGTTATTACATTGACTATAGATATATATGAAAAGAAAATTTTAGTTAAACACAGTAAATCAATTTTACTATAAAATGAAGATACTCCAGCTAGAGTCTTTACATGCTTTTGTATGAGTCACAGTTGGCTCTCACATAATATAGAGGTTATGAAGGCTTCTGAATGTAAAGCAAAATTGGTGGTGGACTTTAAGAATGCTGAATGTAAAATTCTGAACAAGGCAACAAGCTCATTATGAAATGCATTTATTTTTCTCCATTGAAATTCATGAGTATTTATAAAAAGTAAGATTTTTAAAAGACAGAAAAATGCCTTAGGACATTTCACAACTTGTCATCTTTGAGTGTCAAATGACTCATAATATAACTTACTTTTCAGAGGCTTCATAACTGACACAGAGAGAAAAATGAACAGAAAGTAAAAGGAACAAAATATTACCTTGTGGAAGTAACTGTAAATTAAAAAAATGATTATACATCTCTGGTGTTAATTGTACACTAGTATCACACATGGTGATTTTCACTGTTTTAAAATTAAAATAATTTAGAGTATACAATATAATAAGAGATGTAAGTTTGTAACTAACTTTGTATGTTTTTTCTCAATATTGTAAGTTGATAAAAATATTTTCAGTGATGATATCAGCTTTCAAAACTTTTCTTTTTATAGTAAATTTGCATTCAAATGGTTTGTGTGCATGTGCAGAAATGTCATGTAACATATTCTTCTGACTTTTAATAAAAAATCTTAAGCCCGGGGGTTTAATTATCCTCATAAGATACTGGAAATGAGCTAAATGTCATAGTGCAACAATGAAAACACTCCTCTTAGAATCCTTTCAGCATTTCGGGAACAGTGCAATTATTTTAAAATATCGAGGTGCTGAATAGTATATCCCACTGAGATTACTTGGCAGCATTTATACCAAGAACTTAATAGATTGTTTTAGAATATATGGAAGCAGAAAGAATAAGCAATGGTGAAGGTGAAGGACCTCTGATTATTTTACTGTCCACTAGGCTATTCCAAAGACAGGTATTGTTTTGTTTGTTTGTTTGTTTTATTTTTCCATTTTATATACCAACCACAGTTCCCTCTCCGTCCCCTTTTCCCACTCCCTCTCCCCTTTCCCCCAACCCCCATCCACTCCTCAGAGAGGGTAAGGCCTCCCTTGGGGAGTCAACAAAGTCTGGCTTACCAGGTTGAGACAGGACCAAGCCCCTCCCCACTGCATCAAGTTTGAACAAGGTATCCCACTGCCAGGGATGGTATACAAGATGCCTGATGTGCTGCCAGCAGAGATTGGAGAAAAGGGACTAGAGATTGTGGAACATCAACCCTCCATGAGGTCCCCTTCAGATCTTCTGCTTAGCATACTTCTAGAGGGCCAAGGCAGAAATGCCTGTGTGTCCCAAGGTCATGCTTTATGGCATGCACATATCATGTTCTCCTCCATACAATTATTGCTTGTAATGCTAGTCCTTTTCTTCTATCTAATCTTCATGTTCTGTGTTCCTAGGTCAATGGTGCTTTGTGATTCAGCAAAGGAGTGAAGTAAATTTCATAGGAAATTATACAGAGATGATTACCCAGACTGGGATTAAGGCTGTTATGCAGGTCATGGGAAAGAACCTGCAGCCTGGGGAAGCTTTTCAGGCTTGGACAAACTGTACAGAATGTGGCCAACTATAGCATGTGATATGATGTGTATCAGCACACTGGACTCAAATTGGCCATGATGAATAATTCAGTTTCTAAGGATATTCCAAGGGCATTGTGTAAAACTTGAGACCCTAAGGGGTATTGGCTGAAGACTGTGGATGGAGTAACATATAGATGGAATGACAAACTAAAAATGTGGGAACCTAGAATAGGAGGAGAATAGTGGCCTCCACCAAGAAAGGAAGATGGCAACTTTAATCCTGATATTTTGATTCCTCCTGAAGGGGTGTGGAGATAATGTGGCAATGGTTGGAGTGATTGCTGCAAGTTTAATTGGGTTCCTAGATTGAAAAGAGCTGCCAGGAAAGGCGAGCTTCCTTTCATGGAAGAACTGAAAATTGGATCAGGTCTTCCTTGGAACTGTTGGGATAAGAAGGACAAAAGTCGCTGATTTGCAGGGGCAAATTTCTTGTCTGGAGTCATTGTGGCCCACCAGTCACAGGGCTTCATATTTGCAGAGGGCTGAGGAGGAACTTAGGGGGCTGCAGGGGTCTTGAGGTCGGAGCAGGCTGTGTGAGAAGGAAATGACTGTCTGGTACATTAACCACTGTGCTTATTTTTACTGTTTGTTGTGAAATTGCATGTTGCTAGCCTCTGGGTCAAGTGCTCAGAATATTGTATAATCTTTAATAATAATAAAAATAGATTATGGTCACTTTGGTATTAAAATTGGGATAGTTCCTGTGTTTAATTAAAGATGATGAATAATATATTGGTGATTTTCTAAGAATAACCTTTGGAATTACTCCATATTGGGTGATTTCCCCTTTTCTTTCTGTTTCCCCTTGCTCATGAAAATAAAAGACTGAGGTTACCAAGGCAAAAGCAGAAGCTGTAGCAAAAGCTACTTAGCAACTGCAGAAGCCTGAAGTGACCTGTCAGCTTGCATGAGCACTGTCTCTAAGTCATTACTATGCCTTCTAGGTATCCCAACCTTCGGATCCCCAAAACTGGTGAGGTTGGTCCCTGGCATCCCACCATAAGGAATGGGCTCCCCAAAAGCCAGTTCATATACCAGGGATAAATCCTGGTCCCAGTACCAGAGGCCCCACAAACAAATCAAGCCATACAACTGTCACTCACATTCAGATGGCCTAGTTCTGTCTCATGCAGGTTCCCCAGCTCTCAGTCCAGAGTCTGCGAGCTCCTACTAGCTCAGGTCAGCTGTCTCTGTGGTTTTCTAATCATGATCTTGACCTCTCTTGCTCATATAATCCCTCTTACCTCTCTACAACTGTACTCCAGAAGCTCAGCCCAGTGCTTAGCTGTGGATCTCCGCATCTTCTTCCATCAGTTCGCTGATGGAGGTTCTATGACGGCAATTAGGATAGTCACCAATCTGATTACAGGGGAAGGCTAGTTCAGGTACCCTCTATGCTATTGCTAGGAGTCTTAGATTTGATCATCCTTGTGGATTCCTGGGAATTTCCCCAGCACCAGATTTCTCCCTAACCCCATTATATCTCCCTCTATCAAGATATCTCTTTCATTTCTTTCCCTCTCCATCCCTCTCCCAACTCTGCCATCTTGATCTCTGATGTTCCCTTCCTCATTCCCTCCCCTTTATCCCTCCTCCTAGTTTTTGTATGATGGACAAAAGAAAGCATCATCAACAAACAAATGGTTCTGGCATAACTGGATATTGACATGTAGAAGAATGCAAATAGATCCATGTCTATCACCATGTACAAACTCAAGTCCAAATGGATCAAAGACCTCAACATAAATCCAGTTACAATGCACCTGTTAGAAGAGAAAGTGGGAAGTAGCCTTTAACACACTGGCACAGGAGATCGCTTCCTAAATATAACACCAGTAGCACAGATACTGAGAGAAATGATTAATAAATGGGACCTCCTGAAATTGAGAAGCTTCTGTAAGACAAAGGACACAGTTGATAAGACAAACTGGAAGCCCAAAGAATGGGAAAAGATCTCCACCCATTCCACATCTGACAGAGGGCTGATCTCCAAAATATATGAAGAATTCAAGAAACTATACATCAAAATACCAAATAATCCCATTAAAAATGGGGTACAGATCTAAATAGAGAATTCTCAATAGAAGAATTTCAAGTGCCTGAAAGACATTTAAGGAATTGCTCAACATCCTTAGTCATCAGGGACATGCAAATCAAAATGACTCTGAGATAACATCTTATTCCTGTCAGAATGGCTATGATCAAAAACCCTGAAGACAGCTTATGTTGGAGAGAATGCAGAGAAAGGGGAATACTCCTTCATTGTTGGTGGGAGTACGAACTTGTACAGCCACTTTGGAAATCAGTATGGCAGTTTCTCAGAACTTTAGGAATCAATCTACCTCAAGATTCAGCTATACCACTCTTGTGCATATACTCAAGGAATTCTCAATCATACCACAAGGACACTTGCTCAACTATGTTCATATCAGCATTGTTTGTAATAACCAGAACCTGGAAACCACTTAGATGCCCCCAAACTGAAGAATGGATAAATAAAATGTGGTACATATAAACAATGGAGTACTACTCAGCAGTAAAAAACAATGATATCATGAGGTTTGCAGGCAAATGGATGGAACTAGAAAATATCATTCTGAGTGAGGTAACCAAGACTCAGAAGAACAAACAGTATGTCGTCATTCCTAAGTGCATATTAGATATAAAGCAAAAGATAACCAGACTACAACAAACAGCTCCAGAAATGCTAGCTAACAAGGAGGACCTTAAGAGGGATGCATAGATCACCCTGCAAAGGAGAAATAGATTAGATCTCCATGAGCAAACTGGAGGGGGGGGCAATGGAGGGTAAGGGATGTGGGGTGAGAACATAAGGGAACTGAGGATTTTTAATTTTCAATATAAAGTTGACTGTAGGTAATGTTGAATTTTTAACTATCATTTGGAATTTAGCTGTTTATATCAGCTGTTCACCATTCAATCTCTAATCCTTTATGTATTTCTCTTATAAGATGTTGTGGTATTTTGAATAGAAATGGTTCCCATAGATTCATTGATTGGAATGCTTGGTTACCAGGGAGAGGCATTATTAGGAGGTGTGGCCATGTTCAAGTAGGTATGGCCTTTTCGAAAGAAGTGTGACAATGGGGGCAGGTGGTTTGAGACTTCTAGTACTCGAGCCAGGTCCATTTTCCTGATGTTTTCTGCTGTGGGATGGTCTGTATGTCAAATCTGTTGCTCTGACTGGTCAATAAATACAACACTGATGGCCAGGCAAGAAGTATAAGCGGGACTAACAGAGAGGAGAATTAAGGGAACAGGAAGGGAAAGGAAGTCACTGCCAGTTGCAGCCATGACAAGCAGCATGTGAAGATGCTGGTAAGGCACAAACCATGTGGCAAGGTATAGACTTATAGAAATGGATTAATTTAAGCTATAAGAACAGTTAGCAAGAAGCCTGCCATGGCCATACAGTTTGTAAGCAATATAAGTCTCTGTGTTTCATTGGTTGGGTCTCAGCGGCTGTGGGACTGGCGGGTGACAGATTTGTCCTGACTTTGGACAAGGCAGGAAAACTCTAGCTACAGTTTTCTGATCCAGATGTCAAACTTGCAGCTTCTTCTGCAGCATCATGCCACCATGCTTCTTGCCATGATGACAATGTACTAAACCTCTAAAGTGTAAGCCAGCCTCAGTTAGTTGCTTTCATTTATTATAGTTGCTGTGGTCATAGTGTCTTTTCACAGCAATAAAACTTAACTAAGACAGGTATGTTGGAACTTGAGTTGTGTGTTTTTGTTCTTCCCCTAAATCCTCATCAAGATTAAGATGATAAGGATTACATTTTCCTGTTTCGATTCTGTTGTTAATGCTGTAGACATGATTACAATTTGTACGAAAACAGAACCTGTTTTAATGATGTTAAGCTCTTTCCTAAGTCTAAATGTCTTTAAGCAATACGATTGGAGGGATCAATGAGACCAATAAAGCTGTCACTGGCTTTGACAGCACAATTAGTTATGATGCTTTCCTGTTTGTCGGGCAGCAAATCATAAGACAATAAACTTGCATGAAATCAAAGCTAAGGAATCCACTATTCCTTATTTACATGTGCATTATTGCATTTTATTTTCTTTCAGTTATTTTTATATTTTAAAAGCATTAATGAGGAAATATAATATGCTTAAATTGTTATGGGTAATTTTTTTTATTTCTGTTTTCTTTACTCTAAAGACACTGGTACAATAATTACTTATTATTTACTCTCAATGAATTACACAAGAAATGTGTAAGTATACTGCAAATGTCCAAGCAGCATGTGTACTTCTAAACATAGATTATAAATTAAGCTCTAATTAATAGGTGGTTTTGTTTTCTTTTACTTTCCAAGCTCTGTTTCCTTGATGTTCAGTCATTAAATAAAATTAGCTGAAGTTTTTAGAAGTCATTAAATGTATTTACTTCCACACTCTGATTTAGAGTTGATTTATTTTGGCCATTTGGTCAAGTTGTTGCTTGGGTTGTAAAATCAAGAATATAAAATTTATAATGCTAATTTTGTTTGTTGGTCATTTTTTAAATATGCAAACACATGCCATGTTAAATCCAAATTAGAAATTTCCACCACTCACATTTTCACAGAAACAACTCACATTATGTTGAATTTTTTTTCACAACACCACTGTGGCATCGTTTTAACCAAAATAGATATCCTCTGGCTAAGCAATTTTCTACATTCTGTCCAGCCTCTCTCAAGTATCAATACTGTAAACACTTCCAATTACCTTCCACATTAGAATGGTAACTACTTGTATCCATAACATAATTTTTGTCGAACTAATCCTATATTAACATCTTTGACTATAGTGTATTAAAACTTTCTCTTTACACATAAATTCAGGTTATGATGAAACTAAAGCTGAGTACATGACTCACCAGTGCTTCTCATATTAATATTAATACTAATTTTATTACCTCTGTTTAATTGATATGCAACAGAAAAAAATACACACAAACACAGTAGCATTGTCCTTAGAAACAGCAAATAACCAGTGTGACACAGATACACACAACAGAAATACTTAGGCTACACTGCATATTTCAGTGGGCTTAGAAACCATTTCTGTTTAGAACTGTGCATCTCTATAGCCTTATTATCTTTTGCAGTTGTAAAAAGCACCTTGGGTATTAAATGTGTAAAAAGAATGCTTGAAATTACTGTGAAAGCCATGTAAACAATGCAGAACATTATAGAGGGTTGTTGAGAAGCTTTCCCAGAGTTCTAGAAATGCTGGATTGCATTACAGGAAAAAGGGCAGAGGAGAGGAATAAAAATAAATGGGCTGGCTATAATGGGTTATAACCAAAAAGTTACAGAATCGTATTCGATTTCTTACTGATGTTAGTGAATACATTTATTGGATGTACTTGATTTGAAGTTTGAAACAATAGAAAGCTTTCATTTGGCATACCAACACATTTCAATTCCATTTACTAGATCTGTGATTTCACACATTGTGTCCAATGGTTTTATTCTGATTCAGAATTAATGATGTAATTGGTTTAAGAAAACTGAAGATGATAAGTTGAGAAATGCTTTTGTCTGAGACTAATATTGGATAAAACCATAACGGCTGATTTACCCTGGACTCTTTATTTCCAGAACACTTATTTAGTTTATTTATTCATTTTACAATCAAGAAACACAGATGCTTCTGTTCTCTGTGTCATTAATGTTATTAGAGGGTTCATATGCTGACCTTTACTATTTTAATCTGACAATAAGTTATATTTAACTTAGTTGGCATTTAGAATCTTCGTATTCTAGGTGAAAAACCAGGCAGTGAGGCTTATCTGGGGATGGTGCCAAATAACAGTGTATTTAACTGTTAGAATGTGCTTAAAGGCCTTGAAAAGACGTAAAGAGAGCCTTTCTACATTAAGAAAAAATGTAGCTATAGCTGATAGAATATTTTACTAATTGCTCACCTGCAAGGCACATTTCCAGAACGTAGTATTTTCCTGGGAAAGCTAAAATTTGTTTTTGTTTTTGTTTTCACTTCTTTTGTTTCTGTTTTGGTCATCTTTGCCCTAAGTTGTTCCCTGCGTTATCTTGGAATGTTCATGCCATGGACAGGATGAGCCTATCTACTTCTTCACCCACTTTATAGATCTACAGGAACTCTTTGCATATGTAGAAGGTCTACATTTGCATGAACTCATGATGCTAGGTAATTTAAATTTTTAATACTGTAAATGCAACAGAAGGCTATTTGAATCTCAAACAAAAGGCCCAACAGAATATTTAATTTTAGCATTTGATGATTCTACCTTAATTTCTTAGCAATATGCATTTAAAGATGTCAAGTAAAGGACTATAATATTCTCATAGGACATATGAATCTTTTTTTTTCATTCAACTGTGTTTATATTCCTTTCTTTCTCTCTGTGTGTGTGTTTGTGTGTGTGTGCGCGCAGGGAGTGTGTTCCTATGATAATGAGTATGAATTCAACCTTTTCATGTCCTTTGGTCAGTAAAGATGAGCAAATTTGATACAAGCAAAGGCTTACAAGCTTGTTTCATATTTCTTCTCTGTCCTTTGAATACTATCAATGCAATGAAGACTCTGGGTTATCCATCTGGTTAGGAAAGAACACATATGATGAAGTCAAAGCTTTGTAGTCAAGTATATTTTATTTCTTCAGTTCACCCAAAATTCTGAGCATTTGGAAGGAAACCAGTGATTATCATTTCACATCTAAACAGACTTGAAAGAGATATTTAAGTATGTTTTTTTACTTTTAAGTGTGAGAAAGACTTGCTTGATAGTATTATGTGATAATCTGATGTACATGGTCATAATGGGTATATTTTAGCATATCTGTAAGGATTCAATGCAATAAACCTCATTCAAAGTGAAAACTTATTTTAGTCCTGAAAGGAAAATGGGTCAAGAGTCAAGCCAACCTCCAGTGACACACTTCCTCCAACAAGGCCACACATCCTAGTAGTGCCACTCCCTATGAGCCTATGGAGTTCATTTTACTTCAAACTACCACAGTTAATGAATGTTTATCTATAGCTTCAGTTATTTTTCTGTTTCCATAATAAAGCACATGACCAAGTAACTTATGAAAGGGGGACTTTACATTGGCTTATATTTCAAAGGAAAATGTGTCTATCAAAACAGGGAAGCACAGTAGTAGTAAAGCATGGCCAACAGGACAGGAGAGATTGAAATCATGACCCACAAACAGAAAGGAGACAGAGCTAACTGGAAATGGTGCCTGGCTTTGAAATCTCAAAGCCTGACACCAGTGACATATTTTTTTCACTAAGCCATACCTCCCAACACCACCAGTGCTATTGATTTGGAACCAAGTACTCAAACATCTGAGCCTACAGGGACATTGTCACACAAATAATCACATGATTTTTTGTTTTTTTTTTTAGGTGGTTTTACCTTTATGATTTCATTAAAAAACATTTTGTGTTAAGTATATGTAGTATAGGTATATATGTATGTGTGCGTGTGTGTGTATATGTGTGTGTGTGTATGTGTGTCTCATTGTGCACATGTATGTGCATGTAGAAGCAAGAGGTTACAATGGGTTTCTTCCATCTTATCTTTTCAGATAGAGTCTGTCAATGAAGTCAGATTCACCAACTGGCTCTAATTGTTGGTCTTCAATTTTTAGGGTTCTTATATGTCAAATCTCACGCCCTCTGATCCCTGTCACAAATGCACACAAGCATAACTCACTACATGAGCACCTGGGTTGGAACTGAGGTCCTTAAACTTGCTCTCGGGTTCTTGGCCAGCTGAGTCATCTCCCCAGCCTGCCAAGCAGTTTGCCAGTTACTAAAATTAGCGAAAATATGTGTAGAATATACAAACTCTGATGGAAAATGTGAAATGAACTTTAAATAAAACATAACAGACTAGGTGCTTATAGATCTTTCTACAAATATATCTCCAAGAGGTGTCTGGGTCAAGAAAGACATTTGCAAATAAGTTATCAGCTATAATCTGAGAAGAAATAACAATATAAAGCCATGTAATGGGAAAAGCACATAATATACAGATTCAAGAAACATAAACATTTAGCTCAAGAAAAAAATGAAAATATAACTGATGAGGACTAGAGTTAACACAATATAAATCTGTCTGTTTTGTACCCAGAGTCCTGTGCTTAGTGTACTACACAGTGTTTCCTTCGAAAGTGCTATCTGACTACAGTTTGATCACTTGTTTGTTAAACACAAAACATGTCTATCATTTCATTTATCATGTAAAAAATGAAATAATGCATGGATTATTTTGATCATAACATATATATATATACAATATGTGAGCATAATTTATTAATTATTCAGTAAATAAATGACCACTGTTGCAAGCATGTATTAATTCATTATCTTGCATTTACTACTCAGCATGAGAGTCCATAGATAACATTCAAATACCAAAATGCCTGACAAAGAACATAATAGGAACTTAGTCAAACTCATTCTAGTTGACAGAAACATGTTGCTGTTTTTTACTCTGTGTTTTCTTAAATAATTAGACACTCACTACTATAGCATAATGAAAGGGAGCATAGCTTGCTAGATGACTTTGTAAATGTTTATATGTCATTCTAAACCTAATAAAAATGTCAAGACAATCAAAATGTTTATTGACCACCATTTATATTTTTATTACATTGTTAATTTATTCCATCCTATATAGTCATATATTTAGTAACTATATAATTAATTTCATCATCATTAATTTTTTTCTACAGATTTTATCACTCATTGATTGTTGTAATTTTTACTCTGCTTAAAAACAGAGTAAAATTTAATATTCCCATAGTTCATATTGTACTATGTTACAATAAATAATAATAGCTATTTTTAATCTTTCCTTCCTTCTACCTTTCCAGCTTATTTGGGTCCTCTTTGCTTCTCTCTCTCTGAGTTTGTGTGTGTGTGTGCACATGCATGTGTGTATGTGTAGGTGTGTGTGTGTGTGTGTGTGCGTGTGTGTGTCTTGAGACAACAGTTTCTCATGTACTTCAGGCTGGCCTCAAACTCACTATGGAGCCAAGGCTAAGACTAAATTTTTTAACCTTACTGCCTGGATTAAAGGAGTATATCATTACATGAAGGTTTGTATGGTACTGGAGATAAATCACATAGCTCTAAGCGTATTAGGTAAGCAATCTGCAATAGTTAAATCTCAGCTCAACATCTGTCTTTTCTCGCAATATATCCTCATGTGTACCATACTAGCTGTCATTAACATACTGATACTTATTATCTGTATAGTTTCACATACCCTTTCATTCTGTAGGCTATAATACTATATAGAAACAGTTTTTATTTGTATTTTCAATTGTTTTATATTTGAATTTGTAGATTTCCTTCAAACTTGTCCATATGCAATTTGATACAGCTTCTTCATTCCCTGCAGACTCTTATTTCCTAGCATAAAAGGTTGTTGCAGTGGAGAGCAGACTCCACACATACGAGTGCTAAAATCCAATGTCATATTTATTAGGAAGTAAAATGTAAAAGACCCAATCAATACCTGCTATTGATTGCTATTGATGCTATTGAAGTCGCAATTTAACTGATAAAGTAACAAACTAGCAATGTATTTAAAAGATAAGAATGTTTCTATTCATTTTCATTTCTTTGTAGAGAAAGAGGAGCACTTAGAGATGGAGAATTTTAAATACAGAAAAAAAATTTAATATGTGAAAAACTTTTGAAGGAACATGCAGTTTATACTGAAGTAACCTCTCTTGGTATGCTGAGGTTGCTCACAGTTCGTGTGCATTTTTCAGAGACAAGGATAGTACAGTATGGTTTTCATTGCATCTGCACTGCAGAGGCTCATATTAGGATAATTCATGTTAATTTCTCAACAATCAACAGCTAGATATGACTGTCATAAAGACCTGATATGTATCTTTCTCATTATAGGAACTGATTACTTTTGGTGGATCCACAGACTTTGTCCTGGTAGCAACTTTTCCACTAGTGTGCTTCATAAGTTTATTTCCAAGTCATCTTTACTATCTCTATAACAGCGGTACACTCAGTATGTCTTGGCTTTCTGTTCTTTTCATTCATCTAAAAATATATGGGAATAAGTTTCTAGAATAACTAAAATCAAATAATTCATTAAATAGACATGGGCACTAAATAATTAATATGCAAACCAAACAGAAAACAAAAAGGAAATGAACTAATTTTATGTTCAGGATAAACCTATATGAACAGACATTTGCACTATGACTCTTTTTTCCCTTTCATTTCCTTTGTGCCATTTGTCTTTCTAATGTGGTCAACTTAATTAAATAACCAGTGAACATTGTGTATGTGAGTTCACAGTCCGGAATGTTCTACAACTTGTTATGAAATGTCCAGGGGATACTGAACGCTGAACAATATGACTTAGTTAATGAGCCTGCAATTTGCAACAATCTTATGATGATACTTATCTGCACTTTCCTAGCAGATCACCATTATCAGGAGTTGTGAGTTATTGATCTATATCTTCTTACAATGCTACTGCTTCTGGAGAAATTATGCTGAATTCTATAGTAAAGTCCTAAAAAACTATATACTTCATAAAGTAAAATTCAAATTTGAGTGGTGCCTAGAAAAAGAGAACAGGTGAAATCCCTTCACGGGTATCTGCCAAAATTCTTTCAGTAGACTTTAATTTTCCAAGAAGTCGTATATACAACATTTATTGTATATTTTGTGATCTAAACTCAAACATGATGAACTTTCTGCATTCTCACAATTTGTATATCTATCTCATTCTTCTTCAGATTTTTCAATTTATTCATTTTGAGCTATTCTGAGAAACTGGATGGTTTTGTCATTTTTAATATGTGTTTTAACTCTGTTAGGGCTCAGTTATAAAGATCTCCCTTAAGCCAAGTCTCATGAAATATTTAATTACTGAATCATTTGGTATATGATGCTTTAATGTGCTTGTAAATACACATTACAGAGTATGCATCATAGACAGAAACTTAGTCTAACATCATGCCTCTACAATTAATTACTCAGATATTTTTAATTGATATTATGGTGTTATTTTCTAATTATGTATAAAAATGGTCCAAATAATGAATAATTTTTTTGTATTTTATAAAGCTTTCTTTTTTGCCAAACAATGCTAGTAAATATTGAGGCTTCAAAAAGTATTCTTTTTATTTAAAATAAAGTACAATTTTTAAATCTTAATTTGATGGTGGGGGCAGTTCTAGAATGGTTTTTGCCTATGTTTTGATCTGAGACTTTGGTTGTAACTAATACCCTGTTGTGGACAAGAGATATAGAAATCATTCATGAAACTCATGTAGCTTGGCGACCATGGAGATTATGGAGGTAACTGAAATCTGAAAATATTAAATCCGCCCACACATGTCTAGGGCATCCTCTAGATGGCAGTAACCAAAAAGGAGTTTTCAAATATCATGAAATTTCCCTTGCTTTCTTCAGCTTTTGCAAAATGCAATTCCTCTCTGAATCTGAAAAAGGCCCCATTTCCATTTCATTTGCCTGTGTGTTTTTTCCAGCTGGCTTCTGATGTGTTTGAGGACAACAGTATCAACTTCCAAATATCCATCATACATTTATGAATACTGCTAGACATAATGAATGTATTTTCTTAGCACTCAGAACTTTATGAAAATTATGTTAAGCTCCAATATTTATCATACAGTCACTTAGTGAGTTTTCTCTTCATTGTTTATTTGCATACATTTATGTATCTTCAAATTCAGTTGCTATCTTATTCTTTCTACCACTGTAATAAACTATCTGAAAACAAGAGACATGTATTGAACAATAAATTTTTATTTCATGCTCTGAATACTGGGAAGTCTAAGAGCATGAGACCAGCTTCTGTTCCAACTTCTAGTTTAGGACATCTTACTACATTATAACCAGATGAAAGACAACACATATCAGGACAACAGAAGTGTAGAAGCTTTCTCCCTAGATATAAAATTACTAACACTGTCATAGGGGCACCAGATCCTGATGCCATCTAACTCTAGTTACATCCCTGAAGTCCTAACATGAAATTGTAGTAATATAAATTTTGAATTAATTTAAGACATAAGGACTTTGAAGCCCATATTCAAACCATAACAATGAGGAAGAAAATGATACATAATACTTATTCACATAGTAATTTAGTAGCAAAACACTAATAAATACTGTTTTCTTTTATTTAAAATGACTTCTGTCTTTTGGGTATTGTTTGAGTGTGTCCCCTAAGGGTAGATATGTCTTGGTGGAAGATATTTATACACCTTGGGATGCTGTCCTTCTGACACAGCCTTGTATGACCCTGGTTAGTTTTCCTTAGTGTTACAATAAAGATCACTTTTCTGGCATTTAGGTATTCTTGCATTAGGTGATTTCCCAGTTTTTTTAATCTCTCTCTCTCTCTCTCTCTCTCTCTCTCTCTCTCTCTCTCTCTCTCTCTCTCTCTCTCTCTCTCTCTGATTGCACATGCATGGCATGACACCTAAGTTGAAAACAGAAGATATTTTGCAGAAATCAGTTCTTCTTTTTCACTTTGTGCCTTCCTGGGATTGAACTCAATTTGTCAGGCTTGCCAGTAATTGCTTTAACCCACTGGGTCATCTCACTGGTTTGTATCCCTGGCTTGAATGAGTCACTATTTTTGCCATGAAATCCATATCCAGGCTACCCCCAGGCTGGAGAGCATGCTAGTACCAAGCTCTTGGACCTCCAGAGTTGGAATGTAAATAAATTTAAATATAAAAATTTACTATATGCTGCTACCTAGCCTTAAATGCTTCATTATAAAAAATGTAGTAATAAAATGACAGTACAGCACAATGACAAAATCATATGCAATACATTCATAAAAATCATTGTACTGTTTTGGTAATAATACAGCTGGACTTATTCTTATAACAATAAATTACATCAATCTTATGTCATAATGGTTATTCATATTACATAATCTCAGGCATGGTACAATTAATATTTTTCAAGATATTGAAAAGCCATTAAATTAATTCAGAGGTATACTTTGTTTTAATATGTTCAATGATTGAATGGAAAATTATGTAAATGTTATTACAAGTGTGTGGCATATATAATTAATGATTTGATCAATTCAATAATGTTAAGAGAATTTTATACTAACCAAATATTCTTCGATATATAGTCTTCCACTGGAGTGTGGTCTATTTTTTAGGAGTTACACTTTTAGAAATAACTTTAGTTGTTCTTATTGAATTTAAATAAATGACACACAGTTGGATATATATTCCTGGGTAGTATGGGGTTTGAAAGAGGAATAGTAAGATACAAGTGATATAAAGGGGGAAATGAAAATGGGAAGGAGGTCTTCAACTAGGAAGGGAAAATGAGGTCAATATGGAAGGAAAAGGAGGAAAGTGGACAAATTAATCCAAGAATATTTGATAAGGTCTCAAGTAAACGTATTATTTTATATTCATCTAAAATTATTTATGATAAATAGTTTTCCTTACTAGGTTATGAA
Source organism: Peromyscus leucopus (assembly GCF_004664715.2). NCBI lineage: Eukaryota > Metazoa > Chordata > Mammalia > Rodentia > Cricetidae > Peromyscus > Peromyscus leucopus. Next base: position 17,215,818 of record NC_051070.1, on the reverse strand, counting down.
CGTTTGCTGAAAACGTTCCCTAACAAGGAGATAAACTAATAAAACTCCCAGTGCTGTGTGTGAGAAACCTCCTTTTGCATGCTTGGTCAGTTAGTCTACGTGACTCTGAAAATAAAATAAGCTATCACTGTCATTCATGGATGCCTCTCAGAGGTTGAGGGTAAGTCCCTATTGTTGAAAGTACAGCACATTTAGGATACAAGATTTGCATGCTTTGGGATGATCTACTTCCAAACCTTCATTCTTGTGGCCTAGCTTTCATAGTACAAGATAGTATTGTGCAAGCTGCCAAGAAAGGAAAGAAATGAATAGTCCTACCAAACTGTGTTGCTGATGTACAGTAATGACCAGCATGGCAAGATAGTCTTAAAGGTATAATAGAGGTAATCACATGTTGCCAGTAACACACTGGTGTTTAATTGAATTTAAGGCCTAACTAAACATGAGGAAGTCATGCCTGATGCTAGAAACCCAGTCAACCCACCTATGGTTAGTGAGATCATTGATATTAGAAGAGAATCAGATATTGTGACTGTTCTAGACCAGCACAATTTCTAATGCCATCTAAATCTTACCCTCATACCACAGATAACTGTAGTTCTCCATCATCCTCCAAGAAGCTTCCCTCTACAGCCAATGGAAAACATTACACAAAACCACAGCTGCACGAAACATAGATCACCAGTTCATTGAAAACTCAGCAGCACAGCACCTGCAGCTGTAGCTTGTGGTAGGATTTTTAACATTACTTCCCCTTCTGTTTTCTTAGAGGCCATTTCAGTACAATGACCTCCCTCAGTAAAAATAATAATAATAATAAATTTAATTTATTCATTTATCTATTAAGAATGATAACTGGCGTCCTTTGGCATGCAGAAGCTTTTCAGTTTCATGAGGTCTCATTGATCAACTGTCAGTCTTAGTTCCTGCACTATATGTTTTCTGTTCAGGAAGTTGTCTCCTATGTCAATGTGTTCAAGGCTATTCCCTACTTTCTTTTCTATCAGGTTAAATGTATCTGGTTTTATATTGAGGTCTTTGATCCACTAGGACTCGAGTTTTGTTCAGGGTAATATTTATGGATCTATTTGCATCCTTCTTCATGCTAACATCCAACGAAACTAATATCATTTGTTGAAGTTTCTTTCCCTTTTCCATTATAAATTTCCAGCCTCTTCATCAAAAATCAGGTGTCCATAGGTATATGGATTTATATCTGGCTCTTTTACTCAATTCAACTGATCAGTCTCTTTGCAAATAAATACCATGCAGATTTTTTTATTACTATTGCTCTGTAGTACAACTTTAAATCAAAGATGGTGATTCTTCCCGAAGTTCTTTTATTTTACAGGATTGTTTCAGCCATCCTAAGATTTTTGGTTTTCTATATGAAAATGTGTATTGTTCTTTCAAGTTCTATAAAGAAATTTGATGAGAATTGTATTCAATTTGTAGGTTGGTTTTGGTAAGATGGCTACTTTTCCTGTCAGTACTACCAATCCATGAGCATAGGAGATCTGTCCATCTTCTGACATTTTATCAGATATTTTTCTTTAAAGACTTGAAGTACTTGGCATATAGGTCTTTCACTTGCTTGTTTCAAGTTACACCAAGATATTTTTTTTTAACATTTATAGTTATTGTGGAGGATATTGTCTCCCTAATTTCTTTCTCATCCCATTTATCGTTTGTATATAGGAGGGCTACTGATTTTTTGAGTTAATTTTTTCAGCTTTGCTGAAGCTATAGAAGTTCTTTGGGAGAATTTTTGAAGTCTCTTATGTATACTATCATATTATCTGCAAATAACGATACTTTTATTTCTTCCTTCCCAATTTGTATCCCCTTTATTGTCTTTAGTTTTCTTATTGCTGTAGCTAAAGCTTCAAATAATATATAGAATAGATTTGAAGAGAGTAGACAGCTTTGTGAATTCTTTTATGTTTCTGTCGATTTAATTTGATGTTGGCTATTGGCTTGCTGTATATCGCATTTATTGTGATTAGGTATGACCCTGTTTCCCTGAACTCTCCAAGCAAGACTTTTGTGATGAAGGGCTATTGAATTTTGTCAAGGCTCTTTCAGCATCTAATGAGATAATCATGTAGTTGATTTTACAGAATGAGAAAATATCTAGCCCAATTGTCATCAGAGAGGCTTCACCCAGCAACTGATGGAAACAGATGCAGAGACACATACCCAAGTATTAGGTGAGCCTCTTGTGGCAGAAGAGGAAGAAGGATTGTGGAGCCAGAGGAGCCAAAGATACCATAAGAAAACCCACAGAATCAACTAACTTGGCATCATAGGGATTCAGAGAATGAATTGCCAACCAGAGAGCTTGATGAGACTGATCTAATTCCTCTGCGCATATGTTATACTTGTGTAGCTTGGTTTTCTTGTGCAGCTCCTAACAGTGGGAGGCTAGGCCTGTCTCTGACTCTGTTTCTTGCTTTCAGGACACTTTGCTTTCAACTAAGTTGCCTAGTCCACCCTTAATAGGAGAAGAGGTGCCTAGTCTTACTGCATCTTGATATGTCTTGGCTGACTGGTATACATGGGAGCCTTATCCTTTTCTGAAGATAAAGGAGAAGGAGGGGGTTGGGGTGGGGGAGAGGGAACGTTAGAGGGAGGGAGGGGCTGGGAGTAGAGGAAGGAGGGAGAGCGAACTGTGATAGGGCTGGGAAAAATAATTTAAAAATTAATAAAAAATAAAACAGAATGATAGCTGTAACATACAATTCACATGTGAGGATCACATTGGAAATACTGATAAGATTTTTGTTCAATATTTCCATTTTAACAAAGATTTAAATTAAGACTTGCAGAGTTTAGAAATGTTTTTTTTTTCATAGACTAACTCAGATATTTTGCTTGTTTGTTTTTATTCCCACCAATTTCACATCTTAAGGTAGAATAACATTAAATAGCTTTTTCTCCTCATATTTTTTTATGAGCAGCTATATGGTAGGTATAGGAACACATGTGTATTCATTCATGACAAGAAAAAGAGTTGTAGTGTTTGTCTTCCTCAGTCACACAGGATCTTAAAGTATGCACCAAACCCCAACCCCTGCCAAAGGGTGCATCTGACACTGTGTTTCACTGTAATCTTGGTTTCTGGGAACCAGAACTCCGATTGACATTAACACAGCGAGTACTTTACAAACTTAGTTATCTCCTTAGCTCACCCTTTCTTTTTCAATAGCTACTACTAAAAAAATTTAGTATTTGTTTATCTTCTTCTGCTTTGCCATGATTTTATTTTTCTAGAGTCTCTCATTATTTTAAGATTTAAATGTTGTTTAGGGAATTCAGGTTTTCTGACCTTCCTATCATCTACTCCAACATATTAGTAATATCAGAATAAGTAATCTTAAAAATAACAGTACTGATATGATTAACATATCTATTGATTTTACACACAGCCTTGGCTTTTCTTGAACTCATATGGAATAGGAGAAATTTTGTAGATATTAATACATGGAATGTTTCCTACCCTCAAGAATTTGAGTACTTAACAAGCACTAAATCTCATGTAAAATGACAGGTAAAAATGCAGTGTTCTTGAGAAACAATACAAAGAGTGCTCATGTTAAATTACATATCTGCAATTTTTTAAATGATTTGTGTCAGCCTGGTAAGGAGAATTTGTGGAGCTGTGAGGCCACAAGTCAGGAAGTCTTAACAATAAATATAGACTTGTAGCTGCATCGCCCACCATCCAGGGAGCAGCATGTAATGGCACACATCTATATGGAACACGTGGCAACATATAGATTAAAAGAAATGGGCTGAGTTTAAATGTAAGAGCTAGTCAGTGGTAGGCCTGAGCTAATGGCTGAGCAGTTTTAATTAATATAAGCCTCTGTATGTTTACTTGGGTCTGAGTGGTTACAGGACCAGATGGGACACAGAAATTTTATAAATGGCTGTGGGACCTTGGTGCCAAATGAGCACAGGAAAACTTCAGTTACACAGACTGACTTAAGGGGTGACATGGAGAAGGATGGCAATGAGAAGAGAAAGGATGCAGGGCAAGGTACAATAGCTAATCAGCATTATAAAGTTCTTGAAAAAGAATGAGGATTACTCATGAGTTTGAAACCAGTATGGGTATGAAGATTGCAAGGAATAAAATAAATTATTTCCCTTTACTTGTACAGAATGCATTTCAATACTCCTAGATGTCTACAAATGTCTGAATTATGGAAAACACTCAAACACACACATACACACACACACATCTATAATTAAGTCTTGTTTATATTCAGAAAAATAAGAGAGTAAAGCAACAACAGATATCTTAAAAATGTAGCATAAATATGATCTCTATGTTTGTCTCATAAAATTTAATAGTATATCATAATTCCTGAATTTTTATATGAGATATTGCAAAGCTTATATGATAGAGCCACCTGAAATGAATGACATAGCCATTGTGTCAAAGCACTTGGCCGCCAGGTAAGGGTGACTGGAATATCAGTTCTGTGATCTATGAAAGTCTGACAATTTAATTGTTACTCGGTGATAAATGGAGGGGTTAGATATGTAGCATGTACATACTGGTCATAGTAGCTGAAGAGACCATGGGGAGACAGCAGGTAAGGTAATTATGTTATGCTGTACACAGTGGAACACAACTTAATACTTGGAAATTGCTTCTTGATGAAATTTTTCATGTAATATTTGCAGATGAGTGGTTGGTTGCAAGGAACTGTATCTGTGAAATGTGAACCCATGGACAAGGAGGACAACTCTGAATGCCATCAACAAAAGCCCGGTCTCCCAAGGTTCAAAGTTGCTATGCATCTCATTCCCACAGTTATTGACATCTGGATTTACCTATTTAATACTTGATTCTAATTTCTGTCTCAGTGATTTTCTTAAAATTTCTACTTCTTATCTTATTGTAAGCAAGATTTTAGAGTAACAAATGGGAAATTATACTATTAGTTAAATTTTGGCTGCATTGAAGCAAATGAGAATTCATGAGTGGCAATGAGGATATTACTGTCACAGTGACCTAAGTCTGTTGCTTTTATTTGTTTCCTTTTTATTTGTCTTTACAATATATTTAAAATGATGCAAAATAATTACAAGATTCAAGATACAGACATCTACGATGAAAACAAAAATTAACTGGTTTGGAATAGCCAGGTACCTTTTTCCAAAGTCTTCCTCCTCATTTATTAATTAGCAAACCTATTATACACCAGTGAATCCTAATTTACATTACAAAAGAAACTGCACTAAGAGCAAAATCCTACCATGTACTTAAAATGGCCAGGGATATCTAGCTAATTCAAAAAGAGAGGACTGCCAAAAGAAGGAATCTAATCTTAGCAGCCTTTTATCTCTCTTACAATGGCTAAAAATAGGAATTGGGTAGGAGTCTCGGGAGCTTACCTGCCAGTTTGACATTTATTCTTTTTTTAGACTCTCACATGTTCTGTATTGGACCTAAATGTTACTGAATATTTGTGGGAGATTATCTCCTTGGAATTTTCCCAAGATAGTAATTCAGTACTTGACTTTCAAAACCTATCACTGTGCTAAGGGGAACTTGGTGGTTTTACTATCATGTAGCAGAGTGACCTATTTAGTGTTTTAATGTCATAGACATAAGTAAAATGAGGTTTAATCTTATCAGCTATGATCATACATAGCAATGTAATACTTCATATTATACGAATTTGAAGATATCATATTGATTGCACTTTTAATTTAAGTGATTTATCAATATAAACTTTGAAAATAAAAAGAATTATTGTACAAAGCATGGCTTATATTATGTTTATGAATACCAAACCAAATACAGGATAAATTACTCAGATAAGTCACAGTAACTTTGCTTGTCAATTGGTTTTTCAGTTTTATTGAGAGATTGTCTCACTTTGTGTCCCATGTTCCACTGGAAATTATAGAACTTGCTCTTCTCAGGCTCAGAGTGAATAATCCTTCTGCCTTTGACTTCTGAGTGTTTCAGTCACAGACATAAGTTATCACACCCCTTGGCATCTTTGCTCTCTGTAATTCTGTTTTAGTGGCAGCTAATTTACTGCTTTATGTTACTTCAGGGTTGTTGGGTTGGAATTCTCAACTTTGTAGTCAAAGCTAGAACAAAGGGATATTGGATTTTTTTGGACTTTCTATCAATTTGATAAAGAATGTTCTTTGCACTTTGGACAATAGCATATGTAAACCTCTGTACACAATGTGTCAAGAACACAATTTAAGTTTAAATGCTGCTTGCCTCGAAAGATAAACAGTGAGATTATGGCTTCCAGCCCCAACAAAGAATTGTTAATATAGAATCTCTACCTTAAATCATTCTAGCACTATCTTCTAGATACACTAATTTGCCACTTTATTTTTAATCTCAGAAATATGTTCACAGAAAAAAAAAAGTGTAACAAAATTGAGTATTAACAAGTAGTATATTTCTGGGACTTATTGAGGAATTGTATGAGAAATTAAGAAGGAATTCTCTAAAACACTATTTTTTATGGCCCAGGTAGGCCAGGTTCTGGGTTGATGTCCATGGCTCCTATTGCCATTGAAGGCTGTACAAATGCCCAGGGTCTGGACAGACACCCAAGACCATGCTGGCATCCAAGAACCATGCTGCTCTGAAAGGCCTCTGCTGCCATTGGGGCCATAGTGATGTCTGGGCCAGAGCTGCTGCTGAGGGCTGTGTCTCTGTCCATGGTTCTGCTGTATCTGTGGGTCCGTGATGATGTCATAGGAACCAAGGATGTTGAAATCTGAGGTCTGTGCTGAGCCAGCTCCACCCCTCATTGTCCCTAGGATGGCTGGCCCTGCCCCTCCTTGAACACTGCAGCAGGAGAGCTGGCCCCTATGGCATGTACCTAGAAGGGCTGGCTCCACATCTTGCCTAAGGGAGGCGGTACCTGTGGCCCTGGACTGATCAGCTACCACCAAACCCATATCCTTGGCCTTCGACTGGCCCACGCCTACATCTGCCTGTGTATGACCTGCTGGGGTACATGAGGAGACTAGTTCTGTGGAACAGTGGACACAGGTTCTTCATGACTCTGGGAGGTGGCAGGATGTCTGGAAGGAGTTTTGATGAGGGTCGAGTTATGCTGGAGTGCCTGAGGACTTGAACCAGTTCGATGACTCATGTCAATGAACATTTTGTGAATTGGGCTGATTGGATGCAAGAGTGTATACTGCATGACACACGCCAACACGTATGCCACTGGGATGAATGAAGAGGTGTTGGAAACATGGAGTAGTGAGGTGGTTTTTTCTTGTGTGTATTTTCTTCTGCTTTTAATTGATTTGGGGGTGGTTCTTTGAGGGGGGATGCTGCAGAGGTCCGAGAGAGGATGTGGAGGTACTGGGAGGTGAATGGGATTAGGGTGCATGGTATGAAGTTCCCAAAGAATCAATAGAGAATTATGATTAAAATACAACTTTATTTTAACTACTTAAAAGTCCAGAATTCATGTTTTTTTTTTTTTTTATTGAGAAATACTTCAGAGTACAAATTAGTTATTTTATATCTTATAATATACTGTAAAATAGTTTAAATTCAAAAGTATATACATCTTAAGGTATTCAATGAAGGTATTGAATTATTGAGTCTTTCAATAAAATGATAAATCTGAATTTAACGAACTAACATTTATATTCAACTTTTAATGTGATAAATTCAAATTTCTATGTTACATAATGATACAGATGTTGGAATGTGAAGACAAAAAGAAGATTGAAATGAATCAGTTTTTAAGAAGAACACCACTGAGACAAGTTTTGCTTCTTTCTTGGGGATGTACAGACCTCAGGCGAAAGTTGGCTCTAGATAGAAGAGCAGTGAGAAGGTATACAAAGGCTGGAATGCACAGATGCAGGTGTGGGTCTCACAATCACAGAACAAGAGTCTGTTACCACAAGGAATGAACACAGAACAAAATACAACAACACAGAATAAAGAGGAAAATACTAACTTATTTCAGGTGCATTGCTGTATTGAAAGGTGGAGATCTTCATAAACATGGAAACACAGTGTTAGAATGCATTAGTTCTTGCAAAACAATAAATTGATATATTTAGTTCTACTCATTCAAAACAACATATGACTTTAAGAAAATAGAAAAATATACATTAAAATCAGATCACAAAATGAAATAGCTGTACGTTGTATTTCCTTGTCTTTAGATTAATAAGCACAAAATATTCAATAAAGACTGGGTTATACATTATAACTCATGCATAGGTCACTTGAGGAGGAAACAAGGTTTCCTTGAGAGTACTTTGTGAGGACATGAAAGTGCAATGCAGAGTGATAACAGACAACAAAACACTCAGAATTCACACGTAGGACATGGATAACATACAGGACCAGTCACTTGCCCCTGGATGTATCTCTAGGAGTAAAGCTTTAGTACACGTTTTGATGTACATTTACTAGCGGCCGTAGCTGTAAGGTCAAAGTGGAAGAATGACTATGGACAGTGATAAGGTGAATGATGATTGTTGTCTGCCCCTTCCCTCTGAACTGAATCATTGCCTCCTGGCGGGAGAGTGCAGGTTCATAAAACTCAGGAAGAAAATTTAAAAGACTCAGGATGCCCATGACACTTCCATGTTCAGGAAGCCCAGGAAGTTACAGGATTCACACAGCTCTTCATGACTGTTTTATAACAGCAAGTGGTTATTGGGTGAAAGGCAATTATCTACTGTTGATCTCATTTCATATTAATCAGAGTCCACAGGTACAGTTTTCATGAGTGGTGACACATGCTGATGTGAATTTTTTTCTCAGTGAAGAAGCTGCATTTCAGTTGTTTGTAATCCTGCAAGTAACTCCTGGTCCATTTCCCTGTAACTCCAATGAACTCATTATTTTATTAAAAAGGTACAATTGGGTGAAATTTTTTATTTGGTCTCATCTGGGGCAAATAGACATTTATTCCTTCATACCTAGGAAAAAATACATACTGACAAACTCCATAAAAGGTTTTATTAATTCAACATGGGCATGTGACACATGCTAGGTCTATTAAAGTTCCCCATTGTTAATTTTAATGGTTAAATCAGTCTTCTCACATTTTTCTTTTGAGTGTGCTTTGCTCTAGTTTTAGGAGAATGTTGTTTCTACTATATAAAATCATTTGCAACTGTAATATTTTTACAGCACTTCCTCCTTCCCTTTCCTTGCTCTAAATCCTTTCACATATCCCTTCCTGCTCTCTTTCAAACATATGGCCTCTTTTCATACACACACATGAACATACTCAAATATATGTGCATATATGGGTGTGTGTGTGTGTGTGTGTGTGTGTGTGTGTGTGTGTGTGAGTGCATTCCTAGATATAATCTGTTGAGTACACACAATGTTACTTGCATGTGTTTGTCTTCAGGTTTGAACTTTTTGGCACTAGACAACAAAAGAGTATGCTCTTCCCTAGGGAAGATCACCTCTCCTACTCCAGGTTTTCCTATTTCTACTTCTCACACATTTTTCCATGTCCCACAAGCAGGGGACTAGAAGTCTCTTGTTTTCAGTGTTTACACAGTCAATAACCTTGAAGGTTAGGTAAAGTGATTCTAAGACTTACTGAATTTCTTCCACACCCAGTATAGTTAAGATAATACCCCCTTTCAGGGAAAGGGTTTAGAATGTTTTCTTTCAATTCCATTTTAAAATGAATGTATCTGAATCTTTGGACTCTTCTAACTGGAATGACTCTACATATTAAGCAATAATATTCACAGTTCTAAGAATGATAATGCCCTTTGCTTCTGATTTATCCTTCTCATTCTCTTCCACCATTTATGAAATTGGGATGGCCTACACAATGACATTCAGATTACCAATGACTGCTGGAAAAAGAAAATTTAGCTTCTCCCAGGGATAAGCCCCCTTATTTAGTGTCCAATGCAGAAGAGTCTGACCTGAAACCATATATATACAAACAACATAATTGGACTCAACAGGATGTACTTATTATATATTTGTGAACACAAACACATATGCAACAACATCAAATAAACAGAAGCTATCATCTTGAGTGGAGGACACATAAGAGTTATTGGAGTACAGATTTCTTTGATAGGTTGCATGAAGGAAAGGGATGGGCAAAACAATGTAATTTTATTCCCAGTAAAACATATTTGAATAAATAAGATGAGTGAAACAAATTAATAAAGGCAAAGATAAACATGATATGTACTCACTTATAAGTGGGTATTAGCTGTTTAGTAAGGATAGTCATGCTATAACCCACCGTCCCAGAAAAGTTAGATAAAAAGGAGAAATCTAGGGTACACACATGGATCTCCATAGGAAAAAGAAACAGAATAAATTTTGTGGGTGGGGCAGGTGGGATAGGAAGAGGAGGGATGATGTTGGGGAGGAGAGACAGAGGGATAGAGTACCAGTACAGGGTAGAGACAACTAGAATAGGTGAGACTTTAGGGAGCAATGTACAAACCTAGTGCAATGGAAACTTCTCATGACCTATAAGGGCTACCATAGAAAGGACTCCTAGTAATGGAGGATAACTTGCCTGAACTGACCATTATCTGTAATGAAGCTAGGTTCCCAGTGGTGGGACTGGGACCCCAACTCGACCACAAAACTTTCAACCTACAATCTGTTCTGCCTGGAAGATGTGCTGGGGTAATGGTGGCTCAGAGCTTGTAGGAGTGACCAACCAATGCGAGATATAACTTGACTCCTAAGCCACAAGAAGAAACCCATGTCCAATATTGCCTGGATGGCCAGGATCTGGTAGCTGGACAGCTCAGAAACCTAGGTTAGAACCAAGCCCAACTGACAAGAAAATGTCAATGAAACAATTCCTAATCATATTCTGATACACTCATATATACTCATATATCAGTGCCTTGCCCCTTCCCAGTCATCATCAGAGAGGCTTCCTCCAGTAGCTGATGGGAGCTAATGCAATACTCCTCAGTGAAACATTAGGCAGAAATCAGGGAACCTGGCAGAAGAGAAGGAGGAAGGATTGTAGAAGCCACAGCGATTGAGGATACCAGAAGAAGTGGCCCACAGAATCAACTAATTAGGGCTCACAGAGATCACAGAAACTAAAGTGGCAATCACAGATTCTGCATGGGTCTGACTTAGTTACTCTACATATATGTTGTAGTTTTGTAGCTTGCTCTTCTTGTGGGACTCCTAACTGTGGGAGTGTGGGAGCATGTGTCTCTGACTCTTTGGCCTGCTTGTGGGACCCTTTTCCTCCTACTGTGTTGCCTCAGCCAGCCTCAAGAAGAGGGCTTTTGCCTGGTCTTTTTGCACTTTGTTATGCTGTATTCTGTTGATATCTTTGGGAGGGCTGATCTTTTCTGAAGGTGCAGTGGATCTGGGGGAGTGTGGAGGTGTATGGAGAGAATGGAAGAATTAGCTGGAGGGGAGGCTGTGGCCAGGATATTTTTTTATGAGAGACAGACAAAGAAAAAGAGAAAAATCTGAAATAAATGCCACAAAAAGTCATTTACTACTTTATTTTATTTTATTCACATCTCCAGAAGGAATAGGCATTAACAGAAGGAAAGAGGCGTGGTAGACTGAAGGTGTGAAATACTAGCTTAAAAGCTACACAAAAAGTTTGCCAAAGCAGGAAAGATTAAAAAACTTTATCTTCTCTACAAGTGTAATATTCATATACACTGATAGAAAAAATAGCTTGTATTTGCATGGATATCCTGATGAAGCCTCTCAGTGATTTACTTGTTTTTATTGAGTTTCTATCTCTTCTCATGTTCTGCAATCACCCCTCCCAACTCACTGCCCTGACCTCAGTTATTTCAAGTGCATCAAGGTTTCAAACAAGTGCATTAGCCCCCAAAGACAGCTGAAAGTCATTTCACAGCACTGAGTATAGTGGGGAAATGGTGTAAACAACATACTCGAATGGCTCTTTTATGCATAAGCATAAAAGATTTTCCTGCCCAGCTCCATCCTGGGGGCTGAATAGTTATCTGTACTCAATTGGTAAGAAGTGCCTGGTGTTGATGATGTGCAAAGGGGTTTAGTGTTGCATTGTCACTTGGAAAAACAGTGATTATAGAAGGTCATTTATCTAACCTTGTGATCATAAGGCTCACTTGATTTATCTTTTAGCATCAAAAAGTAAAAGAGACAAGTCATTACATTTTGAGGACACTCAATCCCAAATTTTGTTTCCCTTCTGTAGGAATTAATGTTATAGACTTGTATGTCATTTCTATAAAGAATTTCATGAAGAAACATCCAAGTGCAACAAGAAATGCAGAGAGTGACCAGCTGTGTTAGTTAAAAATCCGACTATCGGAACTACTTTAAACATAGTACAAAACAGCATAAATTTCTTTTATTCTGTACTATATTTAATGTAATCCGTAGAGTCTTTTTGTTTTTTACTTCATTTCACATTATTGTGAAAAGATAACTGATATTGACATGAGAAAATATTTAACTAGTTGCCTCTTGGTTCCACACATTTGGATGGTCTTCACCCACAGCAGAAAGGAAGAAGCCAGAGTGGACGGGGTGGGGGTAGAGGGGCAGGAACAAGCTATTCCTCCTTATATCCTCAGTAATGCAGTGCACCTAAAGCTGGTATAAGACAATTTCTCATTTGGGGAAAGCTAATCTCCAGTTCCATTTGGCACAAAGGTAAAGTTATACTAGAAAATATTTAATTTGCTATTTTTCAAAAATGACATTTTAATTAGCAATAGTAGCTTACTCTGTGTCTTGTAGGGTAATAATCTAAGTGATCTGAGAGATACTTACATTCAAGTATATGAATTTCCCCCTTAACTGTTTCCAAGATTCTCTAAGATAATTTGTGAATACTTTAAACAGTATCTGGAATTTTGTAGCTTAGACTATTCATTACCTGTTTAATTTACTTTGGAAAGCAACTCATATGAGGCAAAGTAGGCGAGAAAAGACTAGGGGACAAAGGAATCTGCCCTGTCTCTGAATAGCTATGTCTCCACATTAGGAGGATGCTACTTCAACTTCATTGTTCAATATCCTCCAAGATGCAGGTACACACACATGCACATACACATACCACAGACACACAAACAGCCACACACAAACATGAATAGCCACACATGCAAGCAACCACACACACACACACAAACACACATACAGTAACACACACAATGACACACACAAGCACATATACACAAACATACACACAACCACAGACTTCCAACCAGTTACACACACATGACCACACACATACAACTACACACACAGAATGCCATACACATACAACCACATACACACAAGCACACAAAACAAATAAAAACACAAAATTGGAAATACATGGCACGAAATTTCTTTTCAAAAAAGCTTCAGATAACGTCTTACTGCTATATTCATCAGCCTTTTTTAAAAAAAATATGCAACACATGATACAATAGACGTTTCTTCAACAACCTCTCTCAGATCACATCCCTCTAATTTCTTTCTGAAATGTAAGGCTGTTTTGCTTTGCTAAGCAGACTTTTGCTTCAAGATTGATTTTATTGCTCAATTCTTACCTCTGAGAAGACAATTACTTAAAAACAGGTATTCACTTGTAACAGCTTCCCTTTTCCTTAGACTTTATAGCTGGAGATTTCTTACTTTAGTGTTGTCTTGTTTGCCTCATTCTTCATCAACATTGTGGCCATATATAAAGCTTATTAATGGAACAGTCACTTCTTATATTCTTCAGAGTGGGATTCGGAAGGAAAAAAACCTCACTGTTCAGCATGATTTTAGGTTCTCTGACTTCCCTAATGCCTGGGCAAGCCAGCTATCAGAGTAGGAAGAGATATGCACCTATTTTCATGAGCAGGCATCTAGATTTTGAACTAGGAATATTTATAGTTAGACCTAAGTCTATAGCAGCTTGGTGCTGGAACCTGGTTTAATTTTAGACAATGGATATTCTATTGCACTTGAGTCTACAATGAACAAGCTTGCTATCATGTGTGAGTAACCATAGGTGCTGCCAGGTCACCAGACAAGCAGGGATTCATCCAGGCACCCAGGAGCACAGAAGTGAATTCCATTCTTTATGTCCCGTTAGGTAAGCTACATTTGGTCCTGTCACAGGGGCCTAAAGTAGTGGTAGCTCCTCTTCAATCCCCAGCAATCAGCAGAATGAGCTCAGTTCTTAAGACCATGATAGGTTCTACATCTGTGCCAGGACTTTGGACAATGGTGAGGGCAGACCTCAAAATAGCCTGAAGAGTTCATGGCACATGATGCACACACCTACGTCAATCATGAAACAATTTTAAGATACGTTTGTCTAAAGATGAACAAGCTTGCTCTGTCAGTGAACCAATTTTGTGGCTCTTGTTCTGTCTTAGTGAACTTGTTCCATCTCTTGGGCTGATCACATAAAATAACATTGTTTATCTAATAGTTTCTACATCAACAAAGAAATCACAAGGCATGTTGGCATATGTCTCTAATTTTCTTACTCAGAAAGTTGATACATGAATATATTTCTATGAATAAATGGAATTCTGATTTACATATGGATTACCAGGACAGCCAAGAACACATAACAAGACTCTCTCTATAAACTGGAAAAAAGGACAACATAAATTGACCTTTCAGAAAGCTTCATTTATCTCAGAAAAAAATATGTATAAATATGGATATTTCTTTTGGTTTATTCAAACATCTTTTTGAGAATTTCATATGTCAACACTGTATTTACATCATTTCTACTCCACCACCACACCAATCTAACTTCTTACCTTACCCAAGACCACAGATTTAAGAGCTCTTTCTTTAATTATTGCTTTGAAGTTGTCCCTGATTCTCAGTTTCTCCACAGTCACTAATTGCCTATACCTCTTCACATAGGAGAATGACCTTGTGAGATTTCTCTTATCCCCATTGGTATATCAGCTTTTGTTGTCATTTTCAGGTCTTTTTTTGGCAACCATAATAATAAGGTTTAATGTGTATATCTTTCCTGTCCCATGTAAAGACATTATCTTACAGCAGTTGTCCTGATCCTCTGACTCTTACAATCTTTCTGTCATGTCTTCCAAAAGGTCACCTACACCTTACTTTTAGAGGCTGTATTCATGCATTAACAATCAGAGTATTTTATATTATTTTTGGTAATATATTTACAAGTGTAAATGGACAATAATTGTTATGTGAAACATATCTTAACTATGTGTTAACATGGTACAGCACAGTTTTAGTTTTTCTTCATGATATGAGAAACAGGAAATATGTTAGCATATCAACCAAACTGTAGTTTTCTAAAGGGCTCAGGTTTTCTTTAATTTGAAATGCACATTTCTGTCTTTTGACAAGGAGTTGTTTTGATTTACTTTGATACAAGGGGCATTATGGATTTATACTTCAGTGATTGATGAATTATTGTCTTTTACTATCAAAATACTCTTTGTTTATATTACAATGGTGATTGCATTTGTGTAGGCTACTTTTCAAAGTCAGATAAAGCCCCAAACAGCAAATTTACTTCAAATTCAAAAGTAGAATGGTGACAAGAATATGATAGTTTTAAGAATAAAATTATAGTTCTGAATCCATTAATATTTTGTTTAAATTATTATCATCAGAGGCTTTTTATTTTTACATTTGAATGTTGAAAATATTTTTCTCTCTAGTGATTAATATTATTTTTGCAATTGCCTTGATAATACAGTTGAAAAATAGCCCCTGTCACCAAACAAAATTATGCCCATGTCATATTTATTTTCTGTAAAGTAAAATGAAAATTAAAATGTTGGTTAAAAATTTCCTGAAATGCAGATGTGAAGATTATGAAAGACGTTTATGCTTGTTTTTCTTTTTGATTGAGATAAAATTCTTAACAAGAAACTTGCCTCCTGGACATTTAAGTTTGTAATGTGATATTATTACAGGACCAAAGCTATAAATACTGAATAATTAAGAACGAAAAGTAAGATTTCTTTAAGTATAAAAGCATATGATTCCCACCTGTTTTTAGTAACCCACAAAAATGTTAGACACGGGATGAGATCTTTTCTCCTCCACGATTTAAATTATAATTTGTTTCTCCGCATTAATCATATTAAACTGTGTAGATTTATTATGTCTCTTTACCCATTCATTCACAATGTCATTTGGAAGCTGCTTGTCCCTAGGACATATTACATTATGAATTTAGTCATGGCAAAATATACATAACATAAAATTTGCCAGCTTGCAGACTTTAAAGAATGAACTTTAGTAAAACGCTTATATTTAAATTGTTTTGTAACTCACCTCTAGAACTTTTACAACTGACAAAGACGAAACTCTTCACCATGGAAACAATACTAAATTCATTTTCCGAAGCCATTGACACTGTCTTTCCTCTTACTAGTTTTATAACAGTGGCTACTCCACAAGCTTCATATACATCAGCTCATACAGTATTGTCTTTCTGTAACTGCATTTTTTCATTTTTAAAATTAATTGATTAATTGTTTGAGTAATTTATTTATTTTATATCCCATACATACTTTCCCCTTCCTCCTCTCCTCCCATTCCCTCCCCTAACCTCACTTCCACCCCACCTCCAACCCACTTCTATGCTTGTGTTCATAAAGGAGCATGGGTATCAACCCATGGGTATCAACCACGCATGAAATATCAAGTTACAGTAAGACTAAGTACCTCTCCTTGTATTAAGGCTGGGTAAGGCAATCCAGTATCTGGAATAGGGTCCCAAAAGCCATTACAAAGTCAGAGACAGCCCCTGTTTCCACCGTTAGGTGTCCCATAAGTAGACCAAGCTAAACAATTGTCACATATACATAGAGGGCTTATGTTGGTCCCATGCCGGCTCCCTAGTTGTTGAATCAGACTCGGTGAGTTCCTATTTGCCAGTTAGTTGTTTCTGTGGGCTTTCTTGTGATGTCCTTGACCCCTCTGGCTCCTAGAATTCATCCTCCCTGTCTTCTTCAGGACTCCCCTAGGTCGGCCTCAGGTTTGCTGTGGGTCTCTGCATCTTTTTCCATCAGTTACTGGATGAAGACTTTCTGATGAATATTGGGATAGTCACTAACCTGATCACAGAAGAGGGCGAGTTCTGGCTACCTATCCACTATTGGCAGGAGTCTTAGCTTTACGGGAGCTTCCCTTGTATCAGGTTTCTACCTGACTCCTTTCCAGGCATTCTTTCAGTGTTCTCCCTCTCCACCTACCCCCTAACCCTATCCCTCAAGTTCCCATTCCCACCTGCCCTAGTCAACCCAGGAGATCCCTTCTATTTCCCCTTCCCAGAGAGCCATCCATGCCTGCTTTGGCCTTTTTTGTTACCTAGCCTCTCTAGGTCTGTGGATTGTATGTAGCATGATTATCCTTCACAGTTAATACCCACATATGAGTGAGTACGTACCATGTTTTTCTATCTGGATCTGGGTTACCTCACTCAGGATGACTATTTTCTAGTTCTATCCATTTGCCTACAAATTGTGACTGCCTTTTTAAACTTGGCAATGTCGTAAATATTGTCCTTAATATTTTCCAAAACATTTGTTAACCTTGTAGCATATTCTGGGACCTTTTAGCTCTAGAAGGTCAGGTAATGTTTTACTGTATATGTTTTGGAAGGTCAGGTAATATTTTACTGCATAAGCATTTTGCTTCTCCTTTCATTTAATGTTGAGGTTCTTATTCTGCTTCTTGGTTTGGAGAATATTCCTGCCATGACAAAGTCATACAAATGTCCTTCAAAGAGCTGCAGCAAATAATTTCAATACATTTACAAAGTGAAAAGACTTGACAAAAGGTATTTACTTTTTTTCACAATGTAGGACATCAACATAGTATTTCAGATAGAGCTGACTGATTGACATTTCTCCAAACGTAGAGAAAAATTTCTAATTTCTCTCCATTATTGCTAACACTTGCTTTATTCTGGGACTTTTATTACTGTTTATTTTGTTTATTTGTTTGTTTTGGGATAATTGTCATCACAGTGAGTGATAAGTCTACCACTGTGCCTTTGACTTTCATTTTCCAAATAATTAATAATGTTAAGTGTATTTTAATTAAATTCTCTTTCTAGTTTTCAATATTCTTCATTACTGACTAGTGGTTGTTTTTCAAAATTGAGCTCATTCTCCTGGTATCTAATATATAATATATATTGTATTTCATTTCATAAATATCCTTTTGTCTTTCATTCACATGCAGTTTTAACTTCGATATAAATCAATTAACCTATTTTGCTTTAGTTGCTATTTGAGCATTTAATAGTGAAATCAAGGCATTGTTTCCAATCTGAATGCCCTGAAGATTTTTTCTATGTATACTTTTAAATGTCCATGCATATGTAAACCTCATGTTTTGGCCTGCATTCTGCTATGGATTAATATTTGTATAAGCATTAAAAAAAACCATCATATTTCATTCTTTTGAATATTGATTCAAATACTTTCCCATCACAACTTTGTCAAAAAACAATCAATCACACACTCAAAGGTTTATTTTTGTATTGTATTGTCTATTTTATTAGTCTTCTGTCTGTACTTACATTTGGCTTTTTAATCAGGACAGGTGAGACCTCTCACATTATGAATAGTTTAATATTGCTTGTGTTTTTTAGCATTCTCTGAGATTTCACATTATTTTCAAAATGTCATTTCTTCTTCCTTACACAGAAGCCATTGAGATTCATATCAGTAACATTAAATCTCGTCTTACCCTAGATATTAATACCACACTATTAAACAATATCCTTATGGTCATATGTGTGTCCATAATGACAGAAACAACTTTATGTGATAGCTGCCTGCCTGCCATTTTTTTCAATAATTTCATGCATTTATTTACTGCTCTGTGTCACTCATTACACATTAAAGTGAGTAGATTTTTTTATCTATTCCAATTTGTGCTTTCAGCTTATATTAATCATTGTAGTCATGACACTGTGAATATATGAAACTTTAAAAAATTTGTATCTATAATATTCAAGCATGATACATGGCATGTAATATCTTTGTTTGATAATACTATACTTAAGCCTTGGAAAAGTAACACACCAAAATGAACCAAAGATAGGACACACAGTATGAAACATAATACTGTGAAATTATTTCAGTTATTTATTTTAATAATTTATTATTATTTAGCATGTTAAAATATCAACTAGATGGCTTCACATATCAAATAAAGCACTACATTATATAGTATTTTAACTCAATATTTTTAATTCTATACTTGATATTAAACCAATAAGTCTATAATACTTGTAACTCACCACAGCATATTTAGAAACTCCTAATAAATTAAATACTGCAAATATTGCCCCTCTAAAATTGGTCTGTGTGCTAACAAAATGCTTTCCATGTTTTTGTATCTTATCAAAGTCTTTATTATAAATGAGAAAACACAAAAGTAATTAGTTTTTTGTTTGGGAAAGTTTCATTGTGCTGTTATTTTTATTGTGGCTAACATACACATTCTTTACCAAACAAATTGAAAAAAGAAAGCAGAAGATAAAATTGTCACTTAGATGAAGTGTTTGCAATGAGTTTTTGTGTGGAGTAGAAAACAGTTTTATATATGCCTGTCATAATGCTGTGTTTGCAGTTCAGTAAATATATGTCTAAAGCCAAAGAGCTGTGTCAGCAGTTGATTACAGATCAATATGTTCACAGTACTGCTGAGTGCTGAATTAAAAGAACAAAACGTTCTGTTTCAGAGACAAATAATCACGATGACTCAAGGAAGTTGCTTCATTCAGAATGTGCTTTGAGATATTTCAGAAAAGAGAATACTGCAGATGAAGAAGTAGGTGTGTTTTAAAATTTCTGCTCATGCAAATAACTAGTCATTTTTAAGTTTTATTTGATTAAACCCATGTAAAATGCATTCAAGTGTGTTTTTATTTTAATGTGCTTTAGATAGATAGATAGATAGATAGATAGATAGATAGATAGATAGATAGATAGATATTGTGTGTGTGTATGTGGATGGAACAAGTGGGGAAGAGGGTTAGGATGGCTGTGGTTACGACAGAGACAGCCCTCTGGAAAAGAGACTTTGGTGAATCAGCTCATCTTTATTCCAGAGTATAATGAATATAGAGGATTGAGGAGGCTAGGGACAGACTCTGATTTGTATTAAGTGGCATGGTTCTATCACATGGATTCTTAGGTGACAGTGGGTCTTATACTAGAGTGCCTAGCACAAGTCTTCTAGCAGGAATCTGTGCCTAGGGTCAAGCTAAATATAAATTAGGCATCTGTCTTAGAGACAGCTTTCAGATAATGTCATTCCTTCAGGCCCAGGGACATTCTTCATATAAGGGCAGGTAGAGGCAGGAAGGGAGTTTTTATGTTGCCAAGCTTTTGGAAAAAGCCACCAGGCCATGATGGACTGCAACTCGACCAGCCAGCATGGCCTTCCAACACTGTTTTTGCTAATGACTTTAAGTTATGTTGATTCGTGAGTTATTAACTGAATCATTTATTTCAGGAAACAGGTTGGAGACTTTCAATAATGACCGTATTTTGTGGATAGGAAAAATGATTCTGAAATAGAATTTTTTTTTAATAAATCTCTGATGTTAATAGAAATATTCCCAAGATTTGAGATGAGGTTTCTTGGATCTTAGATATGGTATTTTCAGTGGATGTATGTGAACAAAAGTATTCGACCTTAACAGATGGGAAACTTACCCTAATGTAATGAATTATACATAAAGCAATGTCATAGGCCACTTAAAATATTGGATTCATCTCTAACATTGTAGAGAATATTCAAAGACACTTTCAAAAGTTCAGTGTAAAATATTCGCTTAGGCTTTTTATAGTGTTAATAAAAGAGTAAGGATCTCTTCAATAAATGATTTTGAGAAAACTAAATATGTGTATATAGAATAATGCAGCCTGAAACATAGATGCTGGATTTTTTTTTTAAGAACATGTTTCGATTTAGAGAAGGAGAAAGCCATGCTCCAACTCCAAAGGCACATTGAAGTTTTAATTGAACTGGTACTAGAAAAAGACCATTTGCATAACATATCTGTAGAGAACAGCAGAAACAAACATTTGGGAAGATTTATGAAATTTTATCCTGTTAGAAATGTGATATACCAATAGGCCAGTTTGCACATTTTTTTTTTCTGGATGATTCATCCTTTTTCTTCAGGTGTCTCATTTGTCCAATCGTCTTCAGATACTTTAGCTGGATCTTTCATTCTCCTGGATAAAAAAAAAAACCCTGCCCCAACCCTAACTTTTGGGAGTTTCTCTTTTGGCAAGTTATAACTCATCAAATGAAAAGTATTTGTTAGTCTTATAAGTTAGTTTTGATTGAATGGTCACACTGGTTGATGAACTATCACCTCTTCTAATCAAGAGGTCTCTCTTATTCAAATTTAATCTTTTAGTTGCTCTGGGGAGGAGTTTCCCCATGGTAATAGGGAATGATTGAACAAAATTTGACATGAAGGCCTTAGAGAGCCCTTCCAAGGCATTTCCCAAAGGCAAAGGGTTACCCTGTCTGTCCCTTGTTGATCTGCATTAATTGGTCCATTGCTAGTCTTTGCCACACCTTCTGCATACTCCAGAAGGCAGGGGTCTTCTGTTTGGATTATTTCTAGGAAACAAATTCTTTCTATGAATGACTTGTCTACAATTCCTTTTTAGGTGACCTCGTTTGCTACAATTAAAACCCCTGACATCTTGATTTTTCTTCAAGCCTCTTGAATCACCTCTCCTATCCAAGCATCATCATGGTTCTGAGATTCAATATCGACTGTATCTCAGATTCATTCCTCTGTGGTGCTGATCTTGCCTTTAAAGGACTAATTACCACTTTGCATTGTGAATTAGCATTTTCAAAAGCCAATAATTCAAGTATTATTTGTCTTGTTTCTGAATTTGGTTTCATTCTATTTATAGCTGAAGTCAATCTTTGTTAAAAAAAAAAACAGTGAAGGTGACTTTGGGGCTCTGTATAACTTTATAAATGATTCAGTTCTCTTTCTGACTTCTTCAGTTCTGTCCCAAGCATTCAAAGCTGCTACTTGGCATACAGTCAGGGTGTGGTCATCAAATAGAGACTGTCTTTGTACATCAGCATAATCACCCTCTTCAAGAATTTGGTCTGGGGAGATTTCAATACCTCTAGCCCTACTTCATTGTTCAATGGTCCTGACCTCACCATTTCACCAATTCCTCCACTGTAATTGAGGACCAGGTTCCAATACTGTTGTATCCAAGTCTCTCCTGTCTTGAGGTACAATTCTGTTACTAGTTGACCATGACACCTGCTATCATCTGCTTCACAAAAGATGAATGCATGCCATTTGAGACTTTTGCTTCCTTAAATCCCCTTAAATCTAACATTTCAACATGAATCTGGTCAGCTCTTACACAGCCTTGGGATATCTGTCGTTTGACAATTGTTCCTATAAGATGACTAGATAAATTTAGGTTGTTTGTTTGAAAACCTTGGGCTATTTCTCTCTAATTTTATAATGTAAAGGAGAACGTTTGTTCTCCTTTAAATTCCTCTGTCTGGGTCTAAATATCTCTATGATCCATTTTAATAAGATTTTCTAAGGCCTGTATCTTGGCACTCATATAAGCCACCTTTTTAATGAGATAAATCAAGAATTATCAAAACAATAATAAGAATTATCAAAATGATAATTAATGTTATGTCAATCCCAGTTAATTATCCTTTCATTTAACTATTCCATTTTTAAACCATGCATTGTGTAATCATACAGAGACCTAACTCCCTCCATCATTATAGCATGTCCCATTTTTTTTGGGGGGGGCGGGTTTCGAGACAGGGTTTCTCTGTGTAGCTTTGCGCCTTTCCTGGGACTCACTTGGTAGCCCAGTCTGGCCTCGAACTCACGGAGATCCGCCTGGCTCTGCCTCCCGAGTGCTGGGATTAAAGGCGTGCGCCACCACCGCCCGGCTAACATGTCCCATTTTTAATGTGAGAAAAAAAAAATCTCTCTTTCTCTTTTTTTTTTTTTTTAACTAATTTCCCCATTTAGGAATTCACAATTGTCTCTCCAAATCTGCTGATGATGGTGACGATGACAGGGAAGTGTGAAGCTGACTGCTGCTGTGTAGAATAGTTGAAGCCTGAACAAGTGTCAGGGAAGTCACCTAGTGTGGTAGCGACCTGAGCAGGGGTCCAGGGAAAGCCCACAACCCCTCCCCTCCCCCCAGGAGAGGGAGGCTCCTGTCTGAAAAGCACACATAGGAAAACATGGGGGAAGAAGCACACGTGTGTGGCAGGCGCTGCCTGAAGGCAGAGCTGGCCAGTGGTGAGGGGATAACTCTGGCAGCATTTGGAGCCTAAGCACCTGTGGAGTTTGCTGCACAACAGAAAATTCCTGGACTGGTTCAGAAAGCTTGGGGTAAACAAGGAAAACCTAGCCAGTGGGGCTGTGACTTAGGATGGAGCCCCCTTAGATAGCTCTGGCATGTGTCGGTTGCTGTAAAGTCACAGGCAAGCAGCTTTTTCATGAATTAATGCCCCAAAAGTTGGGTGCCAGATGAAGGGTGATCCTGATTAGTCTTATCAATAAAAACCAGGAAACAGATATTGGGGTAAAGGATGAAAAATCAGAGAAGCAAAGGAGCAGCCAGAGTGATTTCTTAACTATCCGGATCCTCAGAGAAAAAGGGCATGAGATCCTATCTCCACCAGCCTTATGTTCCTGTTTCTGCTTCCTGACTGTGCTGGGATTAAAGGCATGAGCCTTCCAAAGGCTGGGATCAAAAACATGAGCCTCCTAAGTACTGAGATTAAAGGTATGAGCCACCATCACCTGACCTCTGTGGTCAACTAGTGGCTAGCTCCACCCTCTTGTCTCCAGGCAATCTTTATTTGTCTGAACACAAACAAAATATCACACAATATTTTCTTAACATCATGTCTTGAATGAGCTCATTTAAATGCAAGAAGCTAACTATGCAACATTATCTTGTAATCTCATGGAATGAACAAATCAAAAGCTCAATTTAGGAAAATCCATAGAATGCAGTTATTTCTCAAATGTGTAGTAGTAGTGTTCTAGAAGAAAAAATACTAAGACTCTAGAGTACAAAACCACACTAACATACTCCTAAGTGCTATGTTAGAGCATTTAGTTAAAACACTCATTTTATAATATCAAGATAAATTTTAAATAAAATGTAATAGAGTAACTAAGTAGAAAAAACTATGAGAATCTATGAGGTTGCTTAACATATTTTTTTTGAATCACAAAAATATTTGTTGGGGAAATAGCACTATGCACAGACAATTTACAGAAAAGTTGCATATCATTTCCAAATTACAAAGCACATATTTTATCATCATGTTCTCTATGTAAACATCTTGCTTTAAAAACTAAAATACTGTGTACTTTTGTGCATTGACCAAAAAAAATTATAAGAATATACATAATTGCAAAGGTTACCAATCAATCATACAATTCAATTCACACATATGAGAAACTGAAAGCAACCTAAAACTGACAAATAGATTGCCAACTTTAGCTATATCTATGCTCTTAAACATAGCAAAATAAACTAACTCAGAAGCCACAAACATGGAGGCACGGATTCAGAATTTTTGCTGCAGCATGAAAGAAAATGGTTTACCAAAACTACTGATTTATGAGTCCAATTATCAAAGTATTCTGGAAATTTTAAATCCATTACAAAAGCTGTCAGTGATTACTGTGGGTGTGGGGTTACAATTGCCTCAGTTTTATCTCCTATAACCAATGGGTTCAACCCCTATACTCCTCTACTACAGAATGTGACTGTATTTTCGAAAGATGGCTGATAAATAGGCAATTTCTGTTACTTGCATTCATGTTCTTGGGGAAATCCATTTGATACAAGAAAACCGACTGATGTTCTTTTCCCTGGGAGAAACCATTTCTCCCATTCTCAGCCTTCCTTGTCGTTTAGTTGTTTTAGGAGGGTTGAGGTGTTGTAGTCTTTCTTTGTTAACTTTGGCATGTTTATTGTTATCCTCATTCAGCAAAGCTTAGGTAGTCATGTTGTTGAGGGCAATATGGGAGAAAAGTTTGGAGTGAGGAGATGGAAAACAAAAATGATGTAATTATATTACAAACTCAGAGATAAGGAAATAAAAAGAGACAATTAGACTATGAAGTGTTTAAAAGCTAATCTTTAGTGATACTGAGAGCCCATAGAGATGATCACTCAGACAGAGTTTGTACATAATTGCAAGTCTTTATTTTAGCCAGCTGGAACTGCACTCAGGTATTTGGGACCTATGGTGATATTTTATTTGTGCTGAAGTGTGATTTTATTTGTATGTTAATAAATAAAGTTACCTGGGGGTCAGAGCTAATAGCAAGCCATAGCAGAAGCTGGGCAGTGGTGGCACGTGCCTTTAATCCCAGCACTCTGGAGGCAAAGGCAGGCGGATCTCTGTGAGTTCGAGGCCAGCCAGCTACAGAATGAGTTCCAGGAAAGGCTCCAAAGGTACACAGAGAAACTCTGTCTCAAAAAATCAATATATATAATCATGTGTGTGTGTGTGTGTGTGTGTGTGTGTGTGTGTGTAAGAAATGATGACAAAATATGGCAAGTCTTTCAGAAAGTTACTTTCACTGTGTCTTCAGAAAGATCCTTCCAAAAGGCCCACAGCAGCAGAACTTTTAAAATGCAAATTCTTCCAGAAAGCCAAGAATAGAGACTACCTGATTGAGAAGCTGCTTATGAGAATGCCAGACATAGGCCAAAGAGCCAAGAAGCTCCTGTTTCCAGCTGCTGTTGGATGGACGATGGTCCATCACTTACTCTTTTCCGCTCAGTACGGCGAGTTCCTGGATCAAGTGCTCACCTCCATAAAACTGAAGGTGGAGATCGGGAGTGAAGTGATGATGAAATGGATGGGAAGAGTGAGGAAGGAAAGGCATCTGACTCCCAAGAGAAGTCTCACAGAGTAAAAGAAGAACATCCAGAGATCTCGGTAAACGCTGGTGGCATCCCGGAGCAAATACAGTCCCTCTTCGTAGTGTACTTCTTGACTGTGTATATTGCATATACTTCTTGGATATAGTTTTTCTTGTATTAGTTATAAGCTTTTTTAATTTTAGACGACAAAAGGGAAATGTGGTTGATATATTGTGCACCCCAATAAACTTAACTGGGGGTCAGAGAACAGAACAGCCTTAATATTAAACATAGAGGTTAGGCAGGGGTAGCACACACCTTTAATCTAATCACATGGCAGGCAGAGTCTGTATGTTCAAGGACATAGCCAGCTTGGAAACACACACCTTTAATCTCAATACCAACCATAGAGACCTGGAGGTCTATATAGACAGGCAGTGATGAGGAGGTCATGTGGTTGGGTTTACAACCAATGAGAAGGCAGAACAGAAAGTCAATGAAAAGACAGACACACAGGAAGTAGGTCTTTTTCTCAGGGTAAAGACGACAGTGTCAGCGAGGGATAAGAAGGCAGTTTAGTCTCACCTCTTAACTACTGCTCTGACCTCTTGGGTTTTTAACTGTGCATTTGGTTCTGTGTTTCTTATTTAATAAAACCATTCAGAATTACATCTACAGTAACCCAAATGTAGCCCCAACATTTAGAGCAAAGGGCTATTAAAGACAAAATAACACATCCTTGTATCTCACTCAGCAGCTGCAAGGGTTGGTTTCAGCAAGCTAGAAGTTTAACAGAATTTAAGATAGACAAGTAATTGGAGGGGGGAGTTTTGCATATGCAAACAATTTAATAGAAGGTAAAATAAGTTAGCATCTTGACCTAGGGTACCTAAAATAGATTTGATAGTTATTCATGGTATTCTCCATTAAGGAGACCAAATTTGACTTAATACTAAAATGTCTTTAGCAAAAATACAGGGGAAGGAACCATGATACTGTCTTGCCCTGCAACATTAGCCTAATTAGAAGGTTGTAGTTATAAAATTAACATGGTATTTGCCCCATTCAAGGAAAAAGCAGTGGTGCATATGCTCAGAGGAATACTTTCTAAGGATGCAGCAGTGGGCCCAAGGATGCTACAGAAGATGTCACAAGAGGCTTCTGCAGAAAACTGTGATGTACTGGTACTCATGGTGATTTCATGTCTCCTCACTCTAAGACTGAGAATGCAAATGTTGACATACTGAATGTCTTTAGTGGTTTATTATCAAATACCTAGTCAACTCTTGGTGATCACACATCATAGCTCAGAGTGGCAAAATTATTTCATATTATAGTAACAGATACATATTAGACTTTGTCAACCTTCACAGGTTCCCTTGCATAAAAAATTCTAGTTAGAATATATGAGTTAAATTAATCATGGTCATGATCAGAAAATCTTAGTATGTATGGAATATATGAAGAATAATATATGAAAATGATCTGAATGAGTGACTGAAAAAAATGTTGCTGAATTTGGAAATGGTTGGTATTATGCATTCAAGCCCAAAGAGCTATAAACACTGAGTGCACTCTAGGTAATAAACATTTCCTTTCCCTGAAGGTATGAGTTCAGTATTTTAGTAACACTGTACCTAAGCAATGAAATTAAATAGTTATCTCAATGTATGGAAACTAATGGCGACAAATCTATTACTTCACTTCAAATCTCTTCTCTCTGTGATAATCACATGAGACAGAAATCAGAAAGAATGCAGTCACATCCTCAAATGACATTTATATAAAACTCCATCCATTACCATCAAAATCAACATTATTTTCAAGATCACATGAGCATTTCATCAAACATATCAGGGCCTAATTAACTATTTACTAATTTTTAAAATAAAATTATATAGCCATAGTACTATTAAATTAGAGAACAGTAATAGAAGAAAATTGGAGACTGAACTGTAATAACAAAAGCATCAACAAGAAGTCTTCATGTAAATTGAAAAACATTTTAATATAAATGGGTATATGATTTAAAAATGTATGGGGTGCAATGAAAAAACTTAACAGTGAAGAAAACATGGTGGTTAATGTATATATGTTTAAAATATAAAATATGTATGATTGCAACTTTGGAAAGCTATGGGATTGGTTAAACAGAATAAATAAAATGGAAATTCATGCATTTGAAAATTAGAAAAAACTAAAATGTTTAAATAGAACTCAATGATTTTAATGTATAAAGCTCCCACTGTGTAAACCAAGAAAAAACAGAAAGGAGACACAAAGGAAATGATGTAGAGTCATAATTACAGATTCCATAGACACTAGTCATGTCATGTGAAAATATTTGTCTCTTCTGTTAGCTGAGCAGACTAAAAAATAATGGCACTCTGGTAAGGACAGTTTCTGCCCTTGTTTCTTGGAATTATCTCTTGAGTTTATCTTTTCTTCCATAGTTTTAGTTTAAAATTCTGTTTACTTGACAGTGTCTTGAGCATGCTTAGCATTTTCTGTTTTTCTGTCTTTGTTTTCCCTGTGTTCTGTCCTCACTGGATGAA
Source organism: Peromyscus leucopus (assembly GCF_004664715.2). NCBI lineage: Eukaryota > Metazoa > Chordata > Mammalia > Rodentia > Cricetidae > Peromyscus > Peromyscus leucopus. Next base: position 17,187,376 of record NC_051070.1, on the reverse strand, counting down.
TTTAAATAACTGTCCTTGTACTTTTATTTTAGTTTTATTTGTTTCAACATCTTTTTTCTGGAAGATCCTCATGTTTATTTCAAAAATATTTTCAGATGCAAAAGGTTTATTTGCTTTTCTTTATACTTTCAGGTATTTGTAGAATTTCTTGCCATGTTAAATTGTTCATATCTTCCATTGTAGTTTTATAGTTCATTGAGTTTCCTTAGTACTATGATGTTGAACTCTCATTCGGCTTTTTGTAGATATTCAGATTTTTGTCATTATTTCCTCAGAATTCTCTGTGATAATTTATATTTTTTCTTACCTTTTGGTTGCTAATAACTCCTTATATGTGAGTACATTCAATAACAAACACCTGCAACAATACATATACTTTTTAAGATTTAGTCACTTTTCCCCAAATGCACTGACAAGTTAAGTCAAAGCTGTCACTTGAATAACAATGAGGCAGGTAGTAGCATTGGGTGCTAAATATGGGTTCACACTGAGGTACTGAGTGTCCTATGAGAGAAATGTCTTTAGCGTTTGAACTCTGCTCTGTGTGTGACAGGGCATTTACTGGTTTCGAGATAGTGGGAAGTAGGTGGTGGTACTAAGGGCTCCCTTGTTCTTTGGGTTGAGTACAAAGAGACAAAGGAAGGGAGCAGTGAGGAGTAGAGCCTCCTTTTTCATAACTCTAAGTTTAAAAGGCCATTTTCTATCGAGTACCTAGCAACAGCTTAAAGAAATCAGCTCACTCACTCTCAGTACAAGGACCAGTGCAAGAGTCATGGACTAACAACAACTGTGAATTTCTGTTTGTGATGAAGGCTGCAGTCTGAGAACCTTAAAGGGTCTGCTGATAATCTGTGATCTAGCAACAGGGGTTAGATCAGCCATGACTATATGCACAACTGTAGTTCTGATATGAAGCTACACAGCTTTATAGTATAGACAGGCCCAGTTTGGAATGCAAGTTTGATAATGAGACCTGGCACCCAGGTGGGTGGGACTGTACGCTTGTACTGGTACTTATTGTCTCTCATCTTCATACACTGTTTCTATTTAGATACCAGCACATTAGTCACCCATGTCATTAGTGAGGTACCACAATCCACAGTGTATGGTCTAGAGGTCAGCCATGTTTGTAGAATTGTGCCTGGCGTCTGTGCTTCATCTTTAGGCAACATTTCCCAAAGCAACCTCAGGGGTTAGAGGCTGGACCAAACAGCACTATGCTGGGCTGACTCCCAAAGGGAGACCTGGCCTTGGAGGAGGTGGGAATGGGGGGTGGATTGGGGAGAGGGCTGGAGGTAGGAGGAGGGAGGACAGGGGAATCCATGGCTGATATGTGGAATTAAGTTACTTATAAAATAAAAAGAAAATAAAATGGATAATTAAGATTTTATGTGTGCAAGACACTAGGTGCACTGTATCTATGTTACCTTTTCCCTTCTGTGTGGTGATGTTATTGGAATCTATAGTGAGGATCATTTTAGCATTCCTACATGAAGTATGTAGGAATACATAGTAGCTACTTGGAACCTTCATCAAAAATGACAGCTATTCTTGAAATGCAGGGTTTGGGGTTCAATGTTGACTCCTGCTGTTGGATTTATACCTGTAGTGCACACAATTCTTTTCCTTATCTTACTTTAGGCAATTCAGCTGAGCAATTCTCTCCATGTATCAGGCTAGGTTAGGCTCAGACTGGTCTTGGGAGTAATGGCCCAAACTTCAAGACAATCTGTATTACTCTTTGCTCTCCTTTGTACTCTGGAGTGTAGCAGTTACCTAGGGAGTTTCATCCTTGCACTGCAGGACTTTGGTTCAAAGGACAGAATGATGTAGGCACATTGAAGCTTTTCTCCATTCCATTGCTTGAGTGGTGGTTCCTGTTTCCTCCATTGTACTACTGCACCTTCTTAAGTGGATGGCAGATCCCTGGAGGTATTTTCATTCAGAAAAGCTGCCAGATTGTTCTTTGTGGGAGGAAACATGACTAAGATCTCACACTTCTATCTTTCTGACATCACTCAACTTTTTCTACATTTTAGAATTACCCAGGTAAGAAGTCAGTTAACATATGACTTTTATACAAATATATACAAGTATATATATATATATATATATATATATATATATATATATATATATGTATGTATATGCACATGTATGTATATATACATACACATATATAACTTAATATATAAATAATTATATATTAAAAATATAGTATAATTCATTTTCCCTATTGCATATAAAAGACAGTGTGCACTGTCATCTATTAATATTATATTTTTACCATACATATGTATCTATTTAATAGTTTCTTCACTGAAAGATATATATTGCTTACTTTTTTCAGTTTTATAAACTGTATACAAAACTGCAACCATGGGGCAAAGTGGGGGTGGGAGAAGACACAATTATGGAACTAAGTGCCAATTACTGTCAGCTTGAGGAATAAGTTAAAACCCTCCAAGGACAATTTTAACTTGTTTTTAGGCTGAATTTCCAAGTTTCACAGCATGCATGGGCATGTTATAATGTATCATTTTGTATTCACATTTGATGATTACTACACTACAAATATATTAAAATGTACACAAGCACAGATTATTCAATTTGTTTTAAGGAATTTTTCTTAACATAAAATCAAGTGAAAGATATATATGCCACAGAATACAATAAAAATTTATTTCAATGAAACAGGATTCTGACCTTCTTTCATAAATGAGCATGTTGATATTGAGATATGTTAACAACATATGGAATTGAGAATACACTCTGATCTCTAATTACACTTCAAATTTTATGACTCAGAAAGCTGTATCCAGCAATAAATTAAGTTAAACATACTTATATAGCATTTGTAAGTGTCAGGTTATGTTGACAAAAATGTGTAATAGCCTCAAAATCACTTCTAGCTGTAATCTACTGAATTGTTTTTTAAAAAATAATTATATGATTTGATAAAATGAGAGAAAATTTCCTAATTGTATAAAAAGAATAATATTTCTTCTATAATAAATTAAGTATAAAATATTTCTTCTAAATTATGATCAAACTGTGGACTAAGGGATTTGAAAATTTAATAGTTATAGTTAAATCTTCAGAAATTTGTATTAGTAATTTATATAAAATCTGAATTTTGACAAAGAATATTGAAAAATTTGAGAAAATTATGAGAAAACTCAATTGACGCACATGGAATAAGTCAATAACTACAGGATACATATACATCTCATTTATGTATCAGTTATATTTCAACATAGATCATATGATTAGGATGTAAAAACTTTAAGGAGTTTAAAGTCATGTACATTTTTCTGGATATAATGAAATTATATTAGAAATCAACGAGAGAAATAAAAATGAACAAAACATGAAGCACATATACTAGTAGATCAAATGAATAATCAAAATAATCAAAAATTGGATTTGAAAATATTTTGAACTAAACCAACTGCATATTTTGTTGATTAACTGGTTAATTAGTGAGATTTTTTTTTTTTTTTTCGAGACAAGGTTTCTCTGTGTAGCTTTGCGCCTTTCCTGGGACTCACTTGGTAGCCCAGGCTGGCCTCGAACTCACAGAGACCCGCCTGGCTCTGCCTCCCTGAGTGCTGGGATTAAAGGCATGCACCACCACCGCCCGGCCGCGCCACCACCGCCCGGCCGCGCCACCACCGCCCGGCCGAGATTTTTGGGATAGAAAATTTGTATGTCTTTCAAGTCAGCCTTGAGCCAGTGAATCTCTCCTGTCTCAATCTTTTTTTTTTTTTTTAATTTTTATTTTAGAATTAATTTAATTTTACATATCAGCCCCGGATTCCCCTGTCCTCCCTGCTCCCCCCCGCCAAGCTTCCCCCCCAATCCACCCCCCATTCCCTACGTCCTCAAGGCAAGGTCTCCCCTGGGGATTCAGCTAGGTTGGGTAGATTCAGTTGAGGCAGGTCCAGTCCCCTCTTCCCTACACCAAGGCTGAGCCAAATGTCTCAGCATAGGCCCTGGGTTCCAAAAAAGCCAGCTCATGCACCAAGGACAGGTCCTGTTTCCACTGCCTGGGGGCCTCCTAAATAGTTCAAGTTAATCAGCTGTCTCACTTATCCAGAGGGTCTAGTCCAGTTCCATGGGGGCTCCTCAGCTAATGGTTCACAGTTCATGTGTTTCTACTAGTTTGACTATTTGTCCCTGTGCTTTTTCCAATCATGGTCTCAATATCTCTTGCTCATATAATCCCTCCTCTCTCTCTCTAGCCAACTGGACTCCTGGAGCTCCACCTGTCTCAATCTTTAAGTGTTGAATTACCACTGTACCTAGTTCTAGCCTGCAAAGCATTTCTAAAACAATAGAATGAAATTGAAAAAAAAAAATAGAGATAGAAAGCTGTTATAACTGACACCTAATTAAATAACAAAAAACCAAAAATATCAAAGCAAGGATAAATAAAATAAAGTGAAAGTTCAAATCAACGCAGTAGAACACAGAAACACACATGAGAAATGTGGATACAACCAGAAAAAGAAAGTTGTATTGCAGTAATTAACAAAATAAATCCATTCATAGTCAGACTAGTAAAACTGTAGTGGTATGTACTTGAGGAAAAGAGGATTCACAACAAGCAAATGACAGTGAGTTCCAAATTGATTAATGGAATTCACTTTATTATTGCAAACAAAGTCCCATCAATTATTATGTTCTTGATATTACCCTTATTGATATGACAAATAGTAATGGATTGAAAAATGAATAATTTTATAGATCCATGAGTAAATACAATGAAGATAAATGAAGAGGTTGAATCTCAATGAATTAATATGTTAATGTCTTATGGTTTGTACTTTTTATATTTTACCACTGGAGTTAATAATTTTTATTCTTATTTTTTGAAAATCATTATTTTTGAGCTTATATTTTCTATGAAACATCATGACAAAAATATTTTAAAAATAGCTATAATCGGCCAGGCAGTGGTGGCGCACGCCTTTAATCCCAGCACTCGGGAGGCAGAGCCAGGCGGATCTCTGTGAGTTCGAGGCCAGCCTGGGCTACCAAGTGAGCTCCAGGAAAGGCACAAAGCTACACAGAGAAACCCTGTCTCAAAAAAAACCAAAAAAAAAAAATAGCTATAATGTCATTATTGCCTTTTGAATACATTTTTATCACTAAAGATTGTAGTTGAAAGTTTTTTTGTGTTTGTTTGGCACCAAGGTCTCTGAGCCATTTATAAAATTTTGTGTCTTGTCTGGTCTTATTATTGCTCACACCAAAGTAAACACACAGAGGCTTATATTAATTAAAACTTGCCATTAGTTCAGGCCTATTACTGACTAGCTCCTACACTTAAACTCAGTCCATTTTTGTTTATCTATAAATTGTTACATTTTCCATGGCTTTACCTGTGTGTCATTACATGCTGCTCCCTGGACTCCAGGCTGGTTTCTCCTGACTCAGCCTTTCTTTTCCCAGAATTTTCCTTGTCTGTTTATCCTGCCTATACTTCCTATCTGGTTACTGGCCAATTAACGTTTTATTTCTCAACAAATCAGAGCAACACATACAGAGCATTCAAAAGATATCTTAGAAGGAGACATTATTGGGACTGATACGCTGTCTGAATGGCTATGAGAGCTTGCTAGACGCTGAGGTTGAATCCTTGGCACCCGTATTACAAGCCAGGCCTGGTCACTGTGTACTTGTAAGCCCAGCACTGTTCATGGGGGGAGATGTAATTATCAACAGGGTTTCCTGTGTGCCAACAAAACTCTAGTTTCAATAACAGACCCAGTCTCAAAACATTCAGCCAGTGGGTGAATAAATAAGTTATCTGACATCTTCCTCTGGCTTCTCTTGCACTTGCAAGTATGTGCATGAAACACACACACACACACACACACACACACACACACAGGAAACTGGATAAATAAACAATTGTATGGAGTATATGGGTTCCAAGCATTGGTTATTTAACCACTACTATGGGTTGAATAACTGTTTTCCAAAGGTCAATAGAGGAAGGATATATCCAGGGTGATTCCCCTGGGAGGTGGGGAAAACCTTAGGAGGTGTAACCCTAGGAAAACATTAGGTCATCTGAGTCTTTCATTCATACAATGTTGTAATTGCATAGTATCTTCCTCTCTCTTTTCGTTACTGGGCATGAAGTTAGCAGTCTGATTCTCTGCTGTAAAGATCTAGTAGGCTCGGTTACATCCATGGCCCCAGGGCCCTTCAACAAGCACAGTTCTAGATACATCTGAAACTTCAGTAGGGATATAAACTCCATCACAGGACAGCATCTCCCAGTGGCCATAATGAACCTGTGAATCTGACCCATCCTAGACGCTACTGGTTTCAACCTGAAGTTTGAGACTGCAGGAAGACGGGAATGTGTGGCAGTGCAGTGTCTGCACATCCGACTAGCCAAGAGGCCTCTCTGAGACTACAGCAGCAATGTGGTCAGTGCAAAGGGATGTCTCTACATGACCTTTAACTAGAACTTCAAAAGGTAAGAGCCCAAATCAACTCTTTCCCTTTATAGGTCAATTGCATTTTATTATCACACGAAAGTTGACTAGTAAAGGAAATTAGTATAGGGAAGTAAAGCCAATCACTATGATTGTGCCCAAAAACTTGGTAGGAATTGTTAAAATTTTGGAGAAGCAGGCTAGGCAAAGCCTAACATGTTTTAAGTATAGCTGAATTTACAGTGAGGATAGGCAACAACAACAAAAAAAAAAAAACATCCCATGAGGGGCCATGTGGACTATTGCGGTATGATTAATATAATGGTGCATCATCATTTGAAAAGAGGAAGCACACATTCAGAAAATAGCAAAAAAAAATGTGTCCAGCTTATTTCTGAAATCTGTAAGATCACTCACCCATCACAACTTCAGAAAAGCAGTAATGTGAGTTTTCTTTTCAATGAGTTTCTACAGAGAATCCTTTCAGAAAAGACTCACTTGGTGTTCTACATGTCCAAGAGTATGTCAGGGAACATTTTCTCTTTTTCAGCCTGAAATACATTTACATATCCCTGTAGCCATAGCTCCTATATTCACAGGTTCAAGATTTACTAGTAAATGTGTGTCATCTATGTTATGAAAATTTTAGAGGCATTTGACTTGCAAGAATCATGGAATCATATCAGCTTCCCCGAAGATGTCAAAGGAAAGAATGGAAGAGTATGCTATTTACTTCAGATTCACAGGTAAAAAGCCCACAGTACTGTGATGAGAAGACCTGAACAGAAACAAAGGTTTTAATGTAGCCCTCGGGAAAATACAGGCAAACAGAATACCCAAAATTTGTCACGGAAAGCTATAGGTCGTGTGCAATACCAAGCCCAGGAAGTGGACAACAAACACCGCAGTCAAAGGGAGGAGCCTGCCCAAGCCTTTGCCTGGCAGTATTTAAGTTCAGTGTTTCTCAAATGCTCTGCATGGACTTTAAGATCTAGTATTTACAGCAGCTGAGTTTTCGTCTTGATTTTGCCCTGTTTCTTTCTATACTGCTCCTATGGCTGGGAATGGTATTCTCTATTCTTTGTCTCTGTTACTATTCTGTCTTCCAACTAATAACATTCTGAGTTTTAAAAGCAAACTTGCCTTATATCTTCAAAGGAGACCTTTGACTTGAACTTCTGAGAAATTGTCAAATGGTTTGGAATCAAGGAGTTCTGTATGATGGATGGAATCTATTTTGCATTGTAATAAAGTAATGAACCTTTGGTGTTCATGCCTGAATTCTGCTTGTATTATGAAAAATTACAAGTTGGTCATAGGCCCCAGGGAAGAATATAATACCATCATTCTTATAAATGGAAATGATGATAAAATGGCTCTCAATTACTTATTTCTGCAACTGCAGATTAGTGCATCTACTAATCTGAGAAGCTTCTTCTTGAAATAGATTACAATGAACAGAGACCCTCAAAATGCAGAAAATAAGAGACTGCACAGTGCACATTCCTAAGTGGGACATACATACGCACTCTCCCTTCCAAAGCTCAGAGATCTTCATAGAAGAGGAGCAGGATGATTATGTGAGCCAGATGATGTGAATGACTACAAGGGCTATGTTTTGAGATAAAAGAGGTAGTTGCACCTTGAAACTCACAATGATCATGAGAGTGCACACAGCCTACATAAGCTTAAGACAAACAAAATCTGAGCATGGAAGTGAGAACGTTGTCATTATGTCCTACCACTAGCTATTGGAATTTAATAGTTGCAGAGGAAGAACTACATATAGATATTGTTAAAGATGTGACCTGATAGGTTGACATGTCACATAAGGAGCCACATTCAAGGATAGTTAGCTGCACATTTGGACTTAATCGGTTTCCTTTTTTTTTTTTTTTAAATTAAAGAAAACTCAAAATTGGGTGTCTAGGGAAGTGAATGTGGAGGAGTCTAGGAGGGGAGAATACAGTCAAAGATCATTGTATGAAATATCAAAGATAAAATCAAAATCACCAAATAGGATCTTAGTGTCTGAGGCTGTAAGTGCAAGTCACATAAGAATTCTAATGATCACATGTTTCCTATGTATTTAGGTACAAATAAATAAAAGGATTTTTTCCATGTAGTTTATTCTCTGAATGTATAACTGTGCCAATGTTTGGAGTCACACAAAAATTATTTATTCCATAGTGTAGAGGTTTTTTGCTTCACTCTCAAGGGTTGTTACTAACAACTCTGTATAACTGATTGTTAAGTTATTCACAGTAAAGGCTGACTTATTTGACAATGATTGTGTCTTTCACATGTCTAGTAATAAGTAATGCTTTCTTATTTCAGAATATCTGCATATTTTAATATTGAAGTAATAAATAAGTAAGGACGGAACGTCATTTTAAAAATAATTATGGGGAAATGAAAAGTAAAAATATTCAAAAATAGATATTTTATTAAAATTATGGATATGAGTTTACAGACAAATGAGAAGGTTTGGTAACATAAATCAGCATGTGATAGAATACCTACTTTAATGCCTCATTGTGTGAAAAATACCTTATTTGCATCCCAGGTATAGCAATTCAAGGCATTTGTAGAATATGTATATCACTCTCTTTTATGAGGAGAAATAGAGATGTGTTCTAACAGGCTTCATGAAATAATAATCCAATTGTAAAGGAAACACACATACAAAATATGCATGCTACTTGGCACTAGCAAGTGACATCTGGGATAATCATGGCATCTGGCTTCTGGGACAGTACTTGACAGGACTATCTGGTAACAATCTGTTACACAATTTGACCAAAGGAAACAAATAGAGTACAAATAGCCCATAGTGACTGGAAGAATTGATGGAAATTTAAAATTAGCTGAAAGTCCTAATTGTTTACTACAGTCATGGCTTTGAATGGGAAACAGAATCAGAAAAGGTCTAAAAAATCCATAGGAAAATGTGGACTGTATTACCTTTTAATAATTAACCCCCCCTTTTGATATTTAGCTATCTTAAAGAACTTTATCACATGTATCCAACTTAAAATTTTTCAAAAATATCTTCAGATACTATTGTAGATTCAAACTGTCCTAGATATTCCCAGCATTCAGAAAAACAGGTGATTTAAGATGAAATGCTGTGGTTTGTCTATGAAGATGTCTGAACTTTACCTGTTATCCACAATGTGCAAAAGTACATTGACTGTACTATTGAAGGTTGATTTCCACTATTATAATATACTAAGAAAGTTCACATTGTGCTTCTAAAATTCATCAAAAACATTGTCTATCACTTATTCTGTATTTTATCCTTTAGAGTATCCACTTTATTTCATTAAAATTTTTATGATAAGATATGTGCGATAGCTCAATGCATTAAGATGCTTGCTGCCAAGCATGACACCTGAGTTTGATCCCCAGAAACTAACATGTGGAAGGAAAGAATTTATTCCCTTCAATGCTTCTCTGACTTACACATTGTACCATGGCTCATGCACACCTACATATATAGAGACAACGAGAGAAAAACACATATTTATGAAAGATAAGTAAATATGAAGTTATAAAAATTAGAAAAAACTCATTATGATTTCTGATTATTTATAAATATTTCCTATGCATTTTTGAAATAGTTGAGGAAAATAATGTTTCTTCATTTTTTCTCTACATAATAAACAAAATATTAGTAAGCTATGGAATATAATAAACTAGTTGGAGTAGATAACTGCAAGTATAAAATGTAAGTATTTATACCTGCATTATTTATTTGACAAATCTTAAAAGTGTTTGAATAATTTACATAAATTTTATGATCTGCATTTTCTCTGTATATATACGTACTTTGAAAGTTCTGTTGATTTTTAAAATTTTCTTTGTTGGCCATTCTTAAATTATTCTTATTTACAAGCTTTGAAGTGTTTCAATTCTGAAATAATTCCTCTTCATTGTGTTTACAATTATTTTCCTTCATAAATACAATTTACGTGTATCAGAAGCTAAAGGAGCATTCTGAAAACAAACGAGGAGAAATATCCCTTCATTGCTACTCTTTGCCCCTCAATCTCAAAGCCTTCCCTAATGACTAGGTAGGGATTTGTAATATTATTATTCATTGAGTAACTCCATGGACACACAGCTTCCTTTAATCTGGACTTGATGGATGTATAAGAACTGCTGACAAACTGCCTGAATCAGAAACTCAGAAAGCAAAATAAGTTTTTCAAATCCCTGTACTTCACTACAAACATTCCTTTAGACCTACACATAAAAGAAACTTCTACTTCCAAATTCCTCTTTATGTGACTTTGGTGGAAAGTAATATTTAAAATACTAAAATTTAGCTACATCAAAGCTATTTTCTGGTTTCCTATCCCCATTAGCTCTTGCACTAAGCATGTTACTTGCCCCCTCTGTGCAGCAGCTTCTTCTGACTTAGAACGAATGGTTTTGACATAAATGATATATGCTATCATTTCTTACTTTAAAATTGTATTGCTGAAGTAAAATAAAATATTTGGAAATACTTTGGAGTGACATTTAGCAGAAACTTGTCAAAATAAAATTGGATTATTGCAACCTGCTTAAAACAAATTTCCACCAGAAACTCCAGACCATCATGCACATCCAAGTGTATTCTGAGCTTGCATGAAACTGTATCTGGTTCTACTTAATGAGATTTATTGTGGAGGAATGAAATTGCATTCTCCATGATTTGATGCAAACCGATCAAATGCTGAAATATCTGTAATATGAGGAAAAAGAAAATATGAACAGAAATATAGTTTGAGTTTTACAATGCTTTTACTCCATCTAGATTTTTCTCCCCAGTAGTTTACCAATATTTCCCAAACATTTAATGCAATATGAAGAATTCCACTGAGAGATCTGAAGGTACATATGAGGGCGTCCATTCTCATTAATTTAATGGTCATGTGATTTAGGGAAGCTCAGTAAAAAGCAAATAGTTAATAGGAATGTTTATTTGTAGTCTTTCTGATTTATTTGATATATTCTACATTATGAGTGATAAAATAACTGTTATAGATATAAGATTTTATGGCAGTTACACTACATAAATTTACACTCCAAATGTGTATCTAGGGAAGGTAGTGCAATCTAGATACAATGTGCATATACATGAAATAAGCCACCTCTCTATATTTCATCAAAGCGTCCACACAACAGAAAATTCAAAAAAGATGTTGTGTTCTGTGTGTAATAGATAAATCACACTTCTTTAATTAAAATTCAACATGAAATATTAGAAAGTAGCCTATGACACAGTTTCACAGCTCCTGTAGTCTGATAGAATTAATAATCATGTAACAAAACCTTTAGTGCTCCATTAATAATTCTTGGGACTAGTGAAAGTAATTCAGTCACAAGAGCTCCAATGTCATGATGGTATTAATTCCTTACAGAAAGGCTGGAGAGAACTTACTCAGGATTTTTGTTTGTTTGTTTGTTTACCGACTTTCGGCCATGTGAAAACACATAGTGGGTTCTCTGACCTTTGGCCATTTGAGGACAGCTAGACTTTACTATAAATGGGGAATGGTCTTCATCAGAGAGACCAGTACTGTGATTTGCAACCAACTTTCTAACTCTCAAATGTGGGAAATAAACTCCTTCTTTTTGTCTATCACTCATCCACAGACATTATGCTATGGAGGCAGATTGGAACAAAGGCAGAAATCACTGTAGAAGAAAGAAGACTTGATGTTAAAATGAAGATTCATTTTTCAACTGGGAAACAGGATGATGCAAGAAGAATCTGTAAGAGAACACCAGAGAAAGCCTACAATGCTATCAACCAAATATTAAAGAAAGGAAATCTAGTGAGAGTCTAGAGAATAAGAGCTGTAATCAGTCTCTTTATTCTCAAAGTGGACATGATCAAAATGCTGTAGAAATAAGAATGGTGATGTCTGTCATGATAAGGTAGAATTTGAATATTTTATTGAAAATCGGAAAGATCAATCATTTTTGTTTATGAAAATGGTGGAGAAATTCCTAAATTTTGTCTGTTGGTTTCTGGAATCAAAGATTTAAAAGTGATAAAGTGTAATGTTAACAAGATCAAAGCCCTAAACAGAGCACAGAACATCTATATACTCCTCTTGCTTGTAATAACATTCAGAATGAATCAAATGAAATAAAGGAAGATTGTGTTAGCAAAATCAAAGCAGAATTAAAGATGCCTGTGCTCGCCCCATAGAAAAATGAAAAGGTCTGCTTTGGTGAGAATGCCAATGGACAGCTGAGAAAACCTTTGAAAGGGAGGCTAATATAATGGAAGAAGTGTGCTCTTTATGAAGATGACAGATGATTAGCGTAAAGGCATTTTGGAGATTTCCGAAACTTCCTCTCACATCACCGATTTGAGTGGCATGGCCTTCACAGCAGAAGGTTTCAAGCAAGGGTACCAGGGAATTATTTGGACTTCCAGTGTCACTTCCTGCCTTATGACTCCACTTTCTACATCCATTAGTGTTCTTTGACTTCCCCAGATGTGGCTCTTGCTCTCTTAGGTGCTGTTCAAGATTCTACTTCAGAAGGAATAGTGTCAAGCTGTGGAGGTATCATGTAGTGCTGACTAATACACAGTACACAAACTGGGGAGTTGCCTTAATGCCAATTTCTGAAATTGAATCATCACTTCTGTAGAGAATAAAGAAGCTCATGTAACTGAAAAAAGCTCAGGGAACCCAGGCAATCATGACCCACAAGACCACTCTTCAAGGCTATCTCAGTGGGGATGCTTGTGGCAGGAAGCTGACAGTCTGAACAGCTATCTGCAAGTTGTTCAGAGGCTTGAAGGAAGCAGCTTTTATGAGTCATTTCCCATGCTGGGGTAAGCTTTTTGGTGATGTGCTTCCCTTTTGAGTTTTCCATGTTCCTGTAAGTAATCTATCACCCATTTTCTTTCAAGTGACTCCACTGAACTTCTCGGTTCCTTAAGTTAGACTTAGGTATAGTGTAGTGGGTAGCCATTCCAGCCTTGATCTGGAAGTTCCAACCCCCATTGAGGCTTCAGTAACCTTGTAGGCAGGGCCAAGAGAGGACCCTGAAGACCAGAGGTCTGGATTCACCAGCTCTCTTGGTTCCTGGACCCTGGAAGCTGGAGGTAGACTGAGTAGAGTTCTCAAGAGAACACCGCCGGACTGTGCAATACCTTGTCCAGACCCTGTAACCTATCCCTTCACTTGTAAGTCACCCCACAAAATAAGCCTCCCTTTTAACTACGTGGAGTGGCCTTAATAATTTCACCAATAGTATAGTAGTGTCTTTGGACCTAAATGAGCATTTTATTCTAATCTCCCTAAAACTTTCACATAACAGGACATGTAACTGCTTCCATCTGGACTTTAGAAGATATAATGGGATGCCTCCTTCCCAGCCAGAGCCTTGTCACTGGCAGAGTCACCACAAAGTGTCTCCACTAGGGTGGTGTCTAACCAGTGTACAGGAAATGCAGGTTCTCTGAGATCCTAGACATTCTAGAACTCCAAGATTCTAGAACTCCAGAATCAGAAACAAGCCTTGTTGACTTAGACTGCCACAGGCCTGCTTCTACAATGTGAGAAATAAAACATGGTCTGCACTCTGAAAGTCATGGGGCTAAGTAATCAAAAAGCTTAGAGAGCCACACTTTGACCAATTTGTATCAGGGATTCATTGGAAATAGCAATATATTGTGTAAAATCTAGTCAAATTGCTTCATCTGGAAACCAATATAATGTACTAATAACTCAAACTTTAAAATTAAGATTAAAAATATTCCTATTTTAATGTTTTTTCTTTTTCTTTTTTATCTGTCCATTTCAGTATTTTCAAATGAAATTTCAGTTTAGAAAGATTCTACAAGCTTCCAATTAATAGCCTCAATAGTTTGTTTCAAGATAACTTTTTCTTTCTTTCCTTCTTTCTTCCTTCCTTTCTTTTCTTTTTTTTTTTTTTTCAAGACAGGGTTTCTCTGTGTAACCACACTGGCTGTCCTCTAGCTTTCTCTGTTGACCAGGATGGCCTTGCCTCAAACTCACAGAGATTCTCCTGTCTGCCTCCCTGAGTGCTGGGATTAAAGGGATGTGCCACCACTGTAAGGGAGCAAGTGTTGCACATCTAGGGGAAAGGAATCCTGACCCTTGGAGAGTCAGGCTATACCTTGAGCTGTTAGGACAGCTCTGGTAGCTGGGCCTCTAATAGAACAGCTCAGCTCTGCAGGGAAAGGTATCCTGATTGGTTGGGGAGTCAGGCTATACTTTGAGTTGGGGTGTAGTGGAGGATGTTCTCCCCACAGGATATAACAATCCTGTTCCTCTCCTGGAGAGCCGCTATGCCTGAGCTTTGCTCAGCCCCCACTTAAGGGGACTTCCCAGCAGAGCTCTGCTTCTTCTGCACAAGATGACCCTTCTTTTGCTTCACTCTGTTAAAGGGGAAACCCCTACAGAAATGTAGCAATCTCCTCAGGCTCCAGGAAAAATTGTTACTTTTTTCTGTTTCACCTTGTTCAGCCCCTAAGAGACATCTCAGCAAGGTTCTTATTCACACCCAAGACTCTTTGAAGAAAGAGATTTATTTGGGAAAGAGGAGTCCAGGAGAGTGGCTTACTCTACCAGGGTGAGAAAGAACAGGCAAGAACTGAACAGGAAAGGTGGTTTATATAGGGTTTCTTAAGGGGGTAGTTTTTCCAGGGAGAAGATATTTTGTTCAGTGTTTGGTTAGTTTTTCCTGCTCAGGGATTGGTTAGTTTCGTTCACTGGTCAAGGGCAAAGATGGCCCTAATTTCAGAGCCAAACTGTGTTTCATTCACTGGCATTTCTCAGCTTTTAGGCTCTAATTCTAAGACCAGGGCATATTTCTTTCACTGGCTCTGACTCCAGAGACAAAGTGTGTTTTTTTGGCACTGGTTTCAGAGTCAAGGTATGTTTTTTAGTTCTGGTATCAGGATAAAGTGTTTCTTTCTCTGGCTCAGGTCCCAGATCTAGGCTGTGTTTCTTACACTAGTTCTGGGCTTCAGGATCAGGGTGCTCAGGGATTGGTTGGTTTTCTGATCTGTGATTGGTTGTTTTCACTGGTCTGTTGATCAGGGGCAGAGATGGTCCTGATCTCAGAGCCAAACTATTTCTTTCACTGGCCTTTCTTAGCTTTTTGGCTATAATTCTATGGCCAGGGCATATTTCTTTCATTGGCTCTGACTCCAGGGACAAAGAGTGTTTCTTTGGCACTGGTTTCAGAGTCAGGGTATGTTTCTTTGATCTGCATTCAGGGTTAAAGTGTTTCTTTCTTTGGCTCAGGTCCCAGATCTAGGTTGTGTTTCTTTCAGTGGTTCTGGGCTCCAGGGTCAGGGTGGGTTTCTTTAGCTGCCCCCTTTTCCCTACAACCACCTCCTAGCATCACAATAACATTTTATTTATGGCTGAAGTTTCCACATTAGCATATCTATTGCTGTTAAAATATCCTGATATAATAAAAACACACTTAGATTATATTTACAATGTAACTAAATATATAAACTAAGATATTTTAGCTTCATGTTAAAAGAATTTCTATTATTTACTAAAGTATAAATTTCAAAGCAAAAGCTAAATTACATGAATTTATGAAAGGAAACAGAGTTTTTTTTTAGTTAAAAACTTCAATGAGAAAACAAATGTAAAAATATTGAATATTATGTAATATTATGTAATAAATGTAAAAATAATGAATGAGATTTGAAAGGAAAATACATGAAAAAATTCATGGTGACAATTGAAGACTTTAATATAAATTCATATTTATCACACATTAAAACATTTTATTATGGAAGTCTACATTTCCTAAACATTATTATTTATAGCTTTTGCTTTGAAATTTATACTTTAGTAAATAATAGAAATTTTTTTAACATGAAGCTAAAATATCTTAGTTTATATATTTAGTTACATTGTAAATATAATCTAAGTGTGTTTTTATTATATCAGGATATTTTATCAGCAAAGTCATCTTACAACTATGAAAATTATTTACAAAATTCAAGCAAGGTCTCTAAATATTTCAATTGTTCCTATAATTTACAGTGAAAGCAAATTCACTCACATATTTATAAAACCAATTAATTAATAAGTGTACATTTTAAAACAGCATTTATTAGTCAAGCTATTTACAAATAATTAGGAATTGATAAATATTTGGAGTGACAAAGTATTCACTCCATCAACCAACAAATGGTTTACAAAATTTGCTGCTGCTGAGAGATGCCACAGGCAGTTTTTACATTATGTTTAAAAGCTACTATCAAAACATAAGTCTGAAAAATCCTTCTTTTTGAAGTCTCTCTGCATAGATAGTTGACCCCACTAGAAAATTCCCATGCCATTTTTCAACAATAACAGCAACAAAAGGACATACTCCTTGTCCATAATCTAGTCATGTTAGAATTTAGTTGGAATATTACACATTAACATATTTAAGTTTTGAGGGTACATATGTTAATCAAATTATATATTGGATATTGCATCTTTATCAATGACAACAAAAGTCAAAGAAACCAAAATAAAAATAAACTAAATTATACTTATGTTCATTAAAACCTTTGCATGCTTCAAAGGAAAGCCACATCACGAGAAAAATTCTTTGCAAATCAGCATATTGATCAGGAATTATAACTTGAATTTCTAGAATTTCATAGTAAAACAGTAACAGTACAATAAAAAAACACAGTACCTGAAGTGATATTTGTCCAAAGAAGATATGTAAAAGGAAATGTAAATTAAGAAGACATATTCAATATCATTAGCTATCCAGAAATTGCAAATTAAACTATAAAGAGATAACTACTTTTCCCTCTTTAGCATAACTGTTAAATGTGGCTTATTAATAATCTTTAACACTAGCAAAACTCTAAAGCAATGGAAATATCTCCTATATGACTATTGGAAGTATAAAATGACGCAATTTTAAAACATTGACATTTGTTTAAAATTTAAAGAGCGAAGCTCCGGGAGTCTAATTAGCGAGAAAGAGGAGGGTTTATATGAGCGAGAATTGTTGAAACCAAGGTTGGATAAAGCACAGGGACAAATAGCCAAAAGAATGGAAATACATGAACTATGAACCAATGGCTGAGGGGCCCCCAACTGGATCAGGGCCACTGAATGGGTGAGACAGTTGATTGGCTTGATTTGTTTGGGTGGCATCCTGGCAGTGGGACTGGGTCCTGTGCTCATTGCATGAGTTGAGTGTTTGAAACCTGGGGCTTATGCAGGGTCGCTAGGCTTGGCCTGGGAGGAAGGGAATGGACCTGCCTGGACTGAGTCTACCAGGTTAATCTCAGTTCTCAGGGAGGCTTTGCCCTGGAGAAGGTGGGAATGGGGAGTTGGCTAGGGGAAGGGGAGGGGTACAGGATGGGGGAGAACAAGGGAATCCGTGGCTGATATGTAGAACTGAATTGTATTGTAAAAAAAAAAAAAAATAAAGAGCAAAGACTCAGA
The DNA here is from genome assembly GCF_004664715.2 of Peromyscus leucopus. NCBI lineage: Eukaryota > Metazoa > Chordata > Mammalia > Rodentia > Cricetidae > Peromyscus > Peromyscus leucopus. The sequence goes on along the minus strand of NC_051070.1, from coordinate 17,169,459 downwards.
TATTACACTATTATTAATACACTTCATACAGATGAAAAGAATACCATTATTCACAGTAATCTAAATTAGAAAAAGAGGAAAGAAAACTTTTATCTACAGCTTTCAGCCGATAAGCACTATGCCATATTCAAGGGATAAAATGAAATTTAGTCTTTGAAAGGAACTGTAACATGCTGTAAGACTGTTGAACCTTGAAAACAAGCTAAGTGAAAGAAGCCAATCACTAAGTTAACATATAGTCATTCTTATGACATGTATAGAATACAGAAAGGCATATTGTCAGGAAGCATGTTAGTGATTGTGAGGGCTAGGCTTGTTGGGAACAAGTGGAGAGTAGTTGTTATTGTGTTTTATTGATGAAATTGTTCTATATTTCATCAAGGTGACATTTGCACAACTCTGAATAGGCTAAACCAATTAAATCCAACAGTTTAAATAGATGTGTTGCATTGAACATTATTTGCATATTATCTAAGTTATTAATATATATATGTATATGTATATATATATATATATATATATATATATATATAAAAGAAAGTATTTTCAAAATAATACATCTGTTGTGGACATGAACCCTTTCTGGCTGAGAAATAATATTGATCAGTGCATATTTTTGATACTCTGCTTCTCAAAAATAAATTTTATGTACTATTTTTATCTTATCATGATATTGACTCTGTTATGCATTAACAGGGATGTTGCATTATACAATATATTACAAAGATAAATACCTCAATATCATGACTGGCACATTTGATGATTACTTCCTATTAATCTCTCTTTTATTCATCCAACTATATCACTTGGCAGGAAAGCAAGAAAATTAATATTAAAATAAATAGACTTATGTAAACATGTGCCATCATTAAACATTAAACATGATGGCACATGCCCATAACTCTGCCACTTGTACAGCTGGGTAAAATCAAAAGTTCAAGATCATTTTGGATAAGGAGCTAACACCACCCTGGGCTACATTAGATACGATCTCATAAAACAAAGGCAGTCAACAAACAAATGACAACAATTGTGGTGGCATTGTGTTCTCCAAAATATTGTGTACCTTAATAAATTTATCTGGGGTCAGAGAACAGACAGCCACTAGATACAAAGGCTAGAAAATGGTGGCACTCACACCTTTAATCCTAGCATTCCAGAGATAGAAATCCCTCTGGATCTCTGTGAGTTCAAGGCCACATTGGAAACAGCCAAGCATGGTGACACACCTTTAATCCCAGAAAGCCAACCTTTAATCCCAGGGAGTGGTGGTAGAAAGCAAAAAAGATATATAAGGCGTGAGGACCAGAAACTAGATGCATTTGGCTGGTTAAGCATTTTGGCTGGTTCAGTTCAGCTGAGATTCATTCCGGATGAGGACTCAGAGGCCTCCAGTCAGAGGAGACAAGACCAGCTGAGGAAATGGCAAGGTGAGATAGCTGTGGCTTGTTCTGTCTCTCTGATCTACCAGCATGGACCCCAATAACTCGCCTGAGGTTTGATTTAATCAATAAGAATTTTTAAGATTCCTGCTACAAACAATGAAACTAATCTACCCCATATTTTTAATTTCTAAAATTAAAGTGAAAATTTGTAGCACTTACATATTCTTTCAAACATCAGAACAGTATGTGGTATGTTGTGAAAAACCTTGGCATAATTTTCTTTTGTGCTTCCCTTTGGAGATTAAGCATCACATAAAATAGTTTTGAGGAGAAAAGAAGACTGAACCTTGGCAGTCTGTTACAAAGTCACTTTGTAGGGTGTCTGTTCATTAAGCTCATATAACATTGAGGAAAACAGGATTTGGATATCTTGATAAAGTCATTTAAGGGATCCTATTGATCCCAGAGTGCTTTAGATATGAGCTCTGCTACATCTTAACACTAACAAGAGGCATGCAGTGACATTCTGCAACTCATGTACAGTACTGAGCCCCTTGACTGATATGAGAATTAGGTAATTGTTCACATATAGTTGTGAAACCCTTATCTAGTAAAATTTATTGAAATTAAATTTATATTTTTTCTTGAAAAAATGTGTTATGTGACTATTTTCATATTTAAATATAAGTGATATTCCTTTTCTGAAGTGCCACATTCAAGGGTGGGTAGCATGCCAGGTAACATTACCTACTCAGTGGTCTCACTGGGCCATATATATGTATGTATACATGTACACATGTACACACACACACACACACACACACACACACACACACACGAGAGAGAGACACTCACACACTTGGGCCCAGACATTTTAGTTCATTATTGCTTGGCACTATGACTATAACAAGAGAACTATATTGGTAGTGTATCTGAGGGTAACTACCTCACAGTAAAGAGGAAGTAGAGAGAACAGCAACAAGCTACCCAAAGGACATCTTGAATGACTCAGTTTCCCTAGTACATCACCTCCATCATATGCTTTCAAAGTCTTCCATAATACCACCATCAGCTGAAGAGAATGGCCTTGTGCATGATAATTTATAGTGACTATTCTTATCTGTGCCATAACACACATCAATAATTTCCTAATTTAATAGAAGCACATATTTATGAATTGCCAATATAAAAATGGCAATATGAAAACTAAATGAATTGAAATTGATTCAAAATTCTAAATTTATCTTTCTTTGTGAAACTCGATAAAATGATCCTAATTTTGTTACCAAAAGCATAAATGCAGAAAAGAGGAAAATGATTTTAAAATAAACATAAATGTAATTGGAAGATTTCTCTGGTCCCATTCACCTTGCGGTCCCTAAGCTGCTTATAAAATAATCACTCAGGAGCTTGTATTAATTATAACTGCTCAGCCATTAGCTCAGGCTTATTACTTACTAGTTCTTACACTTAAATTAACCCATGATTCTTATTTATGTTTAACCACGTGGCTTGGTGCCTTTTCTGAGTTCTGCCTTCGCATCTTGCTCCTTTTGGGTGGTGACTCCTGCCTGACTCAGCCTTCCACTTCCCAGCATTCTCCTAGTTGCTCATCCTGCCTAGACTTCCTGCCTGGCTACTGGCCCAGCATATTATTAAATCAGTTTACAAGAGCATTATCCCACAGCACATAAGCAGTAAGTCATTTAATATTAATATGTAAATTAAAAGAGTTCAAGTCTATATAATATAATAATAAACATTTGATATAAAACTTCAAAAAAAATCCAAACAAATTACTCACTTAAACTTTAAAAAAACAGAAATAATTTTAGAGAGAACATAAAAACATTATCGAATAAATTATCTCCAAGTAGTGTGCCTCTAAAAACACAACTATTACTATTTTTGTAATATTTATAGGAGATAATTTACTTTTCCTAGAAAAAAAATAATGAAGATATAAAAATGAAATACCAATCAAATTATTTATAACCTATCAATTAATTGAGAAGCCTACATATAAAAGGGGTCTAAGTGTATAGAACAAAGCATATGAATAAAAAGAAGTTAATCACAATGGTTATATCCAGTGAAGGAGAATTTACAAAATGTCTCGTTCATATAGGCACACACAAAATTCTCAATGAGATGAAAGATGTTGCACTAAGTATAACATTTTATATATATAGATAGTCATTGTGGAGAAACAGGAAGTAATCTATAAATTTTTTGACAATATTTATAGTTGCATAAAATATTAGCATTTCCCCCTGAGCACTGTAATGTTATAAACATTGCAATCATAATAAGCAAAATGTGGAGAGATAGGTAAAAGTTTTCTATAGAGAATTATGTTAACAAGTGTGACCCAATTCAATGTTTCCCCTTTCAGGTTAAAATGCCCATTCATATTGCTACACTTCTGGTCTTGTTTATGTAAACATTTCTTTTCTTTTTTTAAGACATTTATTTCTGATGTTTATTTTTAATTTTATTATGTTTATATTCATATTTATATTTATATTTATTCTGTATACAGCTTTTCACTGCAAGGAGTGAGCTAGCCAGAGCTGTGTAGGAGAGTGCACCCTGGAGGTGAAGACTGGGGAGAGCTGATGGGCTGACCAACCCTGCAACTGCCCAGGCCCACCCCAGTATCCACCTCATCTGTGATCTGCTGGAGCATGATTGGTGGTATGGTGGAGGGTTGCCAGTTGTCCTGTGGAATCAGGGCTGCAGGATCTCCACGACACAGGGCAGCAAGAAGATGTCCAGGAAGAGTTTAAGTTATGACTTATCATTGATGGTGTAGCAGAGACCAGAGGTCTTGAAACAGACCAATGATTTCTTTACAATGAAAGCTTGAATGTAAAAATGCATGGATAAAGGGGTTTCCTGTGTGACTCTCTTATGTCACATTGCAACTTCCATGATGAGATTTTTCCTTTCTCCATTCTTTTCCATCTTCTCTCAAATTTTGTTTTGCCTTATTCTCAGGAGGAGGGGAATGGGTGCAATTAGTAGACATGATATGAAAGACACAAATAAATAAAAGTTAAAAGAAGATGTATTTATTTATTATGTATACCGTGTTCTGTCTGCATGTATGCCTGCATGCCAGAAAGAGCATCAGATCCCATTGCAGATGGTTGTGAGCTACCATGTAGCTGATGGGAATTGAAAGCAGGACCTGTGGAAGCGCAGTCAATTCTATTAACCTGTGAACCATCTATCTAGCCCTATGCAGCTGTTTCTAGCAGAGACATTCACAACAGACTTCCTGGTATTGTGGCTCTTATAGCCTTTCTACTAATTCTTCTTCCAGAATTTCCCTAAGTGGTAGATAAAGGATCATCACATCTGTTGATCTCTGACTTGCAGCATTGTGAGTTTTTTCTTGATGGTCTGCATTTAGAAAGACTAGCTTCTTTGATAAGTGAAAATCAGTAGACTGAAAATCCAAAATGCTGAGGAATTGAGAAAAACAATGATTAACATCTTTGGATTTCCAAACAAGTGTGAAAACTATATTTTGAAATTGAAATCAAATATTCTATTTTCCTAAATAACCTGGGAACAGGGTATGGGTAATCATACATGTTTTAGGGTAGATTACAATTTTTAGATAGTGTACTTCAGAGCTAGTGTATACTTACCATTAATAGGGAATTTTTTCCCGTGAAGCTTTTTTCACTAGTCACAATCTTAATAATTTGAACAATGTGACAACAGTTTAATCGATGATTTATATATTTCCTTTTCAGTTTTTTCTATGGAAGTGTTTATATTTATATTAGTTTATTATGCCAAATTAGTTTTAGAAATAATAGCAATTGACAAGCCCCTTTTTAATATTTGGTTGGATATGTAAAACTTCATTTTAACTTTAACAATTGTGGAATTATCATAATAAAAGGGCATTGGAAGGTACAAAAAAATGTGTGAATGTGTGAATATAAGAGCCTATTAAAAATTTCATCTAGGAAATGATATATTAGCTGATATCTGAAAATGAGGAACTTGTATAAATATTGATTTTTGAACTTTTCCTTTATAACTGGGTACTTTTGGAGAATCATATTTCTAGATGTAATAGCTTTCCAATTGATTTCTCTATGGTTTAAAAGTAGACTCTTATGTCAACTGCTGATAATGGAAATTTTCATCTCTTTCAATATGAGTTAGGTGAACTTCGAGAAAATAATTAAATCGAACTAGTAATTGTGAGTGTCCATGTCCATTCTAGCTTGTAACTACAGTGTGTCAGGTCATTTCTCTACTGTTCAGATGTGTTTGAAATCATTGCATTTAATACAAAGAATATATATTGACTCCAAATCAAGTCTGAATCTATTTGATTCAAGAAACCAACTTCTTTATAAAAAAGTAACTAGAACAGGTGCTTAGGATATATTTTTTAAGAATTTTCTTTATTCATTTTACATACCAACTACAGATCTCCGTCTCATTCCTCCTCCCATTCTTCACCAATACCCCACCTCACCCACACCCATCCCCTCCTCTAAAAGGGTAAGACCTCCCATGGGGAGTCCACAAAGCCTAGCACATTCAGTTGAGGTAGGACCAGACCCCTCCGTCCTGAATCAAGGCTGAGAAAGGCAAGAGAGGTCAAGGGCTTAGGGTTTTATAAGCAGATGTAATAGATTATGTGAACAGAAAGCATTGCTTTTCTCTATCATATTTCTATAAGCTAAATGTAATATCCAGTATGTTAAAAATACACTTGAAAGTGTTTATCTTTCTGTTAAAATATCAGTGCAAAAAGTCCCTGACCTAGGTGAATCTTAGTTAGTTGCTCATAATGATTTTCCCCCCTCTTAACTTTCCAAAAAGGACTCAGTACTGAACATGAAAGGTACCAATTTTTTTTTTACATTTATTTTTGGGAATTATATAATATATACAATGAAATATGATAATATCTAGCCCAGTTTAATTCCTCCATTTTCTTCTGTATCACCCTGAGTTTCCCCTTCTAAATTCAGTTCTTTTTTCTCATTGACTCACTAAATACAGTTAAATTAATATGAAGCATATATGTGACTATCCTCTGTAAGGCTGGAGTCCCTAGAAAAATCTCCTTTTCTTTTAATATTATATCTAAATGTTACAAAGAGACTTAATCCTTGATATTGTTTAGAATGCATAAAATAAAATTTCAGGAAACTAAGATACTACTTTAGCCTTTGCTGTTACAGACAATATGTAGTACAACTTTTGTAGTCAAGAAGAATGTGTAGAGAGCATGTGTGCCATCATGTACACTGGGACACTATTTTTGAGCTTTTTTTTTACTAATTATTTGAATTTTTTCTCTGTAAGCCTGGGAAACTAGAATTTAAAGTTTGTCATCTTTTTAAGGAAATTTTCTGCATAATATCATTGGCAAAAATTCAAAATAATTGTTCAACCGTTCTTTCATTGGAAATTTTATGCATATTAATTGGCTTATATGCATATTACAGACCAAAATAAATATACATATATTATTTTTAGAAGTTATGCTTTTTTATTCTTTTTGATATTTCAATATTTATATTGTTACATTACATTAAATAGCATTAAAAATTGTAAGTGAATTAAAACCCACAATCTGAAAGAAAAGTGAGTGTTTTACACATTGAAAATATTATAGTTTGGTTTTAATTGATAATTCTCACTGCTATGGAAAAATAAAAGAATCTAAGTGAAGCAATTGAAGAGAAAAGAGATCCATCTTGACATCAAGTTATAGGATCCACTTTGTCATGGAAGGGTGGCTTGCAGCTGGTGGCAAAACTTGACTACAGGATACTTCATGGTTCAAAAAATCAGGAAACACCACGATAGAGCCATCAGGGACCATCCCAATCGACACACTTCTTTTCCAACGTTTTTAAAATTTTCAAATAGACACATCATTTGGAGGCTTGCTTTTTCAAACCTAAGGGGAAATAAATATTTTGACAATAAAAAATATTTTCCATTTAATAAAAACACAATTACATTACTTTTCTCCCCTCTCTTCATTCTAATCCCATTCATTCACTCCCATCTGCTGCTCTTTATTATAATAATTTTTTTTAAAGAGAAAAAAAACTCATTGAAGAATTAGGACAATAATTGGTAAAATGATTTGAGAGAAAGTGAAGAGTGACAGAAAAATTTGGGTCTTGAGAACTATATATATATATATATGGCTGAAATAAAAATAACATTAAAGCATAAATTATATCAAAACATCAACCAGGGTCTTTTAAAAGCACTAGCAATTTTTGTAGCACTCTTTCCAATTATGGGAGGTGCAATCTTATGATTTTCCTCTATGATAGCAATAAGGCAAATTTAAAATGAAACAAAAAGCACTAAAAGAATACAGTCTTCTATGACTTGACCTGTGCCCCATGCACACGTGGACTCAGGATTGAAGCAAACCATCCATGGTATACACTTTTGTGGTGGTGTTGTGTTCCCCAAAATATTGTGCACCCTAATAAACTTATCTGGGGTCCAAGAACAGAACAGCCACTAGATACAGAGGCCAGAAAATGGTGGCACTCATGCTTTTAATCCTAGCATTCCAGAGGCAAAAATCCCTCTGGATTTCTGTGTGTTCAAGGTCACATTAAAAACAGCCAGGAATGGTGACAAATGCCTTTAATCCCCGGAAGTGATGGCAGAAAGCAGAAAGGTATTTCAGGCATGAGGACCAGGAACTAGAGCTGGTTAAGCTTTTAGGCTTTTGAGAAGCAGTTCAGCTGAGATCCATTTGGATGAGGACTCAGAGGCTTCCAGTCTGAGGAAACAGGATCAGCTGAGGAACTGGCAAGGTGAGGTGGCTGTGGCATGTTTTGCTTCTCTGATCTTCCAGCATTCACCCCAATACCTGGCTCAGGTTTGATCTTACTAATAAGAACTTTTTAAGTTTCCTGCTACACACTGTTCCTCATCCCTTTGAGGTTCTATAAGATGTTCACTCCAAAAAAGAAAAAAAAAATTCCTTAATCACAATCCTCATCTATCAACATAATTGTGGTAGATAGCTCTAGGGATTTCCATTGTTCCTTTGGTGAAATAAATATTTTCATTTTTCTCTATATGATCATCTATGTTATCATGAGTTTTTTCTGTCATATATATGTCACAAAATGATAAAATGTAGCCTGTTTTGAGCTACACACGTAAAATATTCCGCTTTTCATTGTCCTGGTATAAGGTCCACCTTTTATATGATGGCATTTATTCTTTGTAGTTTATTTACTCCAATCATTTTATTAGTATTAATTGTTATATATTTTAAAATTAGTGATATAAAACATCTAGTATCATACAACATAGAAACATCAGTATGCCCACCTTTGTTGATGATACAGACTACTTGGATATGTTTCTTTTTGAAAAATTACTATTATTATTATTATTATTATTATTATTATTATTATTATTATATTCACAAGTACAGTTTCCCCTACCTTCTCTTCTCTCCATTTCTCCCACCATTTTACTTCTGCCGCCCCCATCAATTCTCCTCCATTTCTATTCAGAAAAGGGCAGGTATTCTATGGATGTCAACCAAACATGGCATACAAAGTTGCAGTTAGGCTATGCAACTTTCCTCATAAGGCTGGACAAGGCAACCCAGTATGAGGAATAATGTCCCAAAAGCTGGCAAAATAGTCAGAGACAGGCCCTGTTCCCACTGATAGGAGTCTCACCAGAAGATCAAGCTACACCTGTCACATTTACTCAGAGGGCCTAGGTCAATCCCAGGTAGGCTTGCTAGATGTTGGGTCAATCTTGTTGCATCACTATTGAGCCCAGTTAGCAGATATTGTGGGTTTTCTTGGACTGTTCATTACCTCTCTGGCTCTCGGACTTCTCCAATCCTTCCTCCCCCTATTCTTCAAGATTCCCAGAGCTTAATCTAATGTTTTGCTGTAGGTCTCTGCATCTGTTTTCATCAGTTGCTGGAAGAATCTTCTTAGATGACCATTAGGCTAGGCACCAGTTTTTGAATATAGCAGAATGTCATTAGGCATTGTTATATTAATTTTTGCCAATTTTTTTTTTATTCTATCATAAGTCTCTGAGCTATCCAGCCTCTGGGTCCTGGTGCTTCAGGCAGTGTCAGGGGTTAGCTCCTTCTAAGTGGTATGTCTCATGCTGGACCAGTCATTCATTGGCCATTACCACAATTTCTGTACCACCTTTACCCCAGCACACCTTGTATGTGAGATAAATTTTAGTTTGAATGTCATGTGGCTAGGTTGGTATCACAATCCCTCCACTGGAAGTCTTTCTGGTTACAGAAGATGGCCATTTCAAGATATGTAACCTCTGTTGATAAGAGTCCTAGCTAGGGTCACTCTTGTAGATTCCAGGGAGTTTCCATTGGACCAGGTTTCTATCTCACTGTAAAATGTTGCCCTTTCCAGTCATATTTTTTCAGTACACTCCCTCCATCCTCCCAACCTGATCCCTCATGTTCCTTTCTGCACCTGTCCTCAGTTCACCCATGAAATCATTTTTCTTTCACCTTACATGAGAGACCCAAGCATCCCCTTCTGAGCCCTCCTTTATATTTAGCATCTCTGGGTCTGTGGATTGTAGCATGGTTATCTTTACTTTAAATCAAATACCCACTTTATGGGCAAACAATATTATGTACCAAATACATTACGTTTGAAACACTTTAAAGACAGTAAAATTAAATAATCACTATTTCTAATTAATCTGCTATTATAATACTAATTGCATGCCACAATCACAAGCAAATATGGCATCTGATCTAATGAGAATATAAAACAGAATTACTTATGGTACTATAGAATAGGGATATTTACAATGAATTCTAACACAATTTTAATTTGCTACAGCAGTTGTGAAAATATAAGTGAGTAACCAGTTCAAAGGGAAGTTGTAAGAAGGGTAATTTAAATTGATTTATGAAATATTTTTCTCTATATAAATAAAAACCTAGATAATTTGCAGCTCTATATATCTAATAATGCATTAAATAACATTTTATAGCAGGGTAACATTTGAGTTAAGAAAGAATGAAAGTTAATTTCTCTGCCTTCTTTAGGTATATTTAGAATTGGCTACATCTTTGTGAACTTGCAATACTACTAAACTCATTTGTTTAAAAATTTCATGATTGGAACACACGGTATTTACGTTTTGTCATACGTTAACTCACAAGACTTTACAATCAATGAGCTAAGTGATAGGCAATATAAAAGACAATAAAACCATAAGACATATGGTGTCACACATTACCATATCACTAATAGGTCCATCTCTGTAAGTCCAATTGAGAAATGGGCTTTAGAACTAAACAGAGAATTCTCAACAGAGGAAACCCAAATGGCTGAAAGACATTTAAGGAATTGCTCAACATCCCTAATCATCAGGGAAATGCAAATCAAAACAACTCTGAGATACCACCTTACGCCTGTCAGGGTGGCTAAGATCAAAAACACTGAAGACACTTTATGCTGGAGAGGTTGTGGAACTAGGGGAACTCTCCTCCACTGCTGGTGGGAATGCAAGCTTGTACAACCACTTTGGAAATCAATATGGCGCTTTCTTAAAAAATTGGGAATCAATCTCCCCAAGATCCAGCTATACCACTTTTGGGCATATACCCAAGAAATGCTCAATCATACCACAAGAGCACTTGCTCAGCTATGTTCATATCAGCATTGTTTGTAATAGCCCAAACCTGGAAACAACCTAGATGCCCTTCAACTGAAGAATGGATAAATAAATTGTGGCACATATACACAATGGAATACTACTCAGCAGAGAAAAACAATGACATCATACGGTTTGCAGACAAATGGATGGATCTAGAAAAAATCATCCTGAGTGAGGTGACCCAGACTCAGAAAGACAAATATGGTATGTACCCACTCATAGGAAGATACTAGATGTGGAACAAGGATGACTGAACTGCTACTCACATCACCAGTGAGGCTACCTGGAAAACGGGACCCCAAAAAAGACATGGAGAAATGGATGAGATCTACATGAACAGCCTGGTCATGAGTGGGAACAATGAAGAGCGACGGTCGAGGGAAAGAGAGTGGGAGATCCTAGCTGGATCAAGAAAAGAGAGGGAGAACAACGAATAGGAGACCATGGTTAATCAATATTTTATAATCATAAAATTTATAACTTTTCACAAATAACCTAAGAGAATGAAGTGATAATTTGGAACAGAGGTATTTTTGTGATGTTTTTCACAGAATTTAATATACTTATAAAGGATTTGCTGTAATGTATTTGGCCCCTGAACTTTATTATTTATATTAATTGTAATATGCATGTTTTGTGTGCTATTACATACATGTCATCCATACCAGTATAAATATTATTATCAGAGATGTGTGAAAAATAAAATATAACCACTGACTTCATAGAACATGGAGCCTGATTTCTAAAATTATACTTTTTGTTTTCAAGGAAGACTCCCTGAGATGTCTCCAGATGATCCAACATCCAGAACAGCTTCAAGGCAACTCACTCAGACAATTCAGCCTCACAAACTACTCAAATCAGGACTTGACCTTAATCCTAAAATTTTCTTTGTGTCTCCATAAGACTACCAGTGCCCCCAGTCAGCAGAAAGTAGCCTAGAAAAGTATACCCGCATTACCCAACAATGGATTATAGATGTTTGTCTTTGTTTAGGGGTTGGTTACAAATTCTTGTTGGTCATAGTCAATTTCTTTCTAAAAGAAGAAAGGGGGATATGATATAGAAATGTATAATATAGAAATGTTAGAATAAAAGGGTAGATTATTGAATTTGCTTTAATCCAAAAAAACAACTGTTAATCTTACCTATTTTTACATGAATGAATTTTGATTTATTGATTCAAATTTAAATTTCTTATAGTGTATATATTTCTATTCTTGTTTAAGGTATTATGTTTATGCATCTCATTTAAAATTGTAATATATAATTAAGAAATACAGATTAATAGTCATCTATGATAATCAAATTAGGTCATGTTAGTTAAGTTTTCTAGGTATACATAGATATATTCCAATTAGGTAAGTAACCTTTAAACACTTCAAAGACCTACAGAATATGGCATCTAAAATTTTTTAAGAACTTAGACTTTTCTGGACATTGAGACATGTATGCTCCTGGAATCACAAATTTATTTCAAAGAGGATGATGGGCATTGAAAACACTGCATATGGAGTTTATCTTCTTGGCAAAACTGGCCATTTAGGCAAGAAAATGCTCTTGCCTTGAATGCTTGACAGTATGTTGTTTAAACTGGAATGCAGGGCCCATAGGAAAGTGACTACTAACTTTGCAAAATCAAGGTGAGATGATCCTCCAGGTTCCTACTTCCCATAAAACACTGCCAGACATTCTGTAGGACACAGAGGAAAGCAATTGATGAACTTTGCCAAAATATAAGAACAGTTCTTATAATTTCCTGCTTCACTGAAAAATCTGCCAGATACTCCAGACCTATAGGCTGAAGATGGATGCCACAACATTACAGAAAAACTTTGGGTGACTGTCCAGGCAGCTAGATGTCTCTGTCATTTCTAGAATTATGGAAGTTGCTTACAATGCATTTTCTGTTTACTCAGGTAATATTGTATCCTTCTGGGGTCTTTGTTGTAGTTGAAGACAAGATAGTTATAATTATAATTTTCCTTGGTTATGGTAAAAGGTAAATTAGGTATGAAACTTTAGACTCACAAGTATATGATAGATGATAGAATACTTTCTTTAGTATTACCAAATGCAAATGGACTAGATATTATAACTATAATTCTTGCTTTATAACTGTTTTATTATATGTAATTTTATGATATTAAATTAAAACCTTCCTTTTTGATTAGATACAAAAGGAGAAGTGCTGTGGGATGTCTTTCTGTATGCTGTGAATATATGTTGTTCCCTTTAGTTAATAAATAAGCTGCTTTGGCCTATGGCAAGGTAGGAAATCCAAGCAGAGAGACAGGAAAGAGACAGGCAGGAAGAAGAGATGCCATCCTGCCACCCAAGGAGCAAAAAGATGATGCTAGCAGACCAGTAATGCCATGGCCATGTGGCAGCATGTAGATTAATAGAAATGGGTGAATTTAAGATGAAAGAGCTAGTTAGCAAGAAATATGAGCCATAGCCCATACAGTTTGTAGTTAATATAAGGGTCTGTGTGTTTACCTGGGACCGATCAGCTGCAGGACCAGGCAGGACACAGGAAAACTTCCTGATACATGCAACTCTTATTATTTCCTGAAATTTTTAGAGTGGTGTTTCAAAAGTTAATAAACTGAATGTCATTAAATGGTGTTTAAGTCTCAGGTTCCCAACTTTCACTTGTCATATCCCACCTGGTTAGTTCATATTTTTAAGAATTTTTAGACTTAAAGTATTTTCTAATTCTTCATAAATCTCTGTTAATTGGTCAGTATTATATTGCTGTGAAAAGATACCATGACTATGGAAGTTCTTATAAAGTAAAGCAATTAGTGGGGACTTGCTTAGAGTTTCAGAGTTTTAGTCCATTGTTATCATGGTGCCACATACAGGCAGACATGGTGCTGGAGAAGTAGCTGAGTGTTCTACATCAGAATCTGAAGGCAGCAGGAAGAGAGAGAGAGTGAATCTGGGCTTGTAATGGGCTTTTTAAAACCACCACCAGTGACACACTTCCTCTAACAAGATCACATCTCCTAATCCTCTAAACAGCATGGTGACCAAGTATTCAAATTTATGAGCCTATGGAGGACATTCTCACTCAAACCACTGCAAGGGTTTTTCAGATATTTCAAAGGCAAGTTTGTCTGCAGTGTTTGCCTATGCACATGTTTGGCAGGAAATCATAAGAGAAAAATAGCAGAGGTGAGTGGCATATATTAGACTAGATATTTTAGAATTGTGTGTGTATGTGTGTTAATACATTCTTAAACTTTCAATGAATAAAGAATTTGTTTCTTTCTTATATTGCAGTTCCTGTATAGGGTGTTCATTGTGAAGAGGACTTTTTATTTCATGATGTCACCCAGAGGCTCAAATAGAAGTAATACCCATTTGAATATAGCACTAGCTTCTCCAGAAGTAAGTCCACAATATAATTTGTTAGAAGACAACAGAACTGTAGGGTAGCAAATGATCTTTGAAATCATTTCATTTGAAGACTTGTCATGAGCCCACAGGCAGATGCACAAGTTCTGATTGACACAGAATGGTAATGTGCAATCCTTAAGAAAAGCAAGACACAAAACAAGATGTCCTTTAAGATATTTCTTTTCATTCCCAAAGTACTACCAGAAGTGCCTAATCTTGTGACAACTTGTCACCATGTTGCCTTCAAATATGATGCGATAAATAAAAAAACTTATTCATTCAAGTCATACACAGACACACACAGACACACACAGACACACACACACACACACACACACACACACACACACACACACACACATGCCATAGAGCAAAAACACCTTTTGTTTTCAGAGCATATTATTTGGAGGGGGATGCTATGTCAGCTATGTTGTAACAAGTGGAGAATGTGGATTTTGACTCAGACATGCCTGAAAATCTAGGCATATCAGTGTCATGTAAGTGTCTTCTAAAAGGACATTGTCTCTGGAATACACTTGGACTTGTACAAACTTGTGTTGCAAGTGTTATATGTAGGGAGAAAAGACAAAAACACACTTCCCTGCTCAGTACCAATGGAAGTTGTTCCTTGAGATATCATTCAGATTTGCAAAGAGTGAGGTAATGATGAGAATTATTGCATAACTCAAAGTAATTAATTAAAATATTAATATACAAATAAATATATTATATGAAATAAATTTATATATAATTAATATATTTCAATGACCTGCATGCCTTACAGACTGCTTCTGTGCATTTCCTTTGCTCTCTTGACAATCTATCCTGTACTGTGGTGTAGATGGGCTGTAGACCCAACAGGGATACTGATTATTTAATAACCAATAATCTTTGGTGCATATGGCTGCAGCTAAATACCACTAGTTTCTATCATGCCTCCTTATCCTTGTTTTAACATGTAATGTACATTCAATCATCATCAAGAGGTGAAACAAAAAAAACCTGTTGAGACCCAACCCTACCATCCAATTTAAATTATATGATGTCTGGGCACTATGGAGTGATTAAAAAATTTGTTGGAGAATTTTATACAGGCATATGATATTTATGAATCAAATTTAACCTGATTCTGTTTTTTTTTCTCTACCTTACCTCATATTTTCACAAACATTTTCTCTCCCAACTTCATGTACTCTTTTCAACAAAACTCACTTTGGTTCTCCCTAGTCTGGAAAAAGAAAAAGAAAAAAAAAACAGAAAAACAAAATTCAAAACTGAGCTTTGAGTCAAATTATCTCTTTCCCCTTAAATACTTATCATCTCACTCTTTAAAGAGAAACAGTGTAACAAGAATAGAACCTCAAGAGGCTGCATTAGAGCCTTCTTGTAAGACTTATGAGTGAGTAATGACATGGCATCTGCAGGTTCTGGGATTACTGTGGTGCAGCAGGCTTGGAGACTGTGCTAAAGTATTGGGCCATGCATGCGTCTTGAATGGTTCAACCTCTTTCCTTATTTGCCTGAAGTATCAAGAGTATCTTAGACTTGTTCAGGTTATTAATGAGTTCATGATCGGTTTCAGGTATATGGGAAATATATAATTTCTGATACTTAAGGTATTTTTTCACAGAAATTTCAGGTTACTCCTTGTAGCACTTTATTTCAAAACACATCAAACTTATCTTCTTAATGGTAGCTCAATTAAAATAGAACTCAGAACCACATTGGACAGGTGTATGTGTGTGTTTGTGTGTGTGTGTGTGTGTGTGTGTGTGTGTGAGAGAGAGAGAGAGAGAGAGAGAGAGAGAGAGAGAGAGAGAGAGAGAATGTGTGTGAGTGTGTGTGAGAGAAAGAATGTTTGAGTGTAAGTATGTGTGAGAGAGAGTTTGTGTGAGAGCAGGTGAGCATGTGTGTGTTTGATATTGTGTGTGTGTTTGTGTGTGTATGTGTGTGTGTGTGTGTGTGCATGGTTTTGTTTGTGAATTATCTATCCCCCACTTGTACCCTGTCTTCCAATTTGAACCAGGTAAACTGAAACCTGAGGCTTCTGAGGAAAAGCAGTAGTCTGATTTCTTCAAAATAAGTTAATTTGGTTGTGAGGCTTGACTGTCTTCCATATCCTTAATCTGATCATGGCCTTTGGGCACTTGAATCCTCTGAGAATTTCCAGCAATAAATGGAAAACTGTACTTCTATTCTTATCTTGTCTCAGTGCTGGGTTTCAACAGGGTCTTGCCTTCTAAAACCTTTATCAATATGCTGCTGACTGTGAAGCTTCATGGCATCAAGGCCCTTGTTCCAAAAATATTTTCACCTCTTTTTATTTCTGCTTTTCAGCAAGCAAATGCTTTCCTTATCTTATCTTTCTGGCAATATTTGATAAAATGTAGTCAATAAAATCCTGAGCTCTAATTTTCTATTTTTTGACCTCTTTGCCTACAGCTACAAAATAATTGGACATGCAATCTGCCTCACAAGGCATTTCTGAGACACTATTAACAAAATATGCTGCCTTTGCTTAAGAATGACACCTATCCAGACTGTAATAATTGTTTCTTTTACTCACAATTGATAAGCTTTGGTTACAAAGCTGAGAGTTATTACTGTACTTAAGAAATCAATGGTTTAGGCTATTATAGACAGGATATACTTTAAAAGAAACTCAAAATAAGAGTGTTTTATCATAAACATGTCTTCCACATCCTAATGTTCAGCTCAGGTGATAGGCTGCAGCCTCTATAGTTACCCAAGCTTAGTGCTATTTAAAGATGCACTCCCTGAAAGTTGCAGCTATGGATGTAGGAAGAAAAAATACAGGAGGTTATACAAAGGCTTAATCTTATTTACTTGTCCACAATATATTTGATGGTGGCAGAGATTACCTTGATGCTCTCTGAGTTGTCTTTAGATAAAGTCTCCATGCCTCAATTTATAGTGCATTTTAAAGAATTTATTTTAGGAAACATATAATAATAATTTTTTCTCTGTCCCCCAGATATGATTATTTTTAAATGTCTATAAATAATTTTAGAAGATGGGGCTTATTTCCCCTTTAACCTAGGAACTGTATTCTAAAATGTAATTACCAGAGAAGAAAGATTTCCAATCTATAAGGACAGTCACCTAGTTAGATGACTACCATGCTACCTGTTACAATTAAGGCTTTTGTTATGAAAAAACAAGAAAGATGTATTTTTGGGTCAGGTCACTCAACAAAAACTGACATTTTACAGTCCATCAACCCAGGTCTCAACTGTTTATTATTGTGAAGTTTATGCTTGGTTAAGTGTCTTTCACCTAATCATCTCCTGAAATAAAGCACCTTCCATATAAATTTAATTTCTAATTTGAGAAAGAAAATAGAATATTTTATAAAAATACCAAAAAGAAAACACGAGAACAAAAGAAAACTTTGGCCAACAATAAGATCTCTACTACTATGTAGTTGACTATTATCATACATTATATAGAATCTAATATATGTTCAAAATTTTGCACATATAGACATACCTGTACATTAGAGTGCTGGAAATATTCAGTATATGTATATTTGTAGTACATATATATATATATATATGTGCATACATACATGTATATGTACATGCATATACATATGTACAATAACTGTGGCTGCTTTGTGATATTCATTGTAAAAGAAAGTGATGACTTTAATATTTTTAATTACTCTTGTCAGCATACACTATGATTTTTTTGAACTTTGAAATTAGTCAAAAATGTTTGTCTTGCTTTTAAACTCAATATTTTCCATGAATTTTCAATGCCTTCATTCTTTCATAGCTTCTGCCAAACAAATATTCAATTTCTTTAAAATCCCATAATAATTTCATAATCCTGAATACATATGAACTCCTGAAATATGTGTCATGATACTCTTTTTTTCAGACAGTCACAAGAGTAATCATATGTGGGTGTAAAAAGATGCTTAACCCATAAAGTTGATCAGCAGCTAACAAAGCCTGAAATGCAGAGCTACAGCAGCTGCAAAGTCCAATAGAGTCAGAAGTTCGAAGGCATCAAGTGTGTCAGGTGTGTGTTCTGTGTTATACTTTACCAGTGTTAATTGCAGGTGTGTTCTCTTGCATAAGGTATCTGCAGAGAACATGCTTCCATCTGGTAGTGTCAAAGTGAAATAAATAGATGACTACTGCATTACAAAAGTAAAATATGATAAATTCCATCATCTTTCAAGTTTACTTTCCAGAACATGTCCTTAGATATCTTCTCTCAATTCAGTTATGCCTTTACAGCTTATCCACTTGCAAATTCTTCTAGAAATCTCCAGCTTTGGCAACATACATTTAAGTAAATTATACATCCTGAGCAGGTTGTATTTAAATATTTAAGGAAATATTTATGCCAATGATAAATGGCAAAAGAAGAGGTTATGAATTTGAAAGAAACCATATAGAGTTCTTTGGGAAGGTTTGGAGGGAGGATAGGTAAAATGAAGTAAATATATTATACTCTCAAAAGTAAAGTAATTAAAAACAAAACACTTTAATACTTCAGCATTCAGCAATTCCCTAAAGTCAGAGAATGTGAACACATCTATATAACTATTAACTATCTCCTCCAAAACACATTAGTTATGACTTAATTCAAATGTCACCATCCCAGCACTTCTATATTATGAACTGTATTTTCTTACCACAAACTCTTCTCTTGTTCTTCAGTCATTCTCACTTGTGTCTCAGAAATCCCTGCATGTGTAATCAATTGATTATCTATTGATTACACATGTGTGTGTCTGTTGATTCCCCTCTAGCTCTCTCACAAATCACATGGACTAATTGCTCCAATAAAAAGAGGGGTAATGTTTCATTTCTTTTCTTCTTTCCTTATGTGGTTTATTTGTTTTACATTCGAACCAAAGTTTCTCTCCCCTCCTCTCCTCCAATTCCCTCCCTCCCACCTTCTCTGTGCCCCCCACCACCACTCGCATCCATTCTTTTTCCATTTCAATTCAGAAAAAGGGCAGGCTCCTGTGGATATTGACACAACATGGCATATAAAGTTGTAGGAAAGACTCAGTACATCCCTTTGTATTAAGGCTGGACAATGCCACCCAGTAGGAGGAATAGGATCCCAAAGGATGGTAAAGGAGCCAGAGACAGCCCTGCTCCAACTGTTAGAATTTCCAATTGATGAGAGGAAAGAGAGATTCTATCAGCAAGAGTTATCAAGACCATGATTGGAAAAAGTACTGAGACAACTAGCCAAACTAGTGGAAACACATGAACTGTGGACCAATAGCTGAGTAGCCCCCATGGTATTGGACAAGGCCCTCTGGATAAAGAAGACAATTGTTTAGCTTGAACTGTTTAGGGGGCCCCCAGGCTCGGGACCTGTTCCTAGTGCATGAGCCAGCTTTTTGGAGCCTAGCGCCTATGGTGAGACACTTTGCACAGCCTTGATGCAGGGAGGAGGGGCTTGGACCTGCCTCAACTGAATGTACCAGGCTCTGCTGACCCCCCATGGGAGACCTTGCCTTGGAGGAGGTAGGAATGGGGGTGGGTGGGTTGGGGGGCAGGAGGAGGGAGGACAAGGGAATCTGTTGGTATGTAAAATGAATAGAAAATCTCTTAATTAAAAAAAAAAGAAGAAGAAGAAGCCAGGCAGTGGTGGTGAATGCTTTTAATCCCAGCACTGGGGAGGCAGAGGCAGGTAGATCTCTGTGAGTTCAAGACCAGCCTGGTCTGCATATTGAGTTCCAGGAAAGGCGGAAAGCTACACAGAGAAACCCTGCCTACAAAAAAAAAAAAAAAAAAAAAAAAGAAACCAATAGAATTCCCACAAGATGACCAAACTACACAACTGTCACATATATGCAGAGGGCCTAGGTCAGTCCCATGCAGGTTCCCTGGTTGTTGGTTCAGTCTCTTTGAGTTTCTATGAGACCAGGTTAGGTAACCCCTCCAGCTCCTACAATCCTTCCTCCCTTTTTTCAGAAAGATTCCCTGAGTTTGGACTAAAGGTTGACTGTGGGTCTCTGCATCTGTTTTTGCCAGTTGCTGGATGAAGCCTCTCTGATGACTATTGGGTTAGGCACCGATCTATGAATATAGCAGAATAATATTAGGCATTATTACATTGACAGTTTTTCCCCCTCCAGTCATATTTGGTTCTATGCTAGGTCTCTAGGTCACCAGCCTCTGGGTCCTGACACTCCAGGCAGTGTCAAGGGTGGGCTCACTCTCACGGTATCCACCTCGGGCTGATCAGTCATTACTTGGACACTCCCACAATCTCTGTGCTACTCTTGCCCCAGCACATCCCATAGGCAGGACAAACTGTAGGTTGAAAGTTACATGACTGGGTTTGTGTCACAATCAAATCACTCCAATGGAAGTCTTGCCTGGTGACAGGAGATGATCAGTCAAGGCTGTAAAACACTTCACACACACACACACACACACACACACACACACACACACAGGGAGAGAGAGAGAGAGAGAGAGAGAGAGAGAGAGAGAGAGAGAGAGAGAGAGAGAGAGAGAGATATCCATATGTAGTCAAATTTTTCTTGTTGGACTATCTCTGGACTGTTAGCCTGCACAATAATCCAGAGACATATTATTAATTATGAAATCTTGGCCTTTAGCTTAGGCTTTTCTCAACTAGCTCTTGCAACTTAAATTAACCCATATTTTTAAATTGATGTTCTGCCATGTGACACTACCTCTCTTTCCTCTTGTACCTCCCATCTCCTCTCTGTGTCCTGCTGCTGACTCAGCCTTTCTTCTTTCCAGGGTCCTCTCATTCTTCCATAGTCCTGCCTAACCTCATCCTGCCTAGCAATTGACCATCCGGTTCTTTATTAAACCAATCAGAGGGTGCCTTGCCAAGGACACATCACAATGTAAACAAAGCCAACAGAAGACTTTTAATTTGGGAATTGATTATAGTGACAGAGTTTTTGTCTATTATCATTTTTAAAGGAAGCATTGCAGTGTGCAGGCATGGGACTGAGTATTACTTCCTAACACACAGGGAGTCAGCCATAAAGAAACATTTGTCTTGCACTAGGCTTTTGAAACCCCAAAGCTCACCTAAAGGAACACACCTATACACATAAGACGCACTTACTCCACAAGGGCATACCTCCTAGTTTTACACAGTTAGTTTCACTTATTGGGGAGCAAGTATTCAAAGATAGGAGCCTGATGGTCTTTAGCAACTATAAACCATGCCAGGGATACAACCTGAGAAGAAAGAGCTCTAAAGGAAAGGGGTGTAAGATACTAAGGGGCACAGATTGAAAGGAAGAGGGAAAAAGAAAGAAACAAAGAGACAGAGACAAAAGAAAGATATTTCCTCTAAGTAGGGGGAGTCAACTCCTCTGCCTGGACAATAGACTTCCTTAGTATAACTTTCCTTACCTTATCTAAGAAGAGGTTAAACATTTCAAGCCCTCCAAAATCAAGTTTAAGCCCTTATCATTTCTCTGAATTCATGACATTATCCCTTGTTTTCCTTCCTACCCATTTCCTTCAGAGACCCCCCTCGGAAACCTTGGATTAAGTCTGGTGGAAACAATGAAGGCAGTCTCTTGATGTGGTTATGCATGAGTGTTGTAGATGACAACATCCAGAAGTTGTATTTCTAACTTGGTAGAGTGTCATGCAAGGCTGCTAAGGTTTTAAATTTTACTAAGCTATTTTAACAAGCTGAAATCTGAAAGTCTTCAGTTCCAACCAACATGGAGAGTCAGAAATCTGTTTGATCACAGCCCAGACCATACTTGACTGGGATAAAATGGGGCCAACACATCTTGTGTCTGGGGACTGACGATAAGGTGAAACACTGGATGACTTTATTTGTGCTGAAATGTGGTGATATTTTAATTGTGCTTTAATAAATAACACTTGCCTGGAGATCAGAAGAATAGGAAGAGCCATTATAAGTAAACAAACAAGTCAGGCAATGGTAGCCATGTCTTTAATCCTATCATTTGGCAGGCAGGAATCTCTCTGGATCTCTGTGAGTTCAAGGCCATAGTGGAAACAGCCAGGTGTGGTGGCACATGCCTTAAATTCCAACACTATTTAGGTAGAGGTCTGGAGGTCTGTACAGACAGGAAGTGACAGAGCTGGGCAGGAAGAGGAAGTGATGTAGCTGGACAGAGAGAGCAAATCAGAATGCAGAACAGCAAGGCATATAGGTGTGGGTAGACAAGGAAGATGTTCTCATTTGGAAGCTGCACAGTTGGTGAGGTAAGGTGAGCTATTGCTGTCACTATTTCCTTGATCTCTCTAAGGCTTTCACCTCTATACCTGGTTTCATGGTTTTTTTATTTAATAAGACCATTTAGAAATTCATCTGCAGATAACAACACATAGCTTCCACAGTACAATCTGTGGTAAGACATATGGATGTACTCAACTGTCTCTCCGTGGGGCCTTTGAATACTCTCCTCTCTTCCTTAGCTGTGTGGGATCTACCTGCCTAGGCCATACATACAATCTCCTGTAGTATTCATGCTAACATCACAACAGTGGTTTTTAAAGGAGAAGTGTAACAGTGCACATTTAACCCGTGACTTGTGCCTCATAGAGAATGGGATCTCCTTAGCAGCAAGCTGGGCTAAACTTGAGTAGAAAGTATATGCCTTTATCAGAGGAGAGTGGTGGGAGGGGGGGAGGAAGGAGGGAGAGAGAGGGCATTGTTCCTAGCTCTATGAACATTGATTATTTCCATAATATTAACCTTGGACTTTGAGACTCTTGATATCCTTATGTACAATCAGCTTTTATCTACAGAGAATTATTATTTCTTATTTGGTTCATATTACTTATGAATCAATGCTTTTACTATGCATAGTGTTTAAGGAAATGAGTACTAAGACAATGGTGTACATTCTTTTTTTTAAATATATTCTGAATATATTCTTCCTGACCCCAAGTTCTTCCAGGTCCTCTTGCCTCCCTACCACCCCAACTTTAAGTTCTTTCTCAAAAGAGAAACAAAATCAAATACAATGACAAAAATCAAGTAAACAAAATTAAACCATGCCATAATATCATAAAGTAGTTTAATGAATTATGATTATAGTCACATCCTCCTGTCCTCTGGAATAACCCTTTATTTATTTCTAAATTATTCCTCACCTAGTCTGCCAGTGGCTAAACCATACAGAAAATACTTTCTGCTTTAATCTTGAATTATTTTTCTAAGGCAAAATTTTAAAATATTGATGAAATTCATTTACTTTTCTTTCTGGTCCTTTGTTAAAATGTATTTTAAGGGTTTATTTTCTTTCATATCGCTTATTGGCTGATAAATTCCAATCTAGTATGATTATTGGACAATATTAGGACTTTAGAAGCTTTGAAATTCTACTTTCCTTGCAAGATAAAATGCCTGACACTATATAATGGATATTCTAAAAGGAAACCTCAAGCTTCTTGGGTCAGAACTATGAAATTATTATTCATAGCAGAGCATGCAACAAGAGGAGAATATTTTAAAAGCCTGTTCTCCTTGCCTACAAATCTGAAAGAGGTCACACTGAAGGCCATCGAGAGGGGTCTGTGCAGTTCTTTATGTTCAGGAAAGCTACACAAAGCTTGTCATGGGCAATCAGGAGGAATATATTGTTTTCTGTGTTTCCAATACAATAAAACATTTTATTCATCCTGTACACAGCAACAATATGCTGTTTTCCAATGCTATTGACTTTCTAATTATAATATAATCTAGAATAATTTCAGAAAATTTCTAGGTTCACAAGAAATCTTAGAAAAAAATTACCCTTGGTCACTTGAACCCTGAAAATACTTTTATTTAAAATATTTAAAATCAACATATTCATTATGCATAACCTGATTATTAATATGCATGAATATAAATTGATAACTTCATATTATTTCTTAATATTATTAGCTTATTAGCTTAAATGTGATAACTTGATTGTAATTTTAGCTCTAAATTCACCTATTTAGTTATATATACACACACATATATATATGTATATATATATATATATATATATATATATATATATATATATATAATTTCTCCTTGTGCTTACTGATATTTACATGTATGTTCAATTTGTGCATATGCTTAGGCTTAACCAAAGTATCTTATTACAGGGGAAATAAGCAGTGAATCAAGAAATAGCATGTCACAACTCTTATAAATAAAGCTTAATAAATAAACTGTGTTATTGTTTTTAAAGTTTTCTCTGAAATTCTATCTGTGAGTAATTTGGTAAGCTATATCATTTTTTAAATTACATTTGTATGTGTGTGTATGTTTGTGTGTCTTTGTGTGTGTGTGTCTGTTGATATGTATGTATGTGTGTGTCTGCTGTAGTGAACATACACAGGTCAGAAGACAATTTGTAGGAATTAATTCCTCTCATCACATCAGTCTTAGGAATCAAATTCACTACATCAGTCTTGGAGGCAAGCATCTTTGCCCATTGAGACACTTTATTCATTGTCTCTTCATTTCTTTATGGAGAAGATTTTTATCTACTAAATGAATTTCATACTAAGAGTTCAATCAATGGTGAAGAGTGAGTGACTTTATATGTATACAACCTGTACATAGTTGGCATTGTAAATATTAAAAAAATCCAAGAAGATAAAAAATAGTTCATTGTTTCACTGTTGTACATTAAGAAATACTATGGTGTATTTGATACTTTAATTTGTCACATTAAAGTCACATGTTACTGTACTATTGTCTCAACCTAATATAAACCTTTACAATCATTTATAGACTTACAATTTTTTCCTTTAAAGTATTTTCAAAAATAAATATAAATTTTACCTCTTTAAAGTACTTATAAAGTTCATTTTTTTCAGGATTGTGATAGTCCATCAGCTCATTGATAAGTTCACTATCTGTAAGAACGCAGAATATTTCAGAATATTTAGAAAAATCACACACTGTGCTCTCTCTTTATAGGAGTGATGATTTAATTTCTTTCTGTACATTAGAAAATATTTCTCGGATTGGACAGAACTTTGATAAAAATTATTTTGATACTTGGAAAATGCAAAATATGTATATAGTTCCATATTGAAGCTATGATTTGTGCTCAATTTTTCACAAAGATATATGGACTATAGATACTCTGAATCAGGACATGAGGCAATTCAACTTTAGTGTTCATCAAGAAATGTGCATTTTAAAGCTTTGTTATTTCATTTCTTTATGTGTCAATTTAAAATTTAGATAGTGGTTGTATTTGTTTTACATTTTAGTCATTTTACATTGAACAAATGCATTTTACAGACTGGTAGCTTTTAATTTTAACTTTTTATTGTTTCTGTGTATTCTGAAACAAGTACCTAAAATCCAACTATTTATGAATAAAGATATGAAAAAACATATTTTTAAATGTTGTTTTCCTAATAAATGCCTTACATAAAACCCACTGTCGGCTGCAAATGGCATCATTACTGGCAGTATACTCCTCTCCTTGGAATTCTGCATCATGTGGTCATTTGAAGGTAATTACAAAACTGCTCTCTACAATATGAAATGTAGCCTAATTAAGCCAGCCTCTGGGAAGCCACAGTGGCAATGCTTGATAAGCATCATTTCCTCAAACTCCCTCAATATCAGATAGTCTTCTCAACTTTGCTGATTGTGTGTGTTTTCAGCCAAGTTAAACTTTTCCATATTTAATATGACTCAATATTATAAAAAAAAATTCCTTAGGCAAAAATTCAGTAAAGGGCTCATTCAAATGGATGAATGCATGGAATTTGTGAAAATAACAAAAGACAGCTCTCAGAAAAGTGCATTTTATTGACAATGATTCAATTAGAATTAAATTTGTGTATGTTTTGCTCAACATACATTAATGAGGTATAAAAACACATTGATTTAATAGCTTTGTTTTCCAGACTCAGTGTAAAGTATATGTGATTATTTATCTGTGTATAAAGGTATCTTCTAAATGAGGGTTATTTATAAAGGAGTAGTAGTAGTAATTTATATTTTCTAATACTGTTTAGGAATTGTTAATTATATTTCTTCAAAGAGACAGCAGGCATGAACTATCCAATTCTGTGTTTGAAAATGATGTTACATTGTCAAGAGTGGCCTCCATAGTGTTGTGCTCTTTTAACTTCCTTCTGCACAGCAACATGCTAGCAGTGTTGCATGTTAATTTTACAACTGCTGCCACTGTGAGGGAGACAGATTTCCTGACAGAGCAGAGTCATGCACTAATCTCATCTTCAAAGGGAACACTTCATTGCTGGATTTCATTCCTTTGCAGAACTGGAAGTTATCCAAGATATTAAGAACCAATTTAATAAATTGGTTTTCATAAAATTTATGGAAGCTCTTATTCTCCTCAGCTATTTGACATCAAAATGTGCCTTTTTCTGTTAATCATTAAAAGATTAAATGAAGTCATGATCATCATTTCCAGCATAAAATTCAGTATTCAATTAATAAAAACACATAGACATTGTATATTTCATTCCTGTAAAATTTATCAATATGTTTTCTCATATAGTATTCAAAGTTTTGATTCAAACTATCATGTGAGAAAAATAATCAGTAGTTTTTCTATTTTACTTTATATTGTTGTAAAAAACACTATGACCAAAAACAAATTCAGTAGAAAACGTATCATTTAGTTTCTGTTTTCAGGTCATATTACAATGGGATTATATCGCTAGCAATCCACAGAGTCTGCTTAATGATTAAAGGAATTTATTTGGGGGTTAACTCACAAGACAGAACAAAGGGATTTGTCACAGTCTCCTGGAAATATGAGGCATGATCCAACACTGTTCTCTAGCAAGCTGTTCTCTGGTCTGTCCCAGCATTCAAAACCAAGAGGTAGCTAAGAGAGGGACGCCCTATGTACATTCCAGGTCTTAAGGGTCACCAAGCAGCCATACCCCAGGGGAATGCACCTCAAGGTCATGGGCAGGTGTAACAATTACATGCTATTTCACTAAGGGTGGTGCTTCAGGGTATGGCTCAAACAGCTATCGACTATAATATTACATCTTTGATATAAACGGAGGTAAGAACTCAAACAAGGCAGGAACCCTGTCAGGAAACATGGAGGAATGTTCTTTACTGGCTTGCTTTTTTTGGCTTGTTTAGTCTGCTATCTTCTACAATCCAGAATTATCTCCCCAAGATAGCATGAACCACATCTGGCTAGACTCTCTCAAATAATTAATCATAAACCATCTCCACAGACTTGTATACAACCTAGGGTCATTTTTTCAATTAAGGTTCCCTCTTCCCAGAGGAGCCTAGGTTGCGTCAAGTTGAAAAAAAAATAATAAGCATACCATTGTTACCAAACTATAAAACAAAACAGCAATACTAGCCTGTATATATTGGGTATAATTTACAACTGTTTAATAAGACTTCATGTCTGGTACTGTAAACCTAGCCAACAGCATATGGCTGGAGAAATCATGGATCTGAGAGTAAAACCTATTGTAACTTTCCTAAACCTGTATAATTTCTAGGTATATTCTAAATACATTTAATGCTTAAACCTAAAGATTAGCATAGACCTTACCCCTTATATAAAAGACTGTTTTTGCAGCAAATGGAGATCATTATAGAAATGCACTCCTTCTCAAAATGCAGAGGACAAATAATTATAACATTTCCAAACTCAACTGATACAGCTACAACATAGCTCCCTCACCTAAGGCTCAGAGAACATCATAGAAGGCGAAAAGAATATAAGATCTAGAATATCAGGATGCCTAGTTCTTGATAGTGTCTGCTCGACATGATAGGGAAGCTAAAACTGAAAGCTTAACAATATGATTGCCTGAAAGAGATCTGTATAAAAGAATCCCAGTTGATGCCAATGTAGATGGTTTAAATCTCACAAGGCCCTGCTCCTAGATAAAGAACTTTGATTAATGGCTACTAAGAGGAGGAAAACATCTTCTCCTGAGATGAAACCCCAATAAGTTATCATACGCAAGTCATTACTCCTAAACAATATATGTTCCAGTTACCAAGTGGATTAGGTAGGTTGTGTGTGTGTGTGTGTGTGTGTGTGTGTGTGTGTCGTGTGTACATGCATGTGTAAATATTTAACAATAGTAATGAAAGAAAAGAGCTCATACATTTGAGTCGTAGTGTGAGGGAAATATGAGAAGTTGGAGAGGGAAGAGTGGAAATGATACAAATAGAATATGCATGTATAAAATACTCAAATAATAAACAACTTAAATTTTAAAAAAGCAAATTAGAGGAACTTGATACTGTAAATAACATAAAAATTTTAAAAAGAAAATATAATTATTCACCTTCTAAATAAAAATTCAAATATTTCTGTTACAGTTGTAGTTCAGGTAAAATTCATTTAAAATTAGGCATTAGGGTATGCTATATGATTTAGCAGTGAGAGGCACATATGAGCGGACATATTCACTTGAGTTCAGTGCTTAGACCTTACAACCTGGAAAAAGAAAACACACTCCAAGCAGTTGTCTTCAAACTTAGAAACAGACAGATACGCTTTTCCATGAACCTGCCAGTACACACACACACACACACACACACACACACACACACACACACACACACTAATTTAAGAAGTGAAATACATTTTTAAACTTAAATTTTTCTAATTGTGTTTTATATAAAAAATGTGTATATAAATAATACATGAGTACATTATTTCACAACAATTTTTGTTCTGTGATAATATTTTGATATATTCGTTTATTGTTTTTCCACATTATAAGCACTTGAGTACCGGTTTGTAAGCAAAACACACTCATTTTTATTTTTTCATAACAGGGCTATGTCCAGTTTAAGTAACATTCTGCCTTAAGTCCTCCTACATTGGGCTGTGTAAAGGGAAAAAAGTCTATTATTTAAAGATACAAAATCAGTGAAAGTAAGGATGTCATACAAACCTTGTGGACAGTGAAAGGGGTAGCCAGGCTGTCCCTGCTCCAAGCCCTCAGTGCTTAGCTCAACCCACGAGGCTAATGGATATTTCTGGAAGCTCTCAAAATTACTGTGTGTCCTTCCTTATCTCAAACAAGTACAACCTTGACCTTCATAGGGTGTCTCCTACCAACTTCCTATTGATAAAAATTATTAATATTTATTAAGCATTTGACACATGTCAGTGTTTTTTGTTTGTTTTTAAACTTGTTACATTATCATTTTAACTTTAAGATGATCTTAAACATAGGAAATCCAATTTCCTTGGTTTTATGGTAAAGAAACTGAAGAAACAAAAGAAAATAATAAAATTTTCTATAGCAAGACAGCCAGTAATATGCACAGCCAAGTTCTGAATGTTGGCCATCTGGCCAGGCCTAATACAGTATCTCTGTCCAGAAGCAATAGGAGGAGATAGTTTGTTGGCATTCCATGAATTGCTGAGTTGGGTGCAAGCCAAGCAGTTGTTTCACGTTGTCTCTTTAGCAGAAACACACTTATTTGAATAAAAACATAAAAATATGTTTATGTTTACAAGTTACAATCAAAGATACCCTTTGAACTCATTTCAAAATGCATAAAAGAAGAATATTCAATAAAAAATTGTAGCTAATAGAGTAGCAGAGTGAGGAGGCAAGAATTCTTAATTTTTTTAATTTTACTTTATTTATTTATTTATATTCATTTTATGTACATATTGCAGAGTCTCATTGTTACAGAGTGGTCAAGTGGCTTGTAATGAATCCTCTTCTTAGCTTAGCCTCATAAGTACTGGCATTAGAAACTAGTGCAAATTTGTCCAGCTAAAAGAGACCGCCTTAAGCCCACCAAACAGATTCATCACCATTTTCAACACTTTAAAATCACTTTAAGCAATATTCTTGCCCAAGAAGCTAAATGTTCAGCATACATTTTCTAATATTTCCATGACATTCACCAAATTCTTAATAAAGGAGATGGTCATAAATTCCCCTAAGTTTATGTTCCTCGTAATGGGTTCCCATGACCTATAATGCCAGGCAAGCTCTTTACCACTGAGCTACATCTCCATCCTCCACAAATTACCTATATACTAAAGGTCTCAAACAACCATTGTGTAGATATATCAGAGTGTTACACAAGCAGTGGCTTATTCTTTAAAATACTGCTTCAATAATGTTAGAAAGCAACAACAAGTCTTTGGCCTGTGTACAGGGAGGGAACACAAGCAGAGCCTCATCTCACAATATTCTGTAGTCACTTCGTAAATAATTATAACTACTTGTCCATCAAATTTCTTCTCAGTTATTTCTCCCTATTTTCTTTTTCACCTTTCAGTGTGTGTTTAGTAGGATATTGGCAAAATGCAACTCTTTATTTAATCTCTGTATTTCAGAAATTAAAATAGTAGAAATACTCCACCAAAAATAGAAGAGTGACATATTCTTTACCTTTAACTGCCATCACTTTATGATCAATGTGTCTGTATAGCAATACCTCTTGCTCCTCCATAATCTACAATCAATACTATAAAGCAGGCCTTCTCTATGTACTTTAACCAGTGTTCTGAAGGATACACTTTTCTAAATTAATGCAAAGACATGAAACCATTAGGACTCTTAATATTAAGTATTCTTGTTTCTCTTTAAATATCTAGTTATTGAATTCAGATGCTCTATAAGCTGATTTTCAGTTGTTTGTATTATCGTATTTGAGAATTGCACACAAAAGTACAGTGTATTTGCATTGGTTTTCTTCCCTCTCCCCTTCAATCTCCTTCAGTGACCCCACAATCACCTCCTCTGAAATTCATCAACTCATCAAATATGATTCTCCTTGATTCATCAGTCATTGGATACCTATAGTTTTTCATCTAGGGGTGTAACATGCTGAATTTTTCCTCCTTCAATGCTGGCATACCAATTGACATGTTCTTTTCAGGTCTTATATAGGATTTTTATAACATATGATTTAGAAATCATATTGGTACATTCATTATAATTGTTTCATTTACATACTGTCACAATCTATAGATGATTCTTTCTACCTTTTCATTGCAATATTTTTTTTTCATTTTATAAAAGCATATCTTATGGTATTGGGGAGATTGAGCACTCTAACAACTGCTTGACTTGCAAGGTTAAGGATAGCAGTTTAAAACCCTGGACTTGGGTAAAACAAGCAAGGTATGATAGCTCACACTCATAATTCCAGTGCTGTGGAGACAAACAGGCAGCTCTCTTGGGCCACTTGACCAGAAAGAATAGCCTAGGTGACAAGTTTCAAGAGACTTATAGATGTTCTCAAAAACAAGGTGGATAGTGCCTAAACAATGAAACTTTAGGTTGTCCTGTGGCCTCTATATGTACAGCAATAATCAAAGTATTAATTTCAACATGCCTGCACCCATCCACATGGGACTTGGGTGAATAGCTAGCCAAATATAACTTTAAAATATTGCTATTGTTCTAAAACTCTTTCACTATTTATACTCCGACTATTTACAAAATCTGAAAATTGCCCATTGGCTTGATCATATACTTGGGGTTTTTTCGTATAGTTTGGACAATCAATGAGACTAGTTCTATTGAATCTTATAGGCCTTAGTTTTGCTCCTCTTCATTCTGAAGAAAATGACTATTTTTCTTTTCTGGTTCTAGTTAGCCTCTAAGATGATCCTGCATGATCCTCTCGGAGGAACAGCAGTAACCTGAGCAGCATTTGGAATAAGACACACATAAGGTGAGAGTCTATTCTGAAAATAAAGAATAATGTCTCCAGCTTTATCCACTCCCACAAACACTGTTAATAAACTTAAAGGCTACTATATTTTGCAAGTATATTGTTCTGTGAAAAATATATAATATGATCAGTCTATGAGTAAAGACAGAACATGAGTTGTCAAAAATCAATCTCTCATTCATAAAAGAAAAGATGAAACTCACAGAAGGACTGAAAAGTTATAAAAGAAAATCGTCTATCCTGTTTTATATGGAAGATATGGGCAAATAGCCTAGAAAAACACTCTATCACTTTTCCACTCAAAACAGACAACTCATGACAAATATTTTATAATGTTTGTTAAAGTTTTCATGCTCAACATTACATAACATCAATGTACAACTTATGAAACAGCATCCAGAAAAAAATAAAACTTTGGCAATCTCTTCCTTTTGAAATTATCTGAAGACACAGTCCTTGATTCTGTGCTAGATAGTCATACAATATATTGTCTCAAGATCTGCCTCTGTTTGACTAATGCTCCCATTTTCTCTCTTGACAACAAGTCAATAGGCAGCTATAAAAATGCTAAATATTTCACAAAAAACTACAGTAAATTTTCTGTCCTACTGAGGAAGTTTATCACTTAGAGGAAAGTCTGAATGCTACTTTCAGGTGATCAGGAAGTCATCACACTTCTGCCACATCTCACTTGAAAATAGTCAATCCACCAGATGATGTAATCAACTTGATATATAGGTTCTCTAACTGAGTTCCTCAAGATTATTTCCTAGAATTAGAAATCCCTTGCTTCCTCTGTAAGAGTTAGCTCCATAGCCAAAATCTCAGCCTCAGAACAACTGTGGCAGTTAAAGAAACTCTCTGCACATTGGATTCAGTCCACTCAGACATTCTCAGTCTGACATTTGCCATTTGACTTACAATTTTAATAATTCTTGATCTTGTATACTGTACACTAGAATTTCAAGAATAGAGAACATTTTTTTAATTTGGATAGAAGACAGGGATGTATGCATGCTACACAAATACCAATAAGACACAACTCTAGTGCATAGAATTTCCAGAAAAAAAGTATTCTAAAATTGGCTGTTTCACATTTGTTAGGTGCAGCAGCAAAAAAAAAAAAAAAAAAAAAAAAAAGCCAGTTACCTGCAGTCAGTTGCCATTGGAAGTGAACTAAGTGGCATAGCAGGGTTGAGAAATACAGGGAAGTAAAGGTGAATGACTAATTCTTCTTCCACTAGAACAGCTAAAGAGAGAAAATGTTGACACTAGTTTACACTTATGTGCCTGAAGTAGGCAGCCAGAACCATTTTTGATCTTCCGCTGCGGAGTTTCAAATCCCTCTAGCATTCATCAAAACTTTACATACCGGGAGCAAGGGTTCCAAGTTTCTGCAAGATAAAATTTGAAATGCAGTTTTCCTTTCTTTATTTTTCATCCATTCCCCAAATATGCTTTGGCAATTTTCTATTGAGAATTTACACTTGAGGGCAAAAGCATGTTCAATTTAAATTTCTCCTTCAGCAAAACTGGCTTAAATGATATTTCTTTTCCCATGCCTGTAATAATCTTTATGGCAGATAAATGGGAACTTCAATGTCTTGAGCAAATGTAGTACACCAGTTATTCTGCAAACTAAGCCATATAATTCTTCTCAAAATGCTACATAAGGTGAACGTCATTTTCATCACAATTTTACACTTGAGAAATTTAAGGCTTACATAGGTCAAATAACTTGCCTGTAATTGTAAGCTATAAGTAATGTGTTAGAATAGGTTGGCTTCTGTACTAAACATCACCCAACGCCTCTTTCATCCTGCTAGTACATTTTTGCATTCATCCATCCCAGGAATCATCAGGCATTTTCATTGTATGTATACATTGCTGTTATTTTAACACATTCATTTTTTTTGTTGCTGTGAATTTTATTTTTTTATATTTTGACTTTTTTGTTATTGTTGTTCTTATAATTTTTGAACCAAAACATATGATGAATTCATGTCTCAAAGTGAACACAGGACAATACTGAACTTCTGACCAATTTCTGACTGAATTAACAATTCAGTTAATTATCAATTCAATTCTGACCGAAATAACAAGGGGTTGACTGTCCTCCTACCTGAAGTAATACAAAACTGGGAAAATTAAATTAGAAAATCACTTCAAAATGAGGATCAAGAGGATAGAAATCAACGATGCATCAAACACTCCTTGAGTCAGTAAAGCTAAGAACGTCAGGGAACAAAGGTTGCTTGATGTTAAGGGCTAAATGTGTTCCTCCAAAACACATGGTTTGAAACACAACTCCATAAAGTGATGGCATTTTGAGCTATATCCTCAGGAAACAATGGATCAATAGTTCATTGGAGTAGAAACTGCGGGGATGAACACCATTTCAAAAAGGAAAATAATGACTTTTTTTCTTTCTTTCTGCTCTTATAGTGTGAAGGTACCCTGAGTGATGGCCATTTGAAAGACAGAAGAAGGTAGCTATCAGTAAGTCAAACTCAGATTTCTCTCCCCTTATCACATATGCTCCTGTCTTGACTATAGACTTTCTTAGTCTCCAAAACTTAGAAAACAGTTTAGAAAAAAACTCAAAATGTTGAAACAAACCCTACTACTTAATTATTATGATTTTTCTTTCCGAGGGGTTTGTTCATAAGAAATTAGATACATTGACACAGAGAATGTTATATTGATAATTACCAGTGCCTTTATCATTCGTATTACCATTCTTCACCACAAGATGAACACAGAGAAAGTGAAATTTGTAAATCAATCTTAAAATTCAAAAGAAATGGGCAAGTGACCCATAACAAAATATACATGAGTAGCAAATTTTGTTTAAAATTTATAAATAAATGTTACATTTGTATTATTTCATTTTTAAAGAATTCCAAGAATTATGGACAAATTTAAGTAGTTTCAGAGATCATCTCTTTTCTGATGGTGGAAGAAAGGAAGCAGTCCAGGAAGAGAAAACAGAAGGAACATGTAGGATATATTGAATATGTTTCTAATTTTTTAGTGTATGAATATTTCAAAATATATAAATTATACATTTAATTATTTTTGGTTTATGTTTATATTTTACTATGATAAAACCCTTAAAACTGACATTCATGATTTTGTGAAAAATCACTGTGCATGCTATCACAATGCCATGTAGTAGATGAATCAGTGAGAAATAAGATTGATTCAGTATATTGACATGGGAATGGGTAACTGGTAGCAATAGGCCAGTACTAAATGGAACGTATTTCATGAATTTGAAGGTATGCTATGATATGGCTTCATAAAAGGACACAGTCTAAGAAACCAATGATTTTATTAGGATCAGCATTAATCACTGAATGGTAACATGCAAATGGTTTGTTAAGAACATTTTCTTCATACTCAGTCAGATGACAGGCTTCAGAATGTCAACAATAATAGAAATGGAATTTAATTAAAATTTCCTTATTATTTAGAATCATTTAATATCCTTAAACTAATTTCAAAATTCTACTATTTAGTCAAAAAATAAAAACACAAAACAGAACAATGGGACAAAATATTAATTTTTAAATTATTTGATAGCATAGATAGTATAGCAGGATTAGTCTTTATGGTATAATATCAACATGCCATGCAAGATGTGCATGTGGTATGACTCTCACAAAATACATCATTGCTTTCTGATTGGATTTGTTCCCCTCTTTACAGAAAGTAATATTGTGTCTGATACAATAACCCTGTTCAAAAGCCCAGACCTTGGGAGGGGTGTCATAGGCCCTAGCATAGAATCTGATATTGTTTTATTAAGAAGATATGATTATTAAACATTATCTTTCTAAATATTTTAATCAATTACATTATCTAATCAATTACATTATCTTTTATTTAAGACAATTATTCATACACAGAAATTGTAAGTAAAAAGGGGAATAATTAATTTCATTTTGATACATTTGAAACTATGGGAAAGCAGGTGTCTGTTCAATAACTACATTTTGTAAATGTGTTCATGTTTGTGTGTATACCATAGATAAAGGACCTTTTTCA
This sequence comes from Peromyscus leucopus, assembly GCF_004664715.2. NCBI lineage: Eukaryota > Metazoa > Chordata > Mammalia > Rodentia > Cricetidae > Peromyscus > Peromyscus leucopus. The sequence goes on along the minus strand of NC_051070.1, from coordinate 17,133,262 downwards.
AATTATATAATCATTTTAAATGACATAAATGTTCAGATATGATAGCATACAGTCTTTAAAACACACAAATTATGCATATATATAATTTATATTTTGTTAAAAATATATTTTAAAAAAACCTTAATATTAAAGTACCAAAACTGAAATCAGACCAAAATTTCATTAGACACCCTCTTACAAGGATGTAAGGGAAAGATGTGGGCATTAAGTAACCTTTTAGGTGAGTTCAAATGTAACTGTGTATTAGAGCTTCACTTTAGTTGACATGATCATTCCATAAATGATTACATGTTCATGACTCAGAATGTTTTATATAGCTTGAAACTTTAACAAAATAATGATTAAACCAGTAATTCAACATGGCATTTGGAAATTGTAAAGAATAAAGTTGGAGGGAAAAATTGTCTCAGATGGTCATGTTTAAAAGTTAGAAATATGAGTATCACCTAATTCTCTTAATACATAAATATTTATGTAAGTATAAAGTTATACATTTAAGTATAACTGGATATAATCATTAATATTTACATGTATATATCTTTACTCTATAAAAGTTAGATCCCCTGGAAGCAATGATACCAAATTGAAATTATCATGCATTTCACTCAGGTCTTCATCGTACTGCCACACACCACAAAAGAAATCTGAGTGTATGAACAAATCATTGACACAAGGACTAGGAGAGAAGTTATACAAAATGATATAACTCAATTTGTATTATTGATGCAATTTCTGAGCTCTAAAATTGAAAATCAAAGGTATATTGATTTTTTTCTAATGACTCCCAGAATAGAAAAACAAATTCTGGTAAAGTATCATGAGAATGTATATTCATACACTGACAAGAGTGTAAGTTAGTGCATCCACTATGGAAATCAATGTAGAGGTTTAACAAATATCTAAAATTAGAACTGCTACAAGATCCAGTGTACAACTCCTGGTTGTACCCAAAGAAACACAATTGAGCATATAACATCATTGATACATCCATACTTTTTATGACACTATACACAATGGCCGTGGTATGGAAGCAATCTCAGTGCCCATCGGCAGAGCAATGGAAAAGAGAATGTATTATATACTCACAGTAGAGAATTATTAAGAAATAAATAAAAAATGGAATTATTTTATTGCCAGGAAAGAGGATGGGATTAGTGAAAAGTCATGTAATAAATATTACATATGATCTATTTTTATTAAGGAAAGTAAGACCATAATTGATACTTGACTAATTTTAGTCACTTTTATACATGACCATAAAAATGAAGCACACATTGGAATAAACTTTTCAAAGAATTACATATTCTAACACAATTTATGAAGATGTTAGAGGGATCCTACAAATCATAATGTAAGATTTGTATTAGTCATTAATATTAAATTTTTATTTGCTAAATGGCTATAATATTAAAATGTTTGCTTTTAATATACTTCCTAGGTATACTTTACATGCTCCTGTGCTTATAAAACTGTATGTCTGTCTGCCTGACAAATGAACAATTATCTCATGTAAATTGTGTCTACTCTGAATGGATGAGATAATCCACATCAACTTATTTGCAACATTTCAGTAGATATTTAAATTTGTCAAGTGGCACACATTCATTTACTAAGAGACACACTGTCAATTTGATTGCCTATCTTGTTGGTACAGCTGCTTGTTTTCATAAACCAGTTGCATATAAGAGTATTTCAGTTTGTAGTTACACGACCAATCTTGTTTGTTTGCTGATGACTGCCTGTGTGAATAAATGAAATCATTAGGGCTCAAAAGAGTGGGTTTTACTAACACTTTTATCCAGTGACCAACCTGGGTGTTGGTACATAAAACAACAGTATCTATATTCAAATGTTTTAGTGCAGAGAAAGGTAGTTTAATGAGAATCATTCATATAAATATCTGATTTTTGTAAAGTTAATAAATAGATTAACAGAACATATATTTAAAGGTAAATATATGTACATATACACATTAAATGTGTTGGCCTATAGTCTTTCCTAAAATGGAAAATTTTAGACAGTAAATTAATGCATCTCTTCTCTGAGCCACTAATTATGTTTGCAGCATAAAGAATATTATTGAAAACCATTCTTGGCAAGGGGTATCATTTAACCTGATGTGACGATTTTGTAGATATTTCATACTGTGCTAGCATAGCATCAGAGATGTCCACCAAAGAACCAAAGCTTTTTGTCTTTACAGGCTGAACACAATGCAACAGTGAATATCACACTTAAAATTCTATTTACTGTGAATTAAAACTAAAAAGAATTCACTTAAGATATGCTTTGATATTTTAATTGGGACTTCTCTACAGAACTTTTTTAAGTAATATTTCTGTATTAGCATGGAGGTCAGAGTATGTGTCATGAAGTGCTCTCTAAAGTAGGAGGACAATTTATAGAAGTTGCTTTTCAACTAACATCATGTATTCTCTGGGTTAGAAATCAGATATCAGTTTTTGTCTGCAAGTGTTTTTACTCACTAAGAAGCTGGGCTGTGATGGTGCATGACTTTAATCCCAGCACACGGGAGGCAGAGCCAGGCAGATCTCTGTGAGTTCAAGGCCAGCCTGATCTACAGGGTAAGATCCAGGACAGGCACCAAAACAACACTGAGAAACCCTGTCTTGAAAAAAAAACAATGACAAATCTGACAACTGTCCAAATTCTGTAACCAAGAAAAGTCTAAAGTAGAGGGATTGGAACTACAATCCACTCATATGACCTTCAACTCACAGTTTGTCCTGCCTGCATTGTGTTCTGGAACTGAAGCCTAGCAGAATAGTTATCAAAGCGACCAGAGAGACTTCATCCAGCAACTGACAGGAGCACATGCAGCTAAATATTAGACAGAGATAGGGGATCCTGCCGAGGAGTGGGAGGAAGGATCTGAAGAACCAGAGGTGTCAGGGACACCAGGAGAACAGGGACCACGGAATCAACTGACCAGGACTCCTAGGAGCTCACAGAGATAAGGGAGCCTGTGGGGATCTGATTAAAGTTCTCTGTATATATGTTATGGTAAGATAGCTTTGTCCTCTTGTGGGACTCCTGGTAGTAGGGACATGAGCTATCTGACTCTTTTGTTTGTTTGTGGGACCCTTTTCCTTCTACTGAGTTGCCTCCTCATCCAGCCTTGATGTGATGGTATGTGCCTGGCCATAATTGTGGCTTGTTATGAGCAGTTTGGTTGATAGCCCTGGGAGTCCTGCTCTTTTCTGAAAAGAAGTTGGAGATAGATCTTGGGGAAAAGTAGGGGGAGATACTGGATGGAGGGAATCTGATATATGAGATAATAATAAAAATAAAATAGGGTGTCTAGGAGCTGGGTAAAGGCAATCTAAAATTTGAGGGATCTAGTCAGCTTAAATGGAGTTGAACATATACAGAATTCCATGAATTTATGTTGAGGAACTATACAATTTTCTTATTGTATGAGTCTGGTCTAGCTCACTCAGGATGAATATTTTCTACTTCCACACATTTGTCTGAAAATTTCATATCATTGTTTTTAGGAGCTGAGTAATAACCCATCGTATATTTATACCATATTTTCTTGGTCTATTCTTTAGTTGAGGGACATCTAGGTTGTTTCTGGGTATTATGAATAAAGCTGCGATGAACATAGTTGGGCAAGTGTTCTACAGATTAAAACATTGTTAAAACAGTGTGAACATGGTTTTTGAAATGGACAAATTCTTGTGAAAGTTGTGCCTCACAAAGAACAGTTATTTACACTACATTTTACAAGTCAAACAAAAATAATAACATTATTTATATGTGGACAATAAATACAGGCAGGCCCCAAAAGACAAGTACCTGGCAAATAAGCACATGGAGAGTAGCAGAGGGTCTAGTTTGCCCTGTTAAATGTGATATTAGCTTTGAGCTTATCGTATCTAGGAATATCACATTAAGATAAAGTACTTACGTCAAGTTTTTTTATCAACTATATCTATCACATTGATGAGATGGTTTTTTGGTACTTAGGGCACATTCTGTTAACATGGCATATCAATTTTATTTATTTATGTGATTGAAATATTTTATAATATTAGATGAATGTCACTTGAATATTCTTTGTAACTCTGTTTATGTTCTATTGGATTCACATTGCTTATATAGTTTTTCTACTCATATTCATTGTACATTCACTTTCATAGGGCATTCTCGGTTTGTATTCAGGATAACATTGGCTTTATAAATTGAATTTGGAAGTGGTTCCTGCTTTAATTTTTAGAGAAATTTTAGAATGATTGACTTTAATTCTTTTTAAGTGTTGATATAATTCATTTTGTAAAGCCATCTGCTTTGTTTCGTTGAAATTATTCAATCTTCTAACTCATTATCAATGTGTGAAATTATCTACATTTCATGATCTATCCTAGGTCAGTTGTTCATTAAAAAATTTGTGTAACATATTCTCTACAGTATCCAGTTTATTGACATACAAATGTTCATAATCAGAAGTTCTGATATTTTTGAATTTATTTATACTTTATATATTTTCTATTTTATAATATATGTCCTCAAAGAAATGAGGGAAATATATAAAAAGAAAGCATTTTATAGAACAAACTCTTTGCAAATATGATCCCATTTGTGTCAAGCTATAAAGATTCTAGCAAAACGTGAGAACTAAAAAATATTAGGAAAATTATGTTTCCAGTTTATTCAAGATATTTCATTTTATTTTTAATTAGCTGGTATGTGTGTGTGTTAAAAAAATGGATTTATTCAACTGAATGCAATACCTGATGTGGCAGAGAAAGACAACAGATCCCCTAGAGTTTGACCTACAGACATGTGTGCTGATGACCAAATTTGAGTGGTCTACAAAATCAGTACACTCTCTCAACCAGTGAACCATCATGTTCCCAGTCAAAGTTGTGATTGTATTTTGAAAGTTAACTGCATTGAAAAGAAACACAATGATTCTGCCAATAAAAATGTCTCTGGTTATACTGTTTTCCTCAGAAGCTCACAAATTTTTAATACCTAGAACACACATGAAGGTGAAAGGAGAGAATATGTTCCACAAAGCAGTCCTTGGCCTTTCCAGGTTCCGTCAAGTGCATTTTCCCTTACATACACAATAATGATAAATAAAAAATCTTTTAAAAATCTTGAGAAAAACAGCAAATCATCTGAAAAGGAAATTAAGCAAACAACTCTATGAAAATAACAAAGGACAATTGTTTTAGGAGTCAATGCAATTAAGCAGATGAAAGACTACTGCAATTCATACAAAATATTTGTTGGTGAGAAAATTAAATAATGTACAAATGAATAGATAACAATTATGTGTCCTTATATTAGAGAACAAAATTAAAATTTTCAAGATAAACAACATGTTTTATATATTCAATATTGAACCCATCAAAATATCAAAGGTATTTTTGATAGAAAAATCCTGAAAAAAAAATGATTCCTGTGAATATGACTTTAAAAATCACCTGCAATAAAAAAATAGACAATGAACCAATCAAACTTGACTTCTACACAGCTAAAGAAACAATAAATTTGATTAAGTGTCCACATTTAGATAGGAAAAGGTATTTTAAAATTATATATCTAGTAAGATGCTAATATTCATATTAAACAAATATTTCCTTTAACACAAAAGGGATAGACTGAATCAAGAATGTCCCCCAACAGCTTAAATAGTTAAAGACTTGTTTCCATCCCATTGTATTATTGTTAGCCAGTGGAATATTTGAAGAGTGGGACCTCATGATAGGCCTCAGGTTTTCCCTCTACGGGATTTAGGCCTTGCTATCTCTTTCTCATTTTTCTATTCCCAGATATGGTATTCAGTTTCCACTGACACACATTCCTACAATAATAATGTTATGATAAGTGTAAAGCTAAAGAGGAAGTGTAACAGGTCTTGAAACTTAAAGAATACTATGCACCAAAATAAGTTTGATTTATTAATTTCAGTCGTTTTTTTCCTAGTTAAGAAAAGTCGAATAACACAGCAGCGAAGACAAATTAATAACAATAATGATAATAACAACAACAGCACCAAGAATGGTTAAAGACTATTATTTATCCCATTTAGAAATGCATATGGTGAGGTCAAAAAAAATCTCTAGAGCATCATTAACTAATGAAAAAACTAGATCAGCTACATTTATTATTAGCACCTATATTGTGAAAAAGAGTTTCATTACGATATTTCCACACATAAATGTTAGGTATTTTGATCATTTATGTCCCTTATTTCTCTTCTCTGTCCTCAACCATTTTTCCCCTTCTCTATGATCCCTCATGATCCCTCTGTTATGTTTAACTCCTTATCCATGCCACCTCTAATCAATATATGAGAGTAAATATATAACCTTCATACGTATTTGACTGATTTTTTTCTCTTAAATTGATGATCTTTTGTTCTATCCATTTTGTTGATAATGAAATAATTTGTGTCTTGATGAGGAAAAAACTCTGGATGTTAAAAATTAGATTTAATTAAAAGAAGTTCTACTTTTTTTTTACATGTGAGAGAATTGTGCCATATATTTTCCCAAGCTGGAGTATTTCCCTTTAACTAGACACCAAGAGAGAAAGAGAAAGATGCTTTCCTCCTGCTGTGAATTTTGAGAATATCTACTCTTCATGGCTGTTCATATGGAAAAGGCTTATTACCCTAACAGTAAGCTGGGAGACTTAGAGTCAGAGTCTACAAGCTTAAAACCATGTTTTAGACCTGTTATTTAAAGTCTAAAACTCAATTTCATCATCTGTAATATAATTCCCAATTTACTGGCTTACTGTGAAAATTTAATGAGAAAATATGTGTAAAATGCTCAGAGTATGTCTTTGGGAACACAATATAAGATAAATGTTTTCTTATATGTGCTTTCAAGCAAAGAATCATAGTTCTTTAGGTGGCTGGAAGAATAAATAATGTCAATTTTGCCTACAGTTTCTTGAATGGTTGCTTTTAATTCTCAACATTGGCAGTTACCAACACGTTATGCTGGAGCTAATTCATATACAGTTGAAAATATAGGCAGATTTTCAAAAGTCTATAAAAACAGCTTGATTAAAGATGTATAAAGAGGGCTGAAGAGATGGCTCAGTGGTTAACAGCACTGACTGTTCTTACAAAAGACCTGGGTTTGGTTCCCAAAGCCCACATGGTGACTTGCAACTGTCTCCAGTTTCGAATTTTAATGTATTCTTCTGGCCTCTGAGTGCAATGTAAGCATATGGTGCATGTACAAACATACATCAAAACATCCATAAAAGTAAAATAAAAATAAAATTTAAAATAAAAGAACTCTATAAAGAAATCAGCAAAAATAAGAAAATATTTAAAAGACTTATGCAGTTACTGAAAATCACTTATTTGATTTCATAACTTCACAGTGTGTTTTAAACATATTTTATGATTAAGAATTATGTAAAATTTCAAATTATCTATGTAGACACATCACACTATTTTTTAGTAGAAAGATCATTCTCAGGCTCAGTATGATACAGTTCCCAACTGATGCTACAATGTCTTTCATCCAGTTTTTTATTAATAAGTTTATAGGAGCACTTTCTACAGTATAAATGAAAGCAGTATCTATTCTAGTGACAGAATTATGTGTTAAACAATTGGGATACTCTTTTGTTTTATGCATAAAATTGTGATTTTTTGGTCTTAGAAAAAAATCTCTGATTCAACTGAATTAAAATAATTGTATTTACTTGGAAATTCAGTTCATGAGTATGAAATGTTATTGACTTCTAATATATCTATGTGACTGTATTTAATAGAAATTGTCACCTAGATTTACAGACAGTTAATATTTTATTATTTTGGAAAATAAACAAGTTTGACAACTATACATCATTATTTATAGTACTGCTTCCAATATATAAAGTGAGGAAAATACTTAGTACTATAAGGCATTACAAGAAATGATACAAAATTATTTTTCTAAGTTTAAGTGAAAAAGTCACATTATATTGAAAAACAATCTGCAAGTACATGCTGACTAAAAAGGAACTAGGGTCTTGAACAATCACTAAAGTAACAAAAATGAACATGAGAGATTTCTGGGTCCTGAGAAGATGGTTAATAGCTAAAAGTGAATATGCCCTAATGTGGACCCTAGTTGAGTTCCAAGCTCCCACTTTGGGCTGTGATCCCAGCAACAGGGGTTTCAAACCCTGCATTTGGCCTACACGAATACCTGTACTTACGTATGTAAACACAACCCCCATCTGCACATGCGTGCATGTGTGCAAGCATGCCCATACACATACAAAGGCAAAAAAAAAAAGTAAGTAAAAAATAAAAATTTACGAATATTAATAACATTTTTAGGCCATGCATTAGAGATAATGAGAGGGAGGAGAGAAGGGGAAAAGAAAGGCAGGGAGGAGAGAGAAGAGGATGGGTGGAGAGGGGAAGGGAGGAGAGTAGAAGGGAGAGGAGGAGAAGGGAAGTGAAGAGGGAAGAGTAGCTGTGCAGAACAGGAGGGACAGAGCAGGTTGGGGTAAGGATTTAAAATCTATAAAATCACTTAAATGCATGTACCCTCCCATGGACCCCCACTAGCTTCCTGACTTCTATGGTCTCTCTGGTTTAAATGCACATTTGAAGTTTCAACACTAGTATCCACATATGATAGAAAAATAATTGTGACCATATCATTAATATGGTCAAGAATCTTTAGATGGGTAGATCATAGGTGCAAAGAGAAAATATGCCACTATCATTCTGCTAAATGGGTATAATATTAAACCAACTCCTAAAATCTTACCATTTCACTAATAATTTCTGTATCTCTCAACCCTCATCAGAGAAACCTTTTGCTCCATAAAAAGGACAATTAACATAGAAATGCACAACCCAGGCTAGAAGAAGAGGAGCAGGGAGATTATAAGAAGAAACAGTGTAGTCAGGAAGTGGTGGCACATGCCTTTAATCCCAGCACTCAGAAGGCAGAGGAAGGTGGATCTCTGTGAGTTCAAAGCCAGCCCAGACTACAGAGTGAGTGAGTTCAAGGAAAGGTACAAAGTTACACAAAGAAACCCTGTCTTGAAAAGAAGAAGAAGAAGAAGAAGAAGAAGAAGAAGAAGAAGAAGAAGAAGAAGAAGAAGAAGAAGAAGAAGAAGAAGAAGAAGAAGAAGAAGAAGAAGAAGAAGAAGAAGAAGAAGAAGAAGAAGAAGAAGAAGAAGAAGAAGAAGAAACAGTGAATGAGCACAGAAAAAAGTCTTTTTCTAGACACAACATAGTGTTTTTGTTGCACAGGTGAACTCAGAGTGACTTGCATAACATGCAGAAGGTCTGTGTAATATTAATTTAGACAAAATACTACATGAATGTAGAAGATGCAACACAAGTTAAACGGCTTTGGGACGATAAAGTGAAGGAGTGTGTATGTGGAGTGATACAATAACACTAGACCCTAGAAAAAGTCATATAGAAACCTATGAGTTTCTCATAAAATATTGACATATACAGCAAGGTATGAGGTGATCATGTTCCACTCCTAGCTGAGAAGCTGTTAGTAGTTTCTGGCTGTTTTACTTACCTGCACAGAGATGAATATACTGAGAGGCTCTCAATGCTCCTGTAGATGTCCATAAATCCATACATGGAGAGCAACTGACTCAGTGAGTTTGAGGAAGGCGCATAAAATTGGAAGTAGAAGTGATGGGTGGATAGAGTAGCAATTGTATGGAAAGGAAAAAAGTTGGGCAAAACACAGTTACATGCAGAAAATATCCACTATTACTTATTCATTAAACAAAATACACTGCAAATTCATTTTGTAGTTTTTCAAACTTGCTTCTGTAAATTTAGATATATAACTTCCTCATTATTGTATTATTCATACTAAACTGTGTTTAGGTCCTCTATATTCTAGGTTATTACACACCCCTGAGCATATTTTGTCAGTATTTATCTCTGCTTGGAATGTCTTGAATCTCATTTTCTCTAAAATAGTTTTTGTTTGTTTCATGTTTCCTTTGAGTTCCTCTGGATCTACCTTGTGAATTCAAATATTCTCATTACTACCAGTTTATTAGATAGCTCTTGCTTCCTGGATAATTCACTAGTCATTGGAAAGGTTGGGAAATAGAGAAGTAGTTTCTCTTTTCTCTGCTTTTTATAAGTAGATTGAAATTTCAGCAGACCAAAGAATAGGCTAATTATTTATTAAAAATACATAATGAGGGAATTAAATAAGGATGTGTGTGATGGAAATCAATAAGCATGAAAATGATACGAAACTGGTTAAGACATCCTCCATAAGTTGAGTAATTTCTGGATAGTCCTAAATTAAATTGGAGCAATTATAGACTGAGGAAGCTCAGTGTAAAAAACACTAAAAAGAAAATTTTCCACTTTAGTTAGTAGAGTATTTTCAGGTCAAGAATGACATTTTAAAAACGGTATTACTGAATAGTCATTTATAGAAGAATACGGGAGACATATACAATGACTGCAAAGCCACACGCAATCTTCTTTTTGTGAATTGTTCAACAAAAGTTGAGCTCCAGATGTCACTCAAATATTGAAGATGGAAGCCCCAATGTTACAGAGGCAGCCAGCTCTTTCTGTCAATTCTCACATTTTGGAAATCTCTTGTTTGCACTTCCTGCTTACTCAGTTAATATTATTTTCTACTCGGGTCTCTTAAAGAATTGAAGATTATACAGTTAAAGTTATAGTTTCTCTTGTTAACAAATTCAGAAAAAAACCTCACTAAAGTGGTGTAAAGTACATAAATTTGAAAGACATCAAAAGATAGTTTGGGGTTGCTAATACAAGTTAGGATAGAAAGTGAATTAGGTACAACACTTTGGACTCACCAAAATAGAATAAATAATGGAGAATTTTCTCTGAATTTGTCAAATGTTAATGGATAGGACATTGTTAATGTAATTCTTGACTGTATATTTTGTATATACTTATTATACTTATTGTATATAATTTTTCTTATATTAGTTATAATGTTCTATTATTTTAGACAAAAGAGGGGATATGTAGTGATATATTGTGTACCCTAATGAACTTTGCCTGAGAATCAAGGAAAGAATAAGCCAGTCGATTAAACATAGTGGCCAGGCAGTGGTGGCACACACCTTTAATCTTAGCACTTGAGAGACAGAGATCCGTCTGAATCTATGTGGGTTTAGGCCACCCTGGACTACATAAAATTGACTCAGTCTAGGAGAGAAACATAACCAGACATTTGTGGCACATGCCTTTAATACTTGGGGGTCATGTGCCTTTAATCCCAGCACTTGAGAAATCTTATGGCTTTGCTTGGGAAGCACACATGCCTTTAATCTCAGAAAGTGATGGCTTATAGGCAAAGGTAAATAAGGTGTAAGGAGACAGGAACTAAAGTTCTTTTAAGGTGAGGAGTTGGTTAGGTAAGAGGTGGCGGCTGTGGCTTTCTCTGCTTCTTTGATGTTTCAGATTATAACCCAATATCAGGCTCAGCATATTTTATTAAAAGACCATTCATGTTACATGCAAGTGTTCCTTTGCATTCTGTATTAGCATTACCAAAAGCCAAAGGTTCAGTTAATAATTGTCTTAATTATGGGTCTGATATTGCCTTGTTTACAGCCATTGTTAGCCTTTGTAAAAAATCAGTAAATGATTCTTTTGATTTTTAGAAAACCTTTGAATATAGCTCAGTTGGTTTCCCTTGTTCTGGATTTTTTCCCCAATAATTTAAAGCTGCTCTATGGCATAGGGATAAGGTCGTTTGTACATTTAAATCAGCAAAATGGCCCTCACTGAGAATTTGATCTAGGGAGAAACATCTGATTTTACCTTGTTGTTCAAGGGCCTTAGCCTCTTCGCTAAGCCAGCTTTCCATTGTAAATATTGGCTGTACTCTAAGACAGCTGAAATTGATTCCAGTCATCTTGTATGATTCTATTTCTAGAAGACTACACATTTAACATCTGTTTTATATATGTTGAATGTATTTCATAGATGACTATTGCTTCCTTAATATTTTTAAATCTCTCATATGAATATGTTGTGAGATATATTCTGTATATTCTTCAGGATGTGTATCATCTACTGGCTTCTCCTGGATGGTGACATTTTATAAGAGCCACCTGGTGATGTTATTACTCGTATGGTCTGCTCTTCCACTTAATTCCTTTACTATCCTTACTGAGAGATTCTTTCAGAGCTTGATATTGATTAACTATGCTGTTGCAGTGTTTAAACCTCCTGTTTTAAAGGATTCTAGAGATTTCATGGAATCACCTCACCAATTCCGCAGCTTCCAAAGTGAGCTACTTCCTGCCTACCCACACCTATATGCCTTTCTGTTCTGTTCTCTCATTTGCTTTCTCAGCCCAGCTACATCATATCCTCTTTCCTGCCCAGCTCAATCACTTCCTGTCAGTCTATAAAGACTTCCAGACCTCTATGGTTAGTGCTGGGATTAAAGGCATATATCACCATGCCTGGCTGTGTTCCCAGTGTGGCCTTTAACTCACAGAGATCCAGACAGATCCCTGCCTCCCAAGTGATAGAATTAAAGGTGTGTGCTACCATTGCCTGATTTCTATATTAATATAGTGGTTGACTTTTTCCTCTGATCTTCAAGTAAATTTTATTGGAAGACACAGTATATTGGAGGACACAATACATCACCACATGTCCCCTTTTTTTAATCTAATAAAAATAAATAAAAATTAATAAATTTATAACTAACATAAGAAAAACTATATATAATAAGTACAACAACTATATACAATGTATACAAGCAATAAAAACATCAACAATATCTAGTCATTTGCATTTGACAAATTCAGAAAGCATATTCCATTATCTATCCTATTTTGAAGTTTGTTGCAGAGAGGCTGCAAGAAAAACTTAACCAGCAAGGTAAGGACTCTGGTCCAGATGGGGTGGAGATTCTGGCCATGTGCAGCTCTGGATTGAGCCACAGGAATGTGGCTTTTCCATGAATTTGTGCTCCAAAAGTTGGATGCCAAATGTAACATGAATGTTAAAATGGTCTTAATAATAAAGACCCGGAGCCATATATTGGGGTAAATGCTGAAAGATCAGAGACACAAAGGAACAGGCTACAGCTACTTCTCACCTCGCCAACTCCATGAATCATCTCACTGAATATATCTGAGTCCTCAGCCAAAAGGGTTCCAGGTGAAAAGGACTCCTCAGCCTAAAAGGGCTCCAGCAGAAAGGGCTTCCAGCTGAAAAAGCTTTTAGTTCCTGTCTCCTTATGCCTTGTATACCTTTCACCACCTAGCCATATTACTTCCTAACTAGTGCTTGAATTAAAGCATGTGTACTTTCCAAATACTGGTAGCAAAGAGATGAGATCTCAAGTGCTAGGATTAAAGGTGTGTGATTCCAAAGTCCTGGGATTGAAGGTGTATGCTATCACAGCCTGGCTCTATTTCTCTCGTAGATGGAGTCAATCTGATGTAGTCCACAGAGATCCAAATGGATCTTTACCTCCTGAGTGCTAGGATTAAAGGTATGTGCCTCCACTTCCCTGCATCTATGTTTAATCTAGTGGCTTGTTATGTTCTCTGATTTTCAGGCAAATTTTATTAGGGCATACAATATATCACCATATGCTTTGATATAGTGTGAGTAGCCAACCAATGATTGGTCTAAATTGAGGCCCAGAACATGAGAAGGAGCCCATTACCTGTACTGCTTGTTGGCCAGGAACCCAGGAACTGGAGGCTAGATAGCCCAGTTTATAGGACAGAAAAAAAATCAATCAATAAAATGAATCCTAATGATATTCTGCTATACTCATTGATCAATACCTAGCCTAATCATCAGACTGGCTTCCATCAGCAACTGGTGGGAATTATGTAGAGATCCACAGCCAATTAGTAGGCAGCTCTTAGATAACCACATGGAAAAAAGGAAAGAATGATTGTAGGAGCCAGAGTGGTGAAAGATACTTTGAGAACATGGTCCACAGAATCAACTAAGCAGGGCTCATAGGTGGGCACAGAGACTGAAGGGACAATCACAGATCCTGTGAGAGTCTGTGCTAGGTCCTCTGCATATATGTTATGGTTTTGTAGCCTGTTGTTCTTGAGAGACAAGTACTTGTTGGAGTGGAGGTATTTCTGACTTGTTTACCTAATCTTGGGGCCCTTTTCCTCCTGCTGGGTTGCCTCATTCAGCTTTGATATGAGGGTTTGTGCCTAGTCTCATTGTAACTTGCTATGCTGTGTTCAGTTGATATCCCTGCTTTTTTCTGAAAGGAAAGGGGAAAAGGAGTGGATCTTGGGGGAGGGGGAGGTAGAGGAGTGGAGATAGGGGAAATTGTGTTTAGGATGTAAAGTATGAGAGAAGAATAAATAAATTAATTAAAAGCATCTCTAATTGGTAGTAAGAGTTACACTTTTTCTGTGAATAAAACCATAGGTATTTTCAATTAGTTTGGAATTATACTGACTAAGTAAAGTGACAAAGAAGGTTTTCTGCTAGCATCCATGTCCTTACTAACTATAAGTATGTGGCTAAGTTTTTAGCACTAAGTTTGATCCCAACACTCAGGAGGTAGAAGCAGGGAGATCCATGAGTTCTAGGCCAGTCTGGTCCACAAAGTGATTTCCAGGACAGCCAGGAACACATAGAGAAAACTTGTCTCAAAAAATAAAAAAATAAAAAGGTAAATAAATAAGCAAACAAAAACTAAATTACCCCCCAGTGAGTGAGCCTTATATCCCACAGGGTGGACACTGGTTATCCTCAAGTTATCAATGCCACTGTTGCTCCTTTGAACATATCTTCCCGTGTGGGTCATTGTTGACATTAATAGGATTTACAGCTTGGTTGAACTATTATTTTTTTTTTCTTGGCAGCTTGTGTGGCACCTTTGGTTGCAATGAGAGGTTATTTCTGTTAGGTTACTTCTAGGTCATGTCTAGTTTCATTTCTATGTGTTCTATACCTGAAATATGTGGTTTTAAACAAATTTCTAAATGGTCTTAATAAATAAAAAAACATGAAGCCAGAAATTTGGGTTAAAGCCCTAGAGAAAGATCAGAGGAATAGGACAAACCACGAGCTAACCTCACCTCACCAATTCCGTAGCTTCCAAGGAAGTATACCCTGTATACCCTGTTTATAGGCCTTTTCTGTTCTGTTCTCTCATTGACTCTCTTAGCGCAGCTACATCACTTCCTCTTCCTACACAGCTCTGTCACTTTCTGTCTGTCTGTATAGATCTCCAGACCTCTATGGTTGGTACTGAGATTAAAGGCATGTGTCACCACACTTGCCTCTATTCCCCAGTGTGGCTTTGAATACACAGAGATCCTGAATGCTAAGTGATAGGATTAAGGGCGTGTGCTACCACTGCCTGACTTCTTTGTTTACTTATAATGGCTGGCCTTTCTCCTCTGATCTCCAGGCAAGCTTTATTTATTAAAGCATAATAAAATATCATCAAATTTCAGCACAAATAAAATACTGCCACATGTGGTATGTTTGGCAATGCAACAGGGTCTTACTTTTGATTTATGGGTAGCCACTAAGGACAATAGCAAAAACCATATTTTCATAGAGTCTTTATGCTCTTCTGACAATAGGAGAGATTTCCAATAACTGACATTTGGATTTTTTTGATACTATAGTGATATTAGGAGAAAAATTATCACTCCATGTGACATAATTCCTAGGCACAAATGCACACATGGTTTATAAAGATAGTAGCATGCAATAGAAGGGGGGGCTATGGTTCAAACTTAGTTTTCCAACAGAGATTAGACTTTCTTTAAAGAGCAAGTTACCAGGAATAATAGAAAAGGGAAGTAGAGATACACAATGTCTCAAGGAAATCAAACAGGATAACATAAAACAAAACAAAGAACAGCATCTTTCAACTTGGTCTCAACTCAGTGAATATTTGCTGAATTCCAGCAGTTTGTTAAAATGAAAAACATAATTGTTCATGGCTTTAATGAAAACTCCAGTATCTAACTAAACTATTGAAGTCAGGCTAGAGATATTTTTAATCTAAAGAGATATTTTTAATCGTCTTCAGCCAGTACTGTGAATAAAAACATACTTAGCTTTAATCCGATTGCTATAGAGACACCTTTTGCTTTTGGAAAATTACTTAATCCTTCCGGTTTTATTGGTGTTTGTAGGCTAAAGATAATAAGGCAGTCTTAGTTAGAAACAGGAAAACTATCATTAAAACTGAAGAAACCGACAAAAATGTAGAATTACATGGGAAAAATGATATTTTGTATTTTCTTTAGAAGTATTTTCAAAAAGTAAATAAAAACTGGATTTTTATAAAATATGGTTAATTATGAGGCATAGGTTTAATCCTAGAGATTTAGGTTTCTAAAACAGAGAAAAGTCTATTTTTCCTTAAAAACATAAGAATAGTAAATATTGTCATATATATCTGCAGCCTCTAATTTAGCTGAAAATAATGTATTATTTAGAAGCTTCCATACATATAAACATAAAATACAAAGGGAGTGGAAAAAAATGAATCCCTTCAGCTCTGTAGAATTGAACCAGAAGAGTTTCAGAAGAGTTCGTTTCCACTTATCAATGGAGAACTTCTCCTATGATACTGATATAAGGCAGTGCTGAATCTTATTTCTGCCTCTGTCATGGAATATTGACCAGAGGCAGAGAGGAAAAAAAGGAAGGCCACATGCATACAACAAACTGGGTTTCTGCCAAGATTTGCTCACTCTGAGGGAAGGAACTACTAGTGTTATCAACCTGGAACTTTGGGCTGTTTATTAGCGACACATGAGAGAAAGAATGGCTTTCTCTTTACCAGATGTATGGAGTGAGCACCCTCAGCTGTAAGCATGAGAATAGTGTAGCCATTCCTGTAAAATACTTTGAATAGATATTACTGTTGTATCCCACTACATTCCACTATTGTAGTGGAATACACTAATGAAGATTTGGATTTTTTTCTTTTGATCTACAACTACTTCTTTTCTTTGTATTTAATATAATTTTTAGGAGTAACTCTGTGTTTTTAAGGTAAAACATATATAGTTGAATGATGAAACTTTTGCTTAAAATTCCAGATGGACCAATAAAACTGGAATCCTTGGTCCCAGGGATTTTAAACACCTCAAGAACAATTAGGCATTAATGTTCTTTCTTCTTCTTCATTACAGCTGCTAATAGGGTTTGTTTAGTTGGTTTTTTTCTCTCTTTTGCAATCAAAGCAAGGCAAGGAACCATCACATATGCAGTGTGATTTAAACACAACTGAATTTTCCTGGAAGAAGAAAAGTTTGAGTCAGAGGATTTCAGCCACATCAGAGTGTCTTTATCATTCCAGCTGAAATGACAGGGCATGAATACAAATGGAGATTTAACCCTCCTACAATTTTTATATTAAACTCTTAGACATATTACAATTGAATTATGAATGAAAGAACAATCTGATCAAATAGCTAGGTATTGATTCTACATGCTTTCAGAGCATCTTCTGGCTGTGGAAAAGTCATAAATTGATTTTAGGAATGAACATCAGCTGTTCTTTTCATTTCATCAAAAAGTATTAAATATATGAAAAAAAATCTCTTTCTCAATGATATTCAAATGAGACCTGACAAAATTTTGTGTTGGCCGAGTAGTAAGCTTAGCACAGATCACCATATACTCTGGGCATGTGATGTGGTGGTACACATGATACACTGAGTAATCATTACCTCAGGAAGCTGATACAAGGGAATACCAAGTCCTGGACAGCTTTAGAAACATAGTCAGACTCTAGATTTTCTATCATGGATTCATATATATGAAAAATAAATAAAACAGATATCTGACACCATAACAGATTTGTATGACTTTTTTCTTCTCTTTCATATCTCTCACTTCTAGGCAATTTGAAAAGTTATTATATAAATTGCAGCTAATGACATTTATCTAGTTGTAGGCATATATTTTTTAGAAATGTCAACTAAATTTATGGTTTTAACAATTCTTTCATTAAATTAATTTTGCAAGAAATTTGAGTAACTGCCTACCCAATGCTTGTGAGTGTCAGAGCACTTTATGACAGGATGGCAATGAAGGCCATGATTGACTAGGCTAATGCTAGGAATTTTAAGAGTTTGTTTTCTTTGGGACTCATGACTTTAATGTTTATAGTTAATAAACAAACTATATTGTATTAACATAAACTGCTAAAGGAAAAGGATTATATCTGTTTTTCATTTTTCTGTAAAAGCAATGCAAATAGCCTGAAAAAGTTAATGGTTTGAGCAAGAATATGTAGTTAAGTTGGAAATTTTGTTACAAATATGTTCATAAAAATATTAGATGCTTAAAAAATTTTTACACAGAGTTTGAGAAAAAATTACAAAAGTTGAATATCAGCTTAAATTAGCTGTGTTACAATAACAAATCTCTATATGTTTCTGTCTCTGTTGCCTTTCCATGAAAAAATAACATATATTAATGCCAAGCCTTTGCAAAGAGGAAAAACAAAAATGACATGAAAATATGCAAATGGGTAAAAAATTCTGAAGGAATAATTAGAAGTTCTAATGCTTCACACACACACAGACAAGAAAATATATTTTCTAGGAAACAGTTTGACCAAATTCCAGACTTAGGCAAAAATACAATCCTACCTTTTCAAAGCTTCTAATTCTGATGTGCTCTTTAGTACTTTATGCTGTTTAGTGTTCCCTTTTCTCTCTTCTGTTGGTTCTGTCTGTGGTAATTGAACTGTATATTACTCTGACAAGAATAAATTTACATTTCTTTATATTGTACTTAAAAGCATAGAGTTATGAGTTTACCAAGGATTCTAAACAGCACCTAAGAATGCATTTCTCCATCAGATGTTTTGTTATTCTAAAACTAAATGAAACCAAAGAATTGGTTTATTTCTCGCATTGTTTCCTTTCAGTTTATCTAGGAAATTGAAAGAAAGAAATAGCCCATTTAATCACTTTTTACCTAGAAGGCTTTAATGTGTAGTATTCATCATGAAACACTGCTTTTGACTCATTCCTAATAGAAAGATATATTATACCTTTATTAAACATAAATATGTGAATAAATTAAAAATACTGTTTTGTGCTATGATTCTAATAGTCTTGGCTTAAATTTGTACAAAATAATACAAAAACATGAAAATATAAGCTAAATAAGATTGTAAACTAGTTTGATGATTGGTAGACATTGCTTGTTTCCTTGTTTTGGCTATATTTATTTCTCCAGATTTTTTAATTTTTTTCATATGTTATATTTTGTTTATGGTTATTCTGCTTTCCCAATTACTCCCATATCTCAGCCTCTCTTTGCAATCAACATTGTACTTCATATTTTCCTTTCTTTTAAAATGCAAACACACATACATGCATGCACGCCCGTGCGTGCACACACACACACATACACACACACACACACACACACACACACTAATAAATCATGGGGTTAGTTTCGCATTGGCCAACCACTCATGAGCATATATCCTGCCCAGCTTATTTCATGAAGAAAATAGATTTTTCTCCTCTCCCAGTAGTTATCAATGGCAAATAACACTTGGTTAGTGGCTGAAGTTGGTGCAGATGTCTGTGTCTCCATGCTGGGATTTTTTTTTTCTACTTATGCATGTCTTGTGCATGCTGTCATAGCCTCACTGATGTGCTGTTTTTAAGTTATGTTTAACACGACTGAAATGGACTCAGTGATTAAGAGCCATTTCTTCCATTTCAGAAAACCTCCAAGGAAGTTCACAACAACTTGTACCTCCAGAGCTAGGAGATCCAATGAACTCCTCTGGTCTTCAAGGCACAACACACATATTGATGAACATACATACACACAGGCAAAACACCCATAGACTCCCAATAAAAATAAATATTTAACTTCTGAAGAAAATTACACATGTCAAAATAAGCAAAAGTGGTAAGAAATGCATTGTCTATTGGAGATAATAAAGAATAATGGAGAATATGTGTAAGGAGACTTGGACCATCTCAGAGATGGAGATAAACTGAGTAAATAATAACAAACAGAGAGGTAGGGTTGGATTTAGTGTTTTATTTTACTTTCTAAACTGTGATAAGAAGCAAATTGCTTCAAGGCAAAATATAATCTAATTTCTAAATCATAACAGGTCCAAAACCAGGATAAAGATACATTTCTTATTATTAAAAATCATCAAAAATGTTGAACACAAGGAAACTATTGAAATGTAGTATTTCTGCTATAAATTACATGAAGAAATATACATAAAATATGTTCCTCAAATTGTCAAAATATTAATAAATTTTTAAGTTCTTTTCATTTGCCAGAAATCATTTTACAAATGGTAATTTTGAGATATTGGAACTATTGCCACTTTAAACACTGAATTCTAAATTTTCATGGGTCTGAAATTCATGTAAACCAGAATTCACATGTAGATAAATTTCTTTACATATACAAATTACCTAAGTTAAATTATCATTAAGTAAGCAATTTAAACAAACCTATAGCTGCTAGTGGAATAGAAACAGTAATTTAAAGTCTCACAAACAACAAAAAAAAAAGAAAAAGAAAGAGGAAAAAAGGACTAGTTCCAGATGATGTTAGCACAGAATTCTACCAGACGTTAACAGAAGAATTAATGTCAGTACTCCTCAAATTATTCCACAAAAGAAAACCAGAAAACTGATCATATCTTTTTACCTTCTATATTGTCAGAGTTATTCTGATATATATATATATATATATATATATATATATATATATATCAATTAAAGACCGAATAAAGAAAGAGAATTAAAGACCAATGTGCCTTATGATCATAGATACAAAAGTTTTCAAAAAAAGTACTTGTAAATCAAATCCAAGAAAATATCAAACAGTAGACTTCCTCTCAGAGAAGCAGAGACACTTTAACACAAGTAAATTGATTACTGTAATACACACATAAACAGAGAGAAAGACAAAAAAAATCCCCATGGCCATTTCATTAGATGTAGAAAGGTCTTTTCAAAATATCTAATACCACTTCATCATAAAAGTCCTAAAGGGATAAGGCATACAAGAGACATCTTCAACCCAATGAAGACAATTTGTACTGAGCCCATAGCCAACACCACCTTTAATGGAGATAATCTCAAACCATTCCCACTAAGATTAGAAACAAGACAAGGTTGTCCTCTGTTTGCAAACCTATCCAATAATACTTAGCAATTGCAATGAAATCAACTGAAGGAGATCATGGGGATACAAATTGGAAAGGAAGAAGTCAAAGTATCTTTATTTTCACATGATGTGATATTATATGTAAGTGACCCTAAAATTTCTACCGGGAAACTCCTTCAGAGAATAAACTCTTTCAGCAAATTAGCAGGACACAGGGTAAAAGCACAAAAATCAGTGTTCTTACTATATACAAATGTCATATAATGTGAAAGAAATCAGGAAAACAACACCTTTCTAATAACCTCAAAAATTTTCTTGAGTCACTCTTAACAAACAAATGAAAATGTTTATGTTAAACCATTAAGATATTGACGAAAGAAATAGAAGAAGATATCAGAAATTGGAAAATTTCCCATGCACATGGATTGGAAAGATTAATATAGTAAAATGTTCCATCCTACCAAAAGCAAACTACAGATTCAATGCAATCCCCATCCCCATCAAAATCCTAGGACAATTCTTTATAGAACTTGAAGGGGTGAGTTTTGGCTTCATATGGAAATACAAAAAAAAAAAAAAAATCAAGCATACCCAAAACAAATTTCATTTTTCTGAATATTATAATGATAACAAAAGTACTAAGAATAACAATTAATAAAATATATCTGGAACTGAAAAGTTTCTTCATGGAAAAGGACACCATCATTAGGACAAAATAGTAGTCCTCAACATTTTTAGCAGTTAGACACCTGATAAAGGCCTATTACCCAAAATATAAACATAACATAAAACTAAACATTTTATTTGGAAACAACCCAATGTAAATTTGGAATCAGATCTGAACAGAGAAATCTGAAAAGAAGAAATGCAAATGGCTGACAAGCATATAAATAAATGTTCAAAAACATTCAGCCACAAGAGAAATGCAAATCAAAACTACTTTAAGATTTCTTCTTACATCAACCATAATGGTGAGGATCATTAAAAAAAAATCACAGTTCTTGCTATAGAGACTTTGGGGGTAAGGAGAACATTCATCTGTTACTGGTGGTACTATAAACTTGTAAAGCCACTATGCAAATTATTTTGGTTGTTTCTCAGAAAGTTTGGCATAGCTTTACTCCAAGATCCAGCTATAGTAATCTTGGGTATATACCCAAAGGATGTTTCATCCTGTCATAGACACATTTGCTCAAAGATGTTCATTGCTGCTTTATTCATTATAGTAAGAATTTGGAAACAGACTAGATGTGTGTCAATGAATGAATAAAGAAAATGTGGTACCTTTACACAAATGGAATATTACTCAGACATTAAAAATGAAAGTATGAACTTTGCAGGTAAATGAATGGAAATAGAAAAAAATCTGAGTCAAGCGATGCATATTTAGAAATACAAATATGAGATCATTCACATATATGTGAATATTAGCTCTTAAGTCATTGATAAGTTAGCTTATATTCATATACACACAGAGTTTAGGTAGAGAGTAAGGGACCTGGGATGAGGTATTAATTTTCCTAGGATGGGAAATAGAACAGATCGCTATGAGCTGGAATGGGAAGGTCAAACAGAGAAGAGAAGGGAATATTGGGTTGAGGGAGGTAATATGGGCAGTGACATCTAAAACCAAGAGCCATTTGAGACCTAATACAGTAGAAGCATCCTGTAATATGTACATATATGAAGGCAATAAAAATGAAATCACCCATAATTAGGAAAACAGTGCCTCAGCTGGACATCTCTTATCACAAAAGGAAGGTGGCAGAACTGAGAGTGATTATGTCTAATTGAGTTCTTAGCCAAGGTGTCCCATGGGAACCCTCTAAAGCTATTTTCAAGGCTATTGGCAAATCTATCACCTGGCTAAGTTCTAGTCTCTTTGATGCAGGAATGTACTCTACAGGCTAAAGAAAAAGAAACCTGTGTGCCACCCAGCCACAAAAACCTCAAGCTATAGATTCTGCTTGGCTTCCCTCAGTGGATTCAGAAATTTTCTGTTCATAGCTGTAAATATAACAGTTTTCCCTCTTGTGAACTATATATAAATATGCAAGTATGTACACAACTATAACTACTTTATAATAACCAAATAATACAACCTATAATGGAAACTGATTAGATCACTGATTATTAAAGTATATGAGGAAGGTCTCTTTCTGATAATTTTAAAAGAAAGTGAAGAAAATATTCACTTGCTGTCATGTTAGAATTAAAAAAAGTTTATAAAGTGTTACAAGGATAAATATAAGAGATAGAACTCCATATATGACAACTTAACATATAGAATATTTTTATATTATGGTAATTTGCAAATTCAGGAAGCATTATTAGAATAAAGTTAAAAATTAAGTGTTTTTACTATGTATCCTGTAACAATGACAATGATGGTGTAAACAGCAGTTTTACTAAGGTTTGAGCATGAGGCAACATCTTAAAATTAAAAAGATATTTGTAGGAAGGATACTAAAATGATTATTACTGTTATTGTTGTTTAAAAATAACATGAAAGGCACAGTTATAACACAGATGGTCCATGTTACTTCAGGTCCAAATGGCTTCAATACAATGTAACAAAATACATAACTTTGAAGTGCTGCTTTAATCTAAGACAGTAGTTTGCATGAGAAAGTCATAACAAGGCCCTTTACTTGTAATAATGCTGTCAAACTTTTGTCTAATATCTGAATAAATTCTGTCTCATAACAGCAGTAACTATTATGATACTGGATGTAAATATTACATAAGCTTGTGCAGATTTCAAAACTCTATTGAAAAGTTTATGTGTACCAATTCTATACGGAAGGTCTCATCTCATAGTTTGGTAGCATATAGTGGCATTCAAATCAATCCACTTCAGCTTTGAATCTAGTAGATAGTGCATATGCTGATTTTTTTCAGTTTACTGGAAAATTTTGAAGAGGCTGGTGAGTTATATCTTCATTTGAAATATAAAATGCCTACAAATGTCAACAAGCACAGGAGCTAGCTCATGAGCATTAACACTTTCATCACCTTCCTTTCCTTCTATAAAATCAAATCAAGCTAAACCAAGTGATCTAAACTGTTATGTTTTATGCAAGGAATCTTAGCTCATTAATGTGGTCATGTGAATGTTAATATATCACAGAATTTATAATAGCATTAATTTTCTAATTTAAAGATACATTGTCCTTAATATATGTCTATTTTAAGGATAGTTGTACTTATGTATATGCACGGTTTTTACTAGTCTCCCTAAATAACAAGATTACTGCTCTATATAATCTAATGGAACACATGGGCAACCACTTTGCTTCATGCTCTAATTTAACTTTTACAAACCTCTGATAAATATGAATCCCATTAAATGGGGCATAAAGTTGTTTGGATTTTATGTAAATCAAATTGACTTTTAATGTTCTAATATGCTTGCAAATTTAAAAATCACAGTATAACATTTTTATATAACCAAGAGTCATGTTGCACAAAATCATCATTAAGATTATCTAAGAAAATTGGGGTGTCCATGTAAAAAAGATTTGATAATGGTAGAATATACTCTTGCTGGGTCCAGCCTCAGCTCAGGTTCAGCTCCTGAGACAGGGAAAGGGCGTTAGCACAAGGAAAACATCTGACCCCTAAGAAGATTGCACTCAAGTGGCCCTGAATAGCTTGAGCCATCTTTATTTAAACTTTAACAGAGTTTTTCTCACCAGGGTTATGTGAATAGCTTTATTATTGGCTCCTATTTTTTACTTTTAAGAACTACATCATATTTTAAGGAATACATCATAGTCATTATAAAAGTCCTCATTGTTCCCCTTTATGCTTCCCCAAATACACCTTCCCACCCCCTGCATAACCTTATTCTAGACGTACAGTTCAGCATTTTTCGGGCTTAACTAAATATCCAGCAGACACATCCTGCTCTCTCAGCACTTATGTCAGCTGGCGGCTACTGCGGTTACACAGTTACAATGTAATAGACATGGGTACCGTGCTTTAAGGACAACAATATCCAAACACAGACAATTCTTTCATGTCTGCAAGATATGCTTTTATACAGTTCCCTTTTCTAAAAGACGGTCCCATGTCTCAATCGCTCTGTAAAAGGCAGACTTTGATAAGGCACTCTTTTCCCATCTCATTATACCACACTTTTTTTCACCAATATAAGCTCCTGTGTATGGTAAAGATGGATCTTTCCATCACATATTTTACATTGCATTTTTTCCCATTGGATCATACTAGATTTGATCATTGATTCTATACTCTTGGTGTCCAGGGAACTTACTCTCAACAGTTGGCACTATGTATATTCCTGAGGTTTTTTTCCCCCTATTCTATGTATGCATATCTTACTCTACTTTCCAGAACTGTGAGATATGGTTAATATTCCCAGTGTTGTTTTCTTATATGTACCTAACTGTCTCTATTGAGTCAGAAAAGTTTCCAGGATTAGCAGTTGTATTTAGCAATTCCAGATGAGAGATTCAAGAAACATTAGTCACCTGTTGGATCTTAGGGGGAAATATTTGAGAAAGAACAGACTTTCCAGGGAAAATTATAGCTATTGCATGTGTGACTGACAAAGCAAAACTAAAAACTGCCCCTAGAATCATCAATACAATAAGAGAGAAAAGAGCCTGCAAGCTGAACAAATTTTGCAAATTCCCATGATGTCTTATGGACTGCTGGTCCTTGCCAAATGAGAGTCCCTTCCTATGGGTGCCTTGTTCTGAGGAAAACCATTGGACAGGTAGTCCTATACCGACTCAAGCCTAGATTGTATGGCTCCTAACATTTCATCATATGTCAGACCATTCACATTACTCACTATCAAAGCACAGTTAAAGACATACTTAGGCAATTAAAAAATTAAATTCCTCTCTTAATGTAAGACTTCTTTAAATAAATAAATAAATTTTAATGCTCCTATGATTTATGGCAATGTTCATAGCACTATTATTTTATGTTTCTATAGTAAAATTGTAATTTTTAACATATTGCATTTATTTCCTTAATTTGCCTCAGTTATGACAAAATTGTTAAACTCTAAAAGCAAAACCATAAAGGATGATTGATAATTTCTTAATAAATCAACATTATATAAGAAATGCTTTGTAGTGCACTTTCATTCCCCCTTTAAAGTATTTTTCAAAATCTTCATGTGGTAGCAGATATCTATTATATAAGAGCTTGGACAGCTAAAGAAGAAATATTATGAAAAGCAGAGCAACCTGGGCTATCAAATGAGTTAGGAGTTTTTTATTTATTAAAAACAATTTTGAAATTTCAATATATTTTGATCCTATCTTCTCCTTACTGAAGTCTTTCCAAATCCTTCCCCCTTCCTACCCACTCAACTTTAAATTCTTTCTAAAAAAACAAAGTTCCAAATACAGCAAAAACCACCCCAATTCCAAGAAAGCAATAAAATGCCACTTGAAAAGAAAACAAAAATTAAATTAAAAACAAAAACTTCCCCTGTGGCTGATTGTTTTTCCTCTTTTGAGTGGCCTGCCACCCAGCTCAAAAATAAATCACACACAGAGGCTTATCCTTTATTATAAATGCCTGGCCTTAGCTTGGCTTATTTCTAGCCACTTTTTCTTAACTTCAATTATCCCTATCTGTCTTTTGCCTCTTGGCTTTTACCTTTATTTTTGCATCTTATCTTTCCTTCATATTCCATGTCTGTCTGTGTAGCTAGCTCCTGAAGTCCTCCTCTCCTTGTTCTCTCATTCTTTCTCCCTTTTCCTTCCAGATTTCTCCTTCTATTTATTCTCTCTGCCTGCCAGCCCCACCTATCTTCTCTGCTGCCTCACTATTAGCTTTTCAGCTCTTTATTAAACCATCAGGTGTTTTAGACAGGCACAGTAACACAGCTTCACATAGTTAAACAAATGCAACATAAAAGAATGCAACAGATCTTTGCATCATTAAACAAATGTTCCACCACATAAAGAAATTAACACCTGTTAAAATAATATTCTGCAACCTGCCTCAAACTATAACCAAATAAAAGCACACAGCAAAGAATCTGTAAAGTCCATTATATATAGTCAACTACTCCTGAATGTAAGGCCTTTCCTGGAGTGGTTGATAAATACGGTGTCACTCTGTTGGAGAAAACTGATTGTTCCCTCTAACAACTAGTATAAATAATAGTTCAGTTGTTAACAACTATGCTATTGGTGAGGTTTTCATTTATTTATTTATTAATTGATTCATTTTGAAATGTAACAAAATAAAATGCAATATGATAAAACAAAAATTATCACTTGAATTTCAACAGGACAAACCAAAAGAAAGAGGCCCAAGAGAAAGCAAGAAATTCAAAGACCTATTGTTTTGTATTTTAAGGAATCCCATAAAAAATACTTAACTAGAAGCCATAATATAAATGCAGAGGACCTGGTGCAAACCTGTGTAGGCCCTGTGCATGCTGCTTCAGTCTCTGTGAGTTCATATAGCTTCACTCATGTTGATTTAGAGGCCTTGTTTTCTTGGTGTTCTCTATCTTCTCTGGATTTTACATTCTTTTTGCCTCCTCTTCTGGGGACAGGGGTGGTTCCCTGAACTCTGAGTTGAGGGATTGGTGAAGACATCTATGGGTGAGTATTTCAAAATTTCTTAATCTGCCTGATGTTTGTCTCTTGCTTTCAATAGTTGTTCCTGTCTGCTTTAGGAGGAAGTTTCTCTGATGATGCCTGAAAAAGGCACTGATCTAGGGCCAAATGTCATTAGTAGTCATTTTATTTCTACATTTTTTTTCCTTTATTAAGGCCAGTATTACTTGCTCTTACTCTAGTTTCCTGGGCTATCTAGTCTCTGGTTTTAATCCCTAAAGCAGTGTTATGTATGAGTTGCATCTTGTGAAGTCAGCCATAAATTCAACCAGTCATTGGTTAATTACCTCCAAAAGCTCTGTGCCATCATTACCCTCACATATCTTGCTGACAGTACACTATTGTAGATAAAGGGTTTGTTACTGGCTTCATAGTCATGCTTCTCTTTCGATATCATGGAAAGTATCTTCCTGTTCCAAAGATGTTGGAAAGTATAGGTGCAGGCTCTGTGTAGGTGCCAGCTTGACATCCTCATGGTCAATGCATTTTATACCTTTTGTCTTCAGCAAGAATGCCTTGCTTTCATTTTTTGGAGAACAACCCCCTGTTACATGTTTTTGCTTTGAGGTACATAATGAGTTCAAGGCTATCCTAGGCCAAGTAGTAATAGCCTGTCTCAACTCCTCAGTGCATAAAGTGACAACATGACCACTCCAAGGTATACATAAGAGAAAGTTTTTACTGTAGCTATGAAGGAGAGAGGATCCATAGGCATCTGGAAGAATGTAGAGCTAAGAGAGAAAGAAGTAGACTAAACATGGCCAACAGACTAGATCCGGCCTGGGGAGAAGCAGGAGCAGAACATAGCTGAGTTGGAAGGAAGGGGGAGAGAGAGGGAGAGGGAGACACACAAATAGACTGAGAGATGGGGACATAAAGAGAGAAAGTATGGGAGAGCAGAGAGGGGGAGGAGGGAGATAAAAAGGGGAGGGCAAGCAGAGCTGAAAGACAAGGGTTGTATGGAAAAGAAGTTGAGGGAGGGGAAGAGGTGGGAGAGAGCTAGGGTGTTAGCATGCACTATGAAATGTGTGATAGTTTCTTGGGATACTGAGGGAGCCCGGAGATAATATGGGCTTTGATATGCTAATAAGCACCACATAGAACTATTTTTTCCTTCTGTCTTTTATAATTTGGGGAAAGACAGTTTCCTTTTGACTTGACACTACAGAAATAACAATAAAACTAAATCATAAGAATGAAGACTTAATAATGCTGAAAAACCTTGGAATGTTTAAAAAAGCTTATACTGTAATGAAATCATTTAACAAGTGCTTCATATAAAGTTACATCATATTTTACTTTGATTAATGTGTTTACTCTAATGTTGTCTATAACAAATGTGCTCTTAGCAGTATGCTGCTGGGGTGCCTCTATCAGACTGTATAGCCCACCACAATTTTCTGTATGTTTGTCTATTTTTTCTTCATTGCATGTTACCCCATTAATGTCAATCCCCAAACCAAGCAGGTCAAGGCTCTATATACTGAATAAAGGTGATCTTCCATTTCCTTTCATTCGCCCTTAGATTCTACAAGCATGTTTTAGCAAATGTTTAGAAGGTAGACAATAAAACACATCATAAACTTACTCCACAGATTGCTCTTGGTGTGCTATGTTTTTATTAATGGCGTGTTTTTTGGTTTTGTCATCTTCTTTTCCAGGAAGCCTAGGTCCATGGTAAAACAATGTCCTTCCATTTCTCCTTTAGGAGGATCAATATAACATGACTAAATCTGGCCAATACCTGAGTGCGCCGACCTCTTTGAAATCCTTAAACACTCCTTTGACACTAACTACCACTCTTTAACACAACTCTAACACAACAGCGTGTGTGTGTGTGTGTGTGTGTGTGTGTGTGTGCGCGTGTGCGTGCGTGCATGTGTGAATAAGCCTGTGACAACTTTGATTGGCATATATTCTAAAATAATTATGTAAAATACACCTATTGGAAATGACAAAAACTTTAGCTCATTAAAACATACAATGTCAGCCTTGATTGTTTTCCTTTTTTTTTTTTTTAATTTGTTGGTTTTCCTTGTTTGCTTCATACTGCTGATTTGTTGACTGTTTTCCATTTTGTTTTTGTTTTGGGGACAAAGGTTCATGTGTTCGAGGTTGACCTTCGATTGGGTATGAAGCTGAAAATGACATTACTCTTCTTGTTTCTACCTTTGAGGTACTGTGATAATAGGCATTCACCACCACACATGGATCTTACTCATAAATAAAAGATAAACCTTATTAACACTGTATATTAGAATTATTCTGTTACTTAAATCTATTTAATAAAAAGTTTAAAATAAAGTTAGAATTACTAGTGCAAATGAATGAAAATCTTTCATTTTTGGACCTTTGTATCTACAAATGTGAAACCAGAAAGCTGTAAATGAATGAAAATATATCAAAGCTATGAGGAAAATAAAACTACCTTTTGTATATATTAAGTAGTTTCAAAAGACTAAAATCTTATAGATTTCATTTAGTATAATTTAATTCTCAATAGTGAAAGAATTTTTATATTGTAATTGCTACCCTGTCACAAATAATGACTACATGTAACTTCTATTTAAAATTTCAGAGGTATTCAGAAAACATACAATTGTGAACATTTTGACCTTCAAGAAAGCGAATGTAAGAAACTGATTATATAAAGAATAACCTAAAATTGATTTAGTAAGATATTGCATAAAAGGAACACAAGTAGCCCAGTTATAGTTGATAACATGCACTATTTTTAGTGTTGTTACATGAAATAGGCTTATAAATTTGATTTTTCAAGCTAATAAAACTATGATTTCCAATATAATTATGGCAAAATGATATGAAAATATCTGGACATACAATCATAGTTTCAGAAATAACAATATTAAAATTGGTAGGATACATTTTTAGTGCTTAACATATTAATAAACAATCAATAATATACTGTTGAATTTAAATTTTGTGAGGTTTAAGATTTAACTCCAGAGTACTCTCTAATGTTCACGGCTTTCAACATATATGTAGTGATTAGGTTTCTGCATTCATATGTCAGTAAATTGGAGATGAAGCATAGATACTACAAATATCCTTGGGAAGCATACATAATTAAAGTTGAATAACTAAGGGAAATAAATCTCAAAACTCAATGAGCATCATGACAGCATGGTCACACATGGGTAAGAATGGCTGAGAGAAAGAATAGAGTTATTTTGATTAGTTTGAATTTTTCTAACAATGTCCTTTAATTTATTTGCAAATGAAAATAATAAAATGAATAGTTATGAAACACTCAATATAATCAGAAAAGTTAAATATATGTTTATTTCAAACTTGTTATAGGTTCATACCAAAAACAGGAGAGAAGTATTAACTGAAAAATAGTGTGTGTGCCTCAACAATCCGTATAAAACAACTGTTAGCTAAAATTGACTCAATAATTCATAGTTTTTCTTCAAAAGGAGGTATACTTTAGGAGTTCCAGGATGCCTTCATACTGTTTTCTAAGATTTGTAGCTTTAGTTATTTTTCTTGTAGTTGTGATCAAATCCTTGACCAAAAACAATTTAAAAGAAGGCAGAGTTTATTCTAGGTCACATCAGGAAAGAAAAAAAAAAAAAAAAGAACAGTTGGTGACATCACTATCTCAGTCAGGAAACAGATACAGGTGAGTGCTAGTGCTCCATTTGCTCTCTCTCTCTCTCTCTCTCTCTCTCTCTCTCTCTCTTCTCTTCTCTTCTCTTCTCTTCTCTTCTCTTCTCTTCTCTTCTCTTCTCTTCTCTCTCTCTCTCTCTCTCTCTCTCTCTCTCTCTCTCTCTCTCTCTCTCTCTCTCTCTCTCTCTCTCTCTAATCAAGTTCAGGAGCCCAGACTGTGGAATAGTGATTCTCGTAGTGTATGTGTTTCTTGTCACCTCACTTATTCAGAGACTTGATGTAGTAAAATATTATTTTAGGTGTGTTACTTTTGTTTATATTCCATTTGTTTAACTCTGTGAGACTGTGTTACTGTGTCCGTATAAAACACCTGATGGTCTAATAAAGAACTGGCCAATAGCAAGACAGGAGAAAGGATAGGCGGGGCTGGCAGGCAGAGAGTATATATAGAAGGAGAAAACTGGGAGGAGGGATCTAAGGCTAGGAGCCAAAGAAGAAGGAGGACTCCAGGGACCAGCCATACAGCTACACAGCAAGACACGGAATAAGAGTAGGATTTACAGAAATTAGAGAATGGAAAAAGCCCAGAGGCAAAAGGTAGAGGGGTTAATTTAAGGATGTCTGGCAGGAAACTAAGCCAAGCTAAGGCCGGTCACGGAGTGTGATTTATTTGAGAGATGGGTGGGTGGCAGGACCCCTAAGAAAAGAGTAAAAACAAACAACTTTACCCATAGATGATTTTAAGTCATGTCAACTTGATAACCAATATTAATCTTTATATTTGAAAAATGAGTAGATATTCTGAAATCAATATGCCTGGGTTTCCTGGTGGTGAAGGAGATTACTAACAATGAAAGAAGCAATGAATAATATCATGCTGACTTGGATGCAGATAAACAAGCAAGGATAACAGTACATAGAAAAGTAAGTAGGTAAGCAAATGATTAGATAGCTGGTAGGAAAAAAATATGCACAAGTATCCACACCAGGGCCATATATGTTTACACATGGTCAAAGTTAATATAAGGAAGAATACATATGCACAATATACTCCCTAATAATTTCCTCCATGTTACTTGAATTAAACTAACTCAAGACTAGATCTGAAACACTCAGATAACTTTTGAATAATCTACCACACTCTATGAACTTGGATATTTTCTAAGCAGAAGGGAGCTTGTTGAAAGTCACAGGAGCATGCTTAAAGATACACATGACAACCATATGTGGGGACAATTTAATCATCAAAATGGTGATGACATGATTAACAGGGATTTGCTCTATATTCAATGAACATTCAGAAAGACTACCAATATTCAATTATTAACTAAAAATACATTCAGAATTGTACATTGGAAAATGCATGTATTTTTTACATGGAAAAGAGGAATCAAAGATGTATTAATGACAAACTTTAAATATTTAGATGTATGATTCATAAGCCAAAGTAGTTATATCAATTAAAGTATAGCTATGAGATACAAGGGGTAAAGTGCCTGCTGTACATGAATGAAGATCTGAATTCTGATCACCACATAAAAAATGAGGGCATGGCTACACATGCTTACAACTCTTATAATCCCAGAGTGGACAGTAGAAAAAAATGTGGATATTGGAGCTTTCTGGTAAGCCAAGTTACCAGAAATGCAAGATCCTAGATCTCAGAGAAACAATGAATCAAAAATAAAATGGACAGTAATTGAAGGAGGATATCTAATGTTGACTTATAGACTTTACATGTATATAAAACACATAGATATCCATACATAACACTGACAAAGACAGACATACAGACAGGCAGACAGACACACACACACATACACACACCATAAAACTGTAACTAAAACAGTAATAAGAAGGCTATAAGCATAATCTCAAAGACTTAGATTTATTCAATTTTGCAGTCTAAAATCATTCTGATAAAATTTCCTTTCACAATAATATTACCTAAAATGAAACTAACAGTGAAGCTAAGTTCTTAATTACATATATCCACAAACTGATGAGTGACTTGACATTAGTGTTGGTATTCTATATATTTTCCTTAATAGACATAGAAGTAAACACTTCTCTTTTAAGGACTTGAAGCAATTATCTTGGATATCTGTTGTTCTCTTCAAATATCAGGTTAGAAGTATGAAGGCATGTCTAACAAGCTGCTGTCCATATATTCTGCTTTTGTCATATTAATTTTAATGTTTGCTCATGGTTTCTACTTCTACCCTTCAATGTGTTTCCATCACATAAATTCAGAGTAAGAACCATCTCAAACTAGATTTCCCTTTTATATCACTGAGGGCAAGGTAGTGTAGTTACTTTCACCTTGCTAATGAGTGTTTTGTATTTTTATAAAACCATTACATGTTGGCTTATCCTTTCTCATTAGACAGTTCAAAATAACAAGCAAAACTTTTTAAGTTGATTGCAAAAGTGATAAAAGTAGACAAGTAGTTTTAAATATAGAATTTTAATGTCAAGAGACTTTATTTTATTTATATTTCAGATGATAAAATGTGTGGATAATTCATAAACCCATTATATATCTTGTCTATTATCTAAATTATTTATTCATACCATTTAAATAACTTGATTCCCCGACATTTAATTTTAAATGTTGTTTTATTCAAGAAAGATTCAAACAGCATTCTTAATACATACGATTTCTCTTAATTAAAGCTATTTTAAGACCATAATTAATTTATTGTAAGACATTACTGTGTACCCAGATCATAGGTCCTATGGGAATCCAGCTCTTACAGACACAGAAATGTCTTCCCCACTCACAGTCTTTCATAGCATGTGAGGTGCGATGCACATTACTGGGGAGAAAAGTGCTCAATGGTTTTAAACAGCTGTGAACTCTGCAAATTACATAATGTCTATAATGTCTTCCCTGGAAAAATATTCTCACTGTTGTTATAGTGAATTGAATGTTTTCTTATGCTTCAATCTTTTTCTGATTACAATCCTGACCCACACAAGAAGGTGGAACTCATCACTGTTATTGTTACTGGCCAAGAACCTGTGGCTGGGAAGGCTGGGTGCTAGGGGGAAACCTACTACTATTATTTTTCTAAATGGACATAGTACTAAACTGCTGTTTAAATTATGAATACTATTATACTCATAGGTTAGTACCTCCCAGTCCTCATCAGGGAAACACGTTTTAGTCATGCATGATAATATAGAGATGCACAAGTAGTTATCATGCAGAGAATAAGAAATTATGGAATGCTGAGCCATAGATGGACCATCTATAGCACATCATTTTCCCCTAAGACTCAGTAAGATCAACTCAAGGACAGGGGTGATAAAAAGATTTTATGAGGCAGATGTAATGAAGTACTGTTATGAATATGTTTTTGAATAACACATGAGCTCACAGAAGTTATGATTACATTCATAAGATCAAGCCAACCAAAATTCCAGCACAAATCAAGGAAAAAGTCATGAATTCCCACCTTTGTCTGAGGATTGATTGGCAACTAATGCCTGCTAGAAGTAGAGTCACTTTACTTCAGGTACTGCTCTATAAGCTGCCTGGGTTGCAATGGGTGGCCCTCCACACATTCACATACAACACTAAGTCTACTCAGGCTATTGAAATGAGTACATGAAGATGGGAGGAAAAGGTGGTGGCATAGGGAAGAACTAGAGAGAAATTGATGGCAGTGGAATTTATCAAAAACATTTGCTACTCATTTACTAAATCTCAATCAATATATTTTAAAAGAAAGTTAGCATAATGCCTAAATTTTAATGTTTAATGACATAAAAATGAGAATAAAATTTGTTTCATGAAGAAATGTAAGTATTCAAGCCATTTTAGACAGAGTTAGTCAGCTGAAAAGTGAGCAGAAAGCAGCATTTCTCAAGGGAAAACTCCCATTCTAATTATTGATATGTATACTCTTTTCCCTTTTGGGACACTACTATTGCTTTCTCTATTATATCAATTTATTTTCTAAACCCAGGAGTTTCAAAAATATTGTTGTTTGAAATCATATAACTAAGATCTCATTATATTATTTCTGTATTGTTTAAGATACTTACTTACCAAATACAATTTAGTTCAAAACCGTGGTGTAGAGTTTTGGATGAATGATTTCAAGACACAGATCTCCATAATTAACTTAATTTGTAGTTTCCAAGGAAACAGCACTTTAGGGACACTTTGAAGTCTAAAGTCAAAGCTTGCTTGTTTACACACATGCTTACATGTGACTCTATTTCATTTGAAATACACTTTATTTCATTGTTTTCCTCAAAAACCTATAATAATACTAACTAGTGCTACCTACTTTGAGGTACCTTTTATTTTTTTCTGCTTTATAGTTTTCACAATATAATTATCCATAAAAATATTTTTTTCAGTGTACAGGTATATTTGTTTTGGTCCTGGCCTGATCTACCTAGGACAACCATACATTATTAATAATTTATTAGGAAAATAAGCTTCTAGTGATTAAAGAGAAAGATAGATAAGAAGAAAAAATTCATAAGAATTTCTATTTTGGTAAAATAAAAGCATTTTAAAAACCTAAAGAAATTGTATTTTGTCTAAAGAATAGAGTAATAATTACCATACAGAAGAGAAAATGAAAAAGTATTTACTTAGAGATGAAGAAAAAAAATGATATGTAATATTTT
Organism: Peromyscus leucopus; assembly: GCF_004664715.2. Classification (NCBI taxonomy): domain Eukaryota; kingdom Metazoa; phylum Chordata; class Mammalia; order Rodentia; family Cricetidae; genus Peromyscus; species Peromyscus leucopus. Next base: position 17,097,241 of record NC_051070.1, on the reverse strand, counting down.
ATAATTGTCAAAATTTCTAAAAAAGTGATGATTTTAATAATATTTAATTGTATTATCAAGAGTATCATATATATTTACATTATGTTGTTCATATTTCACATTATTTAATTCATATTTGTTTTTTTTCTATTTTTACCTGAATGACAATAAATTATTCTTCTAAGATATATAATGACAATGTTGGCCTAAGAATCATGAATAACTTATAAAGAATTCACGCCGGGCGGTGGTGGCGCACGCCTTTAATCCCAGCACTCGGGAGGCAGAGCCAGGCGGATCTCTGTGAGTTCGAGGCCAGCCTGGGCTACCAAGTGAGTCCCAGGAAAGGCGCAAAGCTACACAGAGAAACCCTGTCTCGAAAAACCAAAAAAAAAAAAAAAAAGAATTCACTACAAACAAGAAAAGAGCACTAGTATAAAATATGTATCTTTCTTATAGCACCGGGAAATGGCACTATGTCATTGCTAGTCAAGAAAACAAGCAGCATAACACCACTTCAAATCTATAGTCCCAGTTAGTCCCATAGTCACCTGTTCTGAGAATTGGCAGGTCTTTATTTTGTGTGAATGAACCAATACATACACACATACATACACACACACACACACATACATACATACATATATACATGCAAACACACACACATTAGAAGATGGTGCTCATAGAACTTGTGCTCATAAAAGTGTAAGTCTATCTATATTATTCTTATGGCTTGTAGAGATGATCCTGATTTTGTTTTTAGATCTGTGGCTCTAAATGGTTTAGAAGATAAATACAAAGAAAATAAGAAGCTGTATAATCCAGATTTACCATTTTTTGTACTAAATAAACAAGAAAAGCAACTTAAAGAAGGAAATGTTCAAGATCATGTTACAGATATGTAAGCAAGTCATGGCAAGCTGAGATCACCTCTTGGTTTCTAGAAAGCATGAAAAGGGAAATCAGGAAGAAGCCCGAATAAGATACAAGCTCTAAGAATACATAGACAGTGAGCCAGCTCCTCAAATTATCCCACCTTCTACTTTTGACCGTTTCTCAATATTGTCATCAATATTTACGTGTGTGCACATGTGGTGCCAGAGGTAGATGTTAGGATGTTCCTTTATGCTGCTATATACCCTGTTTTGTTGATAGTCTCTTCCCACTAATCTTCACACTCTGTTTTAACTAATCTAGTAGCCAGCAGGCACCGTTAATTCTTCTGTCTCTCTCAGTCTTGGGGATGATGATGTATGCTTATACCTGATTTCACATAGGCCTTGAACTTGTGCTGCAAGCAATTTACCCACTTATCCACCACCCCATCCTATAAAATACATTTCTTAATTTACTCAAGTTGACAATTAAAATTGACAACATCATAGTATAATGTGAGTTGAAATATATTCAGCAGGAATATGCAAAGGTAGGGAAACAGGAATCTAGAGAAGATAATCTTCCATTCACTTGGAAGCTATGAAGTCTTCCTGGATGTGTGAAAACACAAACTTGATCTACATGCATGCTTTATTCATGTACTACTGGGAGTTCCTGATATTTGTTCTCACTAAGAACTAGGCAGATGATATGAGCAGGATGGTTGTACCCTTCTGATTATTGCAAACTAGATGTGTATTGAATTTTCAAAGTAAAATCTTCAAATACTTCATGTTAAATCTTTAAATAAGTAATATAAGGATCTTTAATCATATATTTGAAGAGAAATATTAAAGCTGTGGTCTCTATTGAAGGGGTCTAACTGAAGACTACATTAGAGATAGGAACATTAAGAGCTGTAGTAGTTTACTAAGTGACTCTGAAAGACAGTGAGCTTGCTTAAAATGTGTATGTTTCTTTTTCTGAGTTCAGTATCCAACAGCAAACATAATTATGTGGAAGAATTCACAGATGTCTATCTATCCACTATCTACCATCTCTGTCTGTCTATCCATCTGTCTATCATTTATCATCATCTACCTATCTATATCATCTCTTGTTTATATATCATCTAATAGATCATCTGTCTACCTACCAATCCTTCCATCTATGCTTTGATCCACCCAACCATTTATCTATCAATTCATGCATCTAACTGCCTAATTTTTGATATATGTTTCTATTTAACCTGATGACCTCTGATTCCCATGACAAGAGCACCAATTATTGTGGGGGAAGAAAGCAGGAGTGTTATGTAAAATGTTGTTTCATAATTTAACCTAAATAAACAGACATTTATTTGCTGATCATCATTCTGAATACATGTTTTAAAATGGAGCCATTTTTGAAGACACACACACACACACACACACACACACACACATATATATATATATATATACATATACATATATTTGCATGGTAAGAAATCTTTGTTAGTGGATTAGAAAGATTGTTTAACAGTTAAGAACTCATTGATCTTGCAGAGGACTATAGTTCAGTTTCTAGTAACTCATGGTGGTTCACAGCAATCATTATAGATACTCTGGATAAAAGTATTTGTTGCTCTTTTGGAAGACTATTATTTGGTTTCTAGAAACCATATGATGGCTCACAACCATCCTTAATGAAGGAAAATTTTGTGTTTGTTGCTGGTGATTGAAACTAGGGAAAGAAGCTTACAGTCAGTAAGCAAGTTTACTGTCTATCAAAGGCAAAGTCACCCACCAAAATACTGCAGTACTGGAAATTGCTACCTGTAATGTAGCATCCATTTAGGCTCCTCTGTAGTGATGACAGCTTTAATTTTTATCTTTCCATGGCAACAGATGCTGTCTTCCAACATCTGTAGGCACCAGACACAAGAGTAATACACACAAATTCATGCAGGCAAACACTCATACTTATAAAATAAACTAAATAAATATAAAAAATTTAAATTTAATTTTTACATTTATAAATTGTCTTTGAATTGCAATATTATCTTAATTGGCACACTCTTATTTAAGTGGATTATATAGGTAATTAAAACAAATGATGCTATTTTCATCTAAGGCATCAAATTTTGTGTCCACTTAATAATTACTACTTAAAAAATAAATTTCTTGCCGGGCGGTGGTGGCGCACGCCTTTAATCCCAGCACTCGGGAGGCAGAGGTAGGCAGATCTCTGTGAGTTCGAGGCCAGCCGGGGCTACCAAGTGAGTTTCAGGAAAGGCACAAAGCTACACAGAGAAACCCTGTCTCGAAAAACCAAAAAAAAAAAAAAAAAAAAAAAAAAAAAAAAAAAAAAAAAAAAAAAAGAAATAAAATAAAATAAATTTCTTGATTTAAAAATTATTTATTTGTATGTTTTTCTTTTATACATATTATACAGTTTTTCTTACAAGAATGAAAGTGAGTATATCTTTAAACTTTAGTGTACTTAATTTTATTTTTAAAAGTTTCTTTGAGAATTTAAAGAAAACTGACTTTTAATGATTAAATTTGCATTTCCTTAATTTCTCCTGCCATTTAACATGTTATTTGTGTTTTATCTCATTTTTCATTACTTGATATTCCCTAAGTATCCCATGCTTATATAATTTCAGTATATCAGTACTTTCTAAAAATGTGAAACTACTCCAACAAGCATGCTAAAATTTTACTAGGTGTTTTCAAGAAAAAGGAATATCTAGCTAAGTTACAGTTGCTCTGCAAAGGTACTCATGTGTCCTCCCAGGTATATGTCTTTCCACTCATTGAGCTCAGCACAGAACCAGTATTTAAGTTCCGTTCACTATTGTTAACAAAAGCAATGATTTTTGTATCTTAACAAGGCAGACACTGATAGTCTCATAGTCTGCAGGAATGTAAAGTGAAAGTGTTACTGAGCCATGCTCCTTAAAGGGATTCCAGGAGTCTTACCATTTCCAATCCTATTGGCTCATGACATTCATTAGTGTTGTTTGGCCTGTTGACTATGTGATTCCATTCTGTGTGTCTATCTTCATGTGGTCTCTATGTGACTCCCTTAAACTATGCCAGTTTGATGCTCAGTCCTATCACAAGTACACTTGTTCAACTAAGTTCCTAGTACCTTCAGTCATAATAGCCAGCAATGGGAAACAATCTAGATATCCCTAACCCAAAGAATGGTTAAAGGAAATGTGGAGTATTATTCAGCTGTTAAAAATAATGACATCGCCAGCCTGGGCTACCAAGTGAGTTTCAGGAAAGGTGCAAAGCTACACAGAGAAACCCTGTCTCAAAAAACCAAAAAAAAAAAAAAAATAATAATAATATAATAATGACATCATAAAATTTGGAGGCAAATGAATAGAAGTAAAAGAAAATCATCCTGAGTGATATAACACGGAAAGACTTATATGTACTCACCAATAGGTGGATATTAACTATGAAGTAAAAGATAATCATACTATAGTCTGCAAATCTAACCAAACTAAGCAACAAGGAAGGCTTAAGGGGGATGCAAGGATCTCCCTGACAAGGGGAAATAAAATAGATTTTGTTGATGAAATGAAGTGGGTGGGGTAGGGAACAGAAGGGGTAAAGTGAGGGGGAAGAAAATACTGAGAGAAATGACTGGAATTAAAGATCATTTCAGGGACAAGGTAGAAAACCTAGCGCAATGGAAACTCCATGGAATCTACCAGAGTAACCCTGGGGGGTAGTGGGGAACATCTAGCCTGAACTAGCCATCTTCTGTAACCAGGTGAGGCCAAAGTGGAGGGGCTGGAACATCAACTCAGTCAACCTACAGTTTGTCCTGCCTGTGGAGTGTTCTGGGACCAGATACTAGCAGAATTGTTATCAAAGACACCAGAGAGACTTCATCCAGCAACTGATGGGAGCAATGTGGAGTCCCACAACTAAATTTTAGGCAGAGCTTGAAGAATCCTGTGGAGGTGTGGGATGAAGGATTGGAGGAACCAGAGGGGTCAGTGACACTTCTGGAACATGGCCCACAGAATCTACTGACTAGGACTCATGGGATCTTGTAGAGATCAGGGAGCCTATAAGGGTCTGACGTATGCCTCCTGCATATGGTATGGCTGAATAGCTTGTTCTTCTTGTGGGATTCCCAGTAGTGGGAGCACAAGCTGTCTTTGTCTCTTTTGCCTGCTTGTGGGACTCTTTTCCCCCGAATTGGGTTGCCTCATCCAGCCTTGATGTGACAGTGTAGGCCTGGTCTTATTGTAGCATAGTATGCAATGTTTCATTGATGACCCTGGGAGGCCTGCTATTTTCTCAGGGGAGACAGAGTGAGCAATGCATGTGGTGGAGGGGGGGGTAGAGCCTAGGGAGAGGGGAGGGAGGGGAAATTGCTGTCAGGATGTAATATAGGAGAAAAGAATTTAAAAAAATCTATGCCATTTTTAATTTTTTTTTTCTAAAATTACCAGCCATTTTATAAAGGGCTCAGTCCTTAAAGATAGGATAATTTAATCATGAGAACATTATTTAATTACTTGGTGAAAATTTGCTTTCAGGTAACATTGTATTCTCAAGTACCATGTATGACCACATGAGCATATCTTTTAAGGAATTAACTCATCCTATTGTGTGTGTGTGTGTGTATATATATATATATATATATATATATATATATATATATGTGTGTGTGTGTGTGTGTTGTATCTGTAAGTGCAATAATACATATGTGTATATGTATGTATGTTAGATCTTAATATATAGTCTAATGCTGTTAATAATTTTGTATTTCAAAATTGTCAGCTTTAATAATGTTTACATTTTCTAGCATATAATAATCATGCAAAATAATGACGTTAATAAGGACATTTCCATCTATGCATATAAATTACTTTGATCATATGGATCCCGACCCTATTCTATCCTCACTTTTACTAGGAACTTAGTTTCCAGCTCTATCTAATGTTCTTATTCTGGAAGATGATTCCTCTACAATGAATATTTTACTCTGGTTTTTAAAGCAATCATTGTTCTGGTAACTGTTTTATTTTCCTGACAACTAAATGGTAATAGAAACCACAACAAGCATATAAGGTGCAGTTATTGCCACTTCCTGGTCTCCTCTGAGGATGTTTGCCAACCACTGTACATATATAATCTTACATTTTTTCTCTAGAAATGTCTACTCAAGCAGAAAGTGAGTTAATCACTTTCTTCAACGGTATTCTTTGCCCATATGTTCCCTTTATCTGTCTTTTCTTGTTTCCTTGTATGTCATTCTAAACTGTGAATAACCCGACTCTCACCATCTGCTATCCATTTGCTTAATTGTTCAATTCTGCTATATGTGGACTAGTTTGGGAATTGTTAACCTGTGTCTTTTTGTTGTTGTTGTTTTATATTTTTTCTTTGCTCTGATTTTCTGATTCGTATATTGAAACCCATATGCACATAAGGTAATTCTTGATTGTTATTGTTTTGTCTATTTTTCATTATTTTATTTGTTTCTTGGGGTTCTAATTCTTCTGTTTCTCTTTTCTTTTCTAGTGAGCAAAAAATAGTTTTTTAGTTTTAATAGTTTTGTTTAATGTAAAAAGGAATGTTTTTTTTTTCAAATCAGGTTATTCTCTAGCACACTTGCTGCTATACTTTTCTGTAATTGATTCCCTTCCCCAATTCCCCCCACCCAGTACGTCTTTTCCCCTTTAAGCTGACTTTCTTTCATGCCATTACCTGTTCTGTTTTCTTGTGTTATTCCACTATGTACTCTACTTTTCTCCTCCATGAAGACTTCTTACCTTCAGTTTTGTGCATTTAAAAAGCACATTAGTAAACAGTTTCCTCAATTAAAAGTCACGAGTACATGAATGAACAAATAGATTCTCACTGTGGAAATCTGATGTTTTCATTACTCACATTGCTACATCACTACCATCACTACCATCACTTCCACCACTACCACCACCACAACCATCAACCACATTAGTGAAGGGCTAAACATGTTGTTACATACTTATCATTTCAGCACAGAAGTAGGTGAAATGCAAAAAATTTGAGGTTACTTTGGTCTGTATAGTGAATTTTAAGCCAGTCAACAATATATTGCAAGACTCTGTCTCAAAAACAATACTTATAGCCTTTACCCTGATGCTTATAGCTAAACTTCCCTCTACCCAGAAGCCAAGGCAACATAAACCAGTGTCAAGCATATTGGCAAGATTCCAGGTAAGTAAGCTACCCCAATCATAACTACCAATACAAACAAAATCTTGCCAATATCAATCACCATTAGACTCAAAAAATTCATATAAGTCCTCAGAGCCTAGACACTAATAACCACACATCTCCTGTTTAACATAATCTTTGAATCCTCTATAGCATTTAACACTCTTGTCCTAAGCATGCTTGATCTCAAATCTTCTCAGAGAAAGGACTTGCAGCATCTCAACCAATTACAGGAGCATTTTTCTTTTATATACACCTTTCCCAGATGATGCAATTACTCTTAATTGAAGCTCATACTAATATTGGGATGAGTCAAGCATTCTTTCATCTCTAGAAGTCCCAAGGCTTCCCAAAACAAATTAGATGATGTTACAGATATAGCCTCTAGATTTCTATTTTGCAGGTTCATATTTTCATGTGTGAATACATGTATGTTGCCTCCAACATTATAATGTGCAAATTCCAGTGATATGAATAAGCAGTTGACTCTTTATTTTTCTACTTTTTGGTCACTATATAAAACAAAATCCCATATTCATAAATGGTTGAATAAGTGATGATCTTTTTAACTTTTCTCTATAGTGACAAAGATAGTTACTAAGGAATGACCATTTCATACTATAAATTAATTAATATGTAATTATCCCCTCTTCCGTAGTGGCAAAATATCATGTAGCTTCTGTAACAATGATTTCAAGAATTATAGATAATTGGGGAACTTCAAGGGTGAGATAGAAATAAAATCAAGGAAAAGAAATTAAATATAAGATCTGCATAAGTTTGAATTTAGGTTGAGAGAATGTTTTGATAAAATAATATAAAAAGTCACTTAAATAATGAGACCAATAATCAAACAAGGTATTTCTCTCACTTTATACATAATTTGTTTTAATGTAAATGAATTATTCAGCCAGCAAACTTTCATAATCCTGCTTTCTTAACGTTATTATTAACAAAGTCATCCTTTGCCAAATATTTATTGATCTTACAAAAGTGTCAGACACTGGATTTGCAGACATTTTAAGAAAAGACTTAGACTTATATGGATTCATTATGGATCTTTGAAGTATCAAATTCAATTAAAATGAAAATGAGCAAGTGCTGTCTAGTATGAAAATCAAATGCATATGAATGATTTTGATTCAGTCAGATATTCATAGAAAATACATCTTTGCATTACAGAAAAGAAATATGAAATGGTGATGAAGTTTGAGCTAGAGATCCAAAGCATACTACATTTAAATATCAGGTTATCATGATATCACCATTCATGAGAAAATTTAAAGGAACAGATATACATAACTGGTTTGAAAAATACCAAAAAATTCTGTTTTTTTTCTCTTTTGTGAATAATGACTAGAGATTAAAAAAAACTGGGAATCAGGAGATGATATGATTTGGAGCTTCATGCCACCTGTAAATCTCAGTTGTTCCATAGAAAAGAAAACATGGCTTTAAGGCATGTATTCCTATACAAGAGTAATTTTATTTTAAAATTTCTTTTTCTGTGTATATTGAAAATGGTTTTTCATATCCACTTACACTTTAGCAATATGTAGCAGACAAGTACTGCTGTTATTATTTTTAATTTTATTTATTAAATTTTTGCTCAAGAATTTTGTACATGTTTCAGTGTATTTTAATCATATCTACTTCACATTCATCTAATCCTTGTGCTCTAGAAGTCCTCTCGACCTTCCAACTTCATGTTCTCTTCTTTTCTTCCTTTTTCAACTCGCTAACTGTGATTAGTGAATACACTGCATGCATATGTGTAAGTCCATACACTGGAGAATGTACCACATACCAGGGATCTCATGAGCCACCCCCATCCATGGAATCTACAGTCTCCAAAATACATATGGATCCCACTGTGTATATGTATATCTCATTAACTAGCTATTGGAAAATTAGTTTGATTATATTTCTTAGTTATTGTAACAAATGCTACAGTGAACATCAATTCAGATGTCTTTTTGACATAGTGATATCAGCTTAGTTGTGACTTTAATGGATTGTAGATTTTAAATATTTAAGAAACCTCCATAGCATCTTCCATAATTTTGGTGATATTTTAAATTCTTATTAATACAACGAAAGGGTTTGCTTTTCTGACTTACTAGGGGAGCCAGAAGACAAGCACTGACTGTAACTCCAGTAACATGATGTTTCTAGAACTCTGCTTACCCCTCCATTGTGTATAGCCTGCATCATTTGAAGACATTTTATCTGAAAAACTTGATCTTCCTCCATACCTGTGTTTCAAAACTCCTTAGCTTTATATCACTTATTTCTGAACAAAGGGACTGCACCAAGTGTAGGCATCAGGGCAGTAAGATCCATGCTGTAAATTTTAATTCTTTAAACACTTCATTGCATGTGTTTGTTAACAACATGGGATGCATGTGATTGTATATTTTTGCAATTGTGACTTATGTATGAGGTCAGAGGTCAGCTTTATTTCTCTCCTTTCTTTACATGGGTACAAGAGATTAAACTCAGGATATGAGGAGTGTGAGGTAATTCTTTGCTGAGTCATGTCACAAGCATTGAATTTTAAAGAAGATTTAAGAACATTTATGAGTAAGATAGTGAACTTATAAGATAAGGTATTTTTTTCCTCCTCCTAAATCTCAATTGGATCTATTTTATGGGGTATTTATCCCCATGCTCCTACACAAATAAAACAAACAAACAAACCAACAGAAAGCACATAGGTCTGGGGAGCTCCCAAACCATAGTGCAAATGGTGTGAAAATGACGCCAAGAACCTTGGAATATGCAACACCACTTAGGTGACAGACAGCCTAGCCCAGCAGCCTCTCTCTCTCATGCCCAGAAATGAGGTCATGCTGCCCTGCACACTCTCTATGGAAGAGAATTGATGGAAGAACACGCTGAGCTATAATTGTACAGCTCCTCTTCTCATAGAATAGTAACATAAGTTTATGGTCTTGTCTAGTGCCTGCCTCCAAGCCCCTTAGCATACATGCTAAGACAAGCTAAGTTATATGGTATGAAGCACCAATGTATACTGTAAACTGTAAAAGTCAGAACTGTGGTCATATATTGTGCACCCCAATAAAACTCATCTGGGGATCAGAGGAGAGAGCCAGCCACTAGATTAGACAAAGAGGCCAGACAGTGGTGGCACATGCCCTTAATCCTATCACTTGGGAGGCAGAGATCCATCTGGATCTTGGTGAGTTCAAGGCCACACTGGGAACAGAGTCAGGCAGTGGTGGCACATGGCTTTAATCCCAGCATTCGAGATCTCATGCCTTTGCTTGGAAAGTACACTTGCCTTTAATCCCAGGAGGTGATATGGCTAGATGGAGAATGGTATATAAGGCCTGAGGAGACAGGAACTAAGCAGCAGTTCAACTGAGGCCCTCATGGGTGAGGACTCAGAGGCTTTCAGTCTGAGGATTTGTGGAAACAGGATCTACTGAGGACTTGGCAAGGTGAGGTTGGCTGTGGCTTGTTCTGCTTCTCTGTTTTCACCCCAATATCTGGTTCCAGGTTTTTATTAATAAGACCTTTTAAGATTTGTGTTACACTGAACACCCTTTGGTTCCTTTGAGTCTGCTCTCTCTTGGGGACCTCTGTAATTGGAAGTTTTTCTGTTTCCTGGCTGGCCAGCAGTCAGGACAAATCTCTCCCACTCATGTCCCCCAAGTAAACCCACAGAGGCTTATATTAATTATAACTGCTCAGCCATTAGCTCAGGCTTATTACTGACTAGCTCTTACACTTAAATTAACCCATAATTCTTCCTTATGTTTAGCCTTGTGGTTTGGTACCTTTTCTCAGTTCTACCTTGTCATCTTGCTTCCTCTGTCTGGCTGGTGACTCCTGACTCAGCCCTTCCTCTTCCCAGAATTCTTTTTGTCTGCTTGTTCCACCTATACTTCCTGCCTGGCTACTGGCCAATCAGCATTTTATTACACCAGTGTATAACAGCATCCCATAGCAGACCTTCATTATTGCTTCATTAGTGACTGCCTCACAGAATGCTGTCCCATTCCAAGGCGTGACTTAAAGCAAGTGGTGTTCATGAGATCTCTCTTAATGAAGCTACTTTTGAAGGGTAACCACATTGCTAGCTCCTTTTTAGCTTCCAATATTTGGGTGCTGATATATTGCGTGACAACAACATAAGGTAACAGTAGTTGTTCCACCTACGCTGCTTTCATTGTTTTATTTGCCTTCAGTCGAACGCCGCCTCACAACTGTTAGTGTTATAGTACTCATGAAGCAGTCCACAACCATGAGGACTTTTTCCTCCTGCCAGGGTTCTGATGGCTATTCTCTTCCCCTCTGGACATTTTGGCCCTTTGAAGGATCTGCCCTCCCACTTCCGCTCATACTGGCCTCAAGCCCTGGATAGGATCTCCTCTTCAATTCTTTCCTCTAGTGTTATGTTTTGGCTTGTATCGTGATGAGCCTCCTGTGTTTCCTGCTTCAGCTTCCCCATTCTACCTCCAGATCTCTGTTCCTACATTTCAGGTTGTTGTTTCCACAGGGAGCCTCTGCTTTCAGCCTCTCAGACCTTTGTTCCTCTGTCCAGGATTCTGATGCCACATGCAGGTCTTCTTGTACATTGAGGCTTTCACCTTCAGGCTCAATCTCCTAATCTGTGGACTGAATCTACACTCCATTAGGTAGGCTGCTCTGCTGTCCCTTAATCTTGATCGCCTCACTCGGGTGTCTGACCCTGTCAGCCTCTGGCGTCCCTCTCCTCTCTTCTTCATCCTGTTCTCCTTCAGTCCTTAAGCTGTGTACTTGGTCCTGGCACTCGCTCTTGGTGGATCCTCCCTGATCCCCTTTCCATTGACCACAGATGCTTCGAAGCTTCAGTGCTGGTTGAGGAAATCCCATTCTTCTTTGCCATGGCCAAAGGGCTCTTCTTGACACTGGTCTGCTACTCCTGGTGCTCACCATCTCAAGAACTATTAAGTCTTTAGAGAGCTTCATCTTCTTCTTTCCTTCCTTTTCTTCCCTCAAGGTCCACCCACTCACCCATCTCATCCTCTGAAACTTATCCTTCCTTGTCTTCTCTGACACTTCCCCATGCTCTAATACACCTGGAGGCTCAAATATAACCTCAATCCTCTTTACATATTCCCAAGACCCCTCCCCAACTTCCAGGCACATATCCTATTTTCTTTTTTTAACACTTCTCCTGACCTTCAGGACTTCTCATAAATTTTCCTACTTTTCCTTTTGTAAAAGACAGAGTTTATCTGTCTGCATCTTGTCCATGCTACTTGAAAGCTACTGATTTCTCTGGACCTGGCTTGATTCCCCCCAGCATGGTCATGTTTTAAAAATAAAGCTGCCAGTGGCTTTCTCTTGGCTATGGGCTCTAGATTCTCAGAAATTTAGCCAGATGTGGGGAGGAATGAGTGGCCCCTGTTCCTGATGGTCCCTTAGAACATAACTCTCCTTGTAGGCTCACTGAAAGATGGCTGCCTCCCAGGCTATTTCACCAACAGAACATTTTTAAGCTCTCAGAGATTTTGCTTCTGTCCCTTCCTACACCTTATGTCTCAGATAAAAACCACAAAATTCAAAACAATTTTGGGGCCCCAGTTGCTAACTCATCTGTTGTGGCCTTTCTCCTTCCCACTTTTCTCCCCCAATATCTGTGTGAAGTAAATTCATCACAGACAGACTTATACCAGGGTAAAGTCGCCTTTCTGTTTTGGCTAAAGCCAGAAACTCACTCTGGCTACCAGCCAGCTTTCTTTCCCCTCTCTGTAGCTTGAGTTTCTCCCTCCTAGAATACTGTTACACGTCTGAGGCACAGGGATCTGTTCCCACCATACTCTCCCTGAAGGCAACCATGAGACTCCCTGACAAGAGCCACAAAACTTAGAAACAATGATAACCATAAATAAATAAATAAATAAATAACCCATTAATGTAAAAAGACGATTTTCATCATAAATGGGAAGAATTGCACTCATATCATTAAGATGCTTTTATTTTTAAAACATTTTTAGAATTTTTCTTGACATATTTATGAAAGGTAAGATGATGTTCATCTCAATTTTATTAAGATTATTTTAGAACAAGGTATTTTGTGTTTATATTAATCATTTTTGATATATTTATTTGCTTACCAAAGCCTTCTATCTGATGTAAGCCAAATTTTTACTTTGATAAGTCTCAGACCTACTAATGATAACTAAAAATTTTAACTAGATCCAATCAATTAGAGTGGTACTTTCTAATTTTAACTCCATAGTACTAGATACATAAGGATTTTAATTAATTATTCTAATATAAAGTACCTATATTCTTAATATACCTACTTAATTTCTTAGAGATATACTATGCTTTCAATGATTTAAAAACATTTATTTTCTGTGTTTTAACTCTTTATATGTGTGTATAAATATTGTGTCTGAACATATGTGCATCAGCTGTCTGCAAATGCCCTCAAAGGCCAAATAGAATTCAGGATACAAAGAAGCTGGGGTTTCAGATGGTTGTGACCCTCCCATGTAGGGTGCGAAGAACTGAACCTAATCCTCTGCAGAGTCAAGGAGTGCTCTGAAATACTGAGCCATCTCTTCTCTCTCAGCTCCTCTCTTGTGTGCCTATAAACTCAGTTTATTCACACTACATTTAAGCATGCTTCATTGAGTCATATGGACCATGTCCTCCTGATTCATAAATCCAGACACAAGCTGACCAGAGAACACAAGACAACTATCAGACAAGCTAGCCCTACTCCAATCCTTTAATGTCTCAATTCAGCATGAAGTATTGTTGAATTGAAATTGACAATCACCATCCACGGTGCTTACTATCTCCCTTTCTTGTAAAATTTTTCTTTTTAACTTTTCTAACCTTTTAAAGACAATCTGTGAGTTTCAAAACTGAGGAACTGTCATAAAAACTGGTGTCAGAGCTTTACAATAGATTGTCATACTGTTAGGATTGGGCTAGGGGTTATTCAGTCCATGTCCATCTGCTTCATTCTTTATCCTCAATGCTTCTGCCAAAGAAACGGTAGGTACAATATCATATGAGCACCTTACTTCTTACAGGAAGCTAACTAATCACCCTAGGGAACCAGAGCCTAAGGGTGGCACATGGTGTATGATAACACACATGAAAAAGAAGAACTAAACATTCTTCATTCTCTGGCCCTCAGGGAACCAGAAACAACTTTATTTTGAGTGTTAATTGTGTGCCACTCATTATCTAAATGCAATGAGACCTCCCTTGTTTTTTTTTTTTTTCTTTTTTCTTCTCATTTCAGTAAGATGGGAACATCTGCTTACCCTTGAGTGGGTGAGCTTTCCTCATAGCCCTCATCTTGCTGTCTTTCTGTGACATTTAAAACTCCATTCATGCCTGGGCAGTGGTGGCACACGCCTCTAATCCTAGCACTCGGGAGGCAGAGCCAGGCAGATCTCTGTGAGTTCGAGGCCAGACTGGCCTGCAGAGCGAGATCCAGGACAGACAACAAAACTACACAAAGAAACCCTGTCTCAAAAAAGAAAAAATCCATTCATAAATATTTTAACGCAAAAACAATCTTCCTCAGTCTGAGACCTTACAACATCTCAAACATGGACTCAGCTGTGGTGTGTATAGATTCTCTTATTCAAGGATGAATGAATATGTCTATTTGCCATATGACAACACTATAGACTTTCTCTTTTATAATCATATTCCTAGGGTATTTTTTATTCTTAATATATCCTTCCATATAAAAGAGGCTAGTTGTTTAAAAAAACTTCTTCCTCTAAATTTCTTCATTAGAAAACAGTTTTTTTATATTTTTGATAATTTTAGTTAAAAAAACAAAGCATCATTTTGTCTCTGTGTCCATCTTTGCCTATTCCTTTCTCTTCTCTCTCTCTCTCTCTCTCTCTCTCTCTCTCTCTCTCTCTCTCTGTCTGCCCTTTCCTTCCTCTTCCTCTCACCCTCCCTCCTTCTCATTCTGGCGCTCTGTTCGGTCCCAATCAGTCTCTGTCTCTCTCCCTATATTTCTTGGAAATGTATTTTAAGATTAAATACATGTTCACTACTATCTTCCATAGGTTTGAGGAAGATGAATGACCATCAGGATTCCACTGGCTAGAGTTGGGAGGATTTGTCTAGAAGGCATGGATGTTTGGTCATGGAAACACATTTTCTACTTTACACATTAAATATATCAACAATATGATATCTTATTCTACTTAACGAAACTTTCATCTTACTACTATATTAGACCAGATGACAAGAAAGGGACATGCTTTAAATTACACATAATCAGTATTGAATATATTCAATGACTTCAATGACATGAATAGAATATATTTATTTTTCAAAGTATTTATTTATTGTTTGTGTGCTGGCCCCTCTCTTGGAGACAATTGCAATTTCTGTCAGGAGTTATTTCTCATTTTTCTCAATAAATCTGTGATGCCTTCCTACATTTATATTTCTTTTGAAATAACCTGCAAATAGTATAAAGTGCTCAATAATATTATGAAGCTTAAATAATATATGAAATACAATTTCCAAATTTGGTTACATTTACAAAATCTCAAAAAACTTGAGACTAAATTGTTTTAGTTGAAAACACTGTTTTATCGAAAACACACATTATGGTTAAAATTTATATAGACAATAAGAATGCTTAATAAATTTATTTCAATTGTGATGTTGAAGAAAATATTTTTCTTATCATAAACCCTTTTAAACTATGATATAAAGTGTTATTGTGAAATTCGCTGACAATAGATTAAAGCTACTTATTATATTTTAAAATTGAAAATGGATTTTTTCATGTTTTTTTAGTAACAGAACTAAATTCTAGATTTATACAGTCTTATCTTTCCTTAGGAAAGTGTTTTATCATATATTTAGTTACATTCTTTAGTCGTGGACTGAAGAGGATGAATACCACACAATTACTTGATCATTTTATTAGATATCCAAGGCACAAAATAGCTCAAATGTCAACAACTGACTGTACTACCTATAACTAAAGTTCTTACTTTTGTGCTTTCTCAAATATATTAAAAGTCCCCTTCCCACAGGAACATCATATCACTTCATCTAACCCCCCTGGGTTTAATTATTTCTTTGTTAATTTTGTGGTGTAGATAAATAAAATCGCTTCAACTCAGCATTAAAATTCTGTTTGATCCCCTGTAAATAATGAGAACCTTGCCAACATTAGACGGTGGTGCAGTAGGAGGGAGTTTTATTGCAGAAATAAGAAAGTCAAGCACAACAGTAACTGCTTTGAAGGGCTGACACGTGATTTGCCACGCTGAGAGAACCATCTATATGTTGCTCATACAAGAAGAAAAAAGGTTAAGAAACAGGGAGTGAATGAGAGAAAAAATGACACTCTCAGAAAGAAATGGACAAAAAAGTGACAGTGGCAGTGAGCACCAAGTCCAGTCCTTGATACGAGAGATCGTCCTTTCTCAATGACCTCTTATTTTCTATTGTTTCCCTTCCTTTCTAAATATTTTTTTCTGCTTTTAAGACTGGACCAGAAACTCAGTAACTCCTTCACAGTTTAGAATAGCATCATTCTGTGTTCTTTATATTATTAAGCTATTCAATAAGTGTTGCATGAATATTATTCTGAGAAAAATATTAATTTACCTAAGGCTGGTGTGGGATTATGTTATTACTGAGTCACTGGTATTAATGAGAGAAATGTAGCTAAGTTGAGTGAGTTTGATGGCAAGGTTTTAAAGTAAAGTATTTAAGGAGGATTTTTTAATTAAACTTATGTCAATTAATTAATTGATTTGTATTCATGCCTTTGCGTGTTGGGGGAGGAGGTGCATGTGCCACAGCCTGTTTATGTATCTCAGAGGACAACTTGTTCTAGTCAGACCTCTCCTTCCCCCATGTGTGCCCTGGAGATTAAAACCATGTCCTCAGGCTTGGCACGTGTACTAACTGGCACAGTCAGATTTCCATCCTAAGAAGAGTGAAGAATTGAGAAAATAATTTGCAGAGGTCTATCCCAGCCATCTGCGAATGCTGTTTTCTCTTACATGTTATCAATAGTGTATGAACATTTTTGAGGCATGGAATACTTTGTCACAGAGTAGAGATCTAATAGGAAAGTGCTTAAGCACTGACTGATGTTATGAAGAAAGAAAACAAAAGTAGGGAGAGGGGGAAGCAATGTTCTCTGGAGAGCCCTGGCCATATGTTAGCTTAATTATCCACTTATTAACCAATTCTCCTTAGAATTACAAGAAAATATTCTCCGCTAATCTTGTGACTGTAAATAACTTTGAAAACATATTTTACATTTTGAATTATGTTTATTTGTAAAGTTATGCCTAAGCAATTAAATCTTGTAACCACCTCTTCTTTATAACATAACAGTGGAAAACTGTACAAATAATTTTATAATCAATGTAAACTGTGCTTCTTAAAATTTTAACTATTATTTTCATGATTAGAATTGAAAGTGTCAAGTATGATTACTTCTCCACCATCTAATCATAAAATGTTGCTACCAAGTAGCTAATAATTCTTTAGTTTCATGTTATTATAAATGCAGAACAGAAATATTCATTTCAAATCCCCCATATTTCAAATATACATTATTAAAAATATACACATTTAACTGCTAAAATCTCCATAGTGGGAAATCATTAATAAAATGAGCTTTTTCTAGTTTTATTCAGATTTTTATAATTCATTAAAATAATTATGACTCGTAAGCCTTTTGAAATGTTCCTGCAATTCACTACATAAAAGTGTCAAGAAAAAAAAATTGTCAGGGCACTGGAGTGGTGGCTCAGCAATTAAAAACACATACTGCTCTAATGGTAAACCAAAGTTCAGGTTCCAGAATCCTTGCCTGGCACCTCAAAGTACCTGTAACACCATTCTAAAGAATCTATCAACTGAAAGGAATGGATTTTTTAATAAGAAATTGTTTATTCATTTTACATACCAATCAGTAATCCCCCACTTCCCTCCTCCCACCCCCCCCCCGGACCTCCCCAACTAACAACCCCTGATATTCCCTCCTACAAGAAGGTAAGGCTTCCCATGGGGAGTCATGAGAGCATGGTACATTCAGTAGAGGCAGGTCCAAGCCCCTCCCCCTTGCAGCAAGGCTGTGTAAGGTGTCCCACCCTAGGTACTGCGCTCCAAAAAGCTGTCTCATGCACCAGGGATGGGTCCCTATCCCACTTCCTGGGGCCCCCTAAACAGTTCAGGCTAAACAACTGCCTTGCCTATCCAGAGGGCCTAATGGGGAGGTGGGTTGGGAGGAAAGGCTAGGGGGTCAAAGGAGGGAGGAGAAGGGAATCTGTAGTTGGGATGTAAAATGAATAGATAATCTCTTAATAATAATAAAAAAAGAAAAAACGCCTACACTAGCTTGCTTCTTAGGTCCTTTTGCTTAGAATATCTTCTTCCATCCTTTTATTCTGAGATGATGTACATCCTTGAAGCTACGGTGTTTTTCTTGGATGCAGCAGAATGAATCTTATTTTAGTATCCATTTAGTTATTCTTTGCCTCTTTGTTGAGAAATTTGGACCACTGATGGTGAGAATTACCAATGAGCACTGCTTGTTTATTTCTATTATTTTGTTGTTGTGGGATAGATTTTCTCCCTTCTTTTGATTTGCAACTACTTATTCCTTGTGCTTATTTGTGTATGTTTAAGTTCTTCAGGTTGAAAGGTTCCTTCTAATGCAATGATTCTCAAATTGTGGGTCATGACCCCCACAGAGATCACAATTCAGATATCCTGCATGTAAGATATTTATATTGTGATTCATAACAGTAGCAAAATTTCAGTTATGAGGTAGCAATGAAATAATTTTATGGTCGGGGGTCCCCATAACATGAAGAACTGTATTAAATGGTCACAACATTTAGAAAATTGAGAACCATTGTTCTAATGCTTCCTATAGAGTTAAACTTGTATATAGATACTGTTATTTTTTTATTGTGGTATGTCTTTATTTTTCTATTCTTATAATTGGAAAATTTTCTGACTATATTAGTCTGAGCTTTCTATGGTCTCTTAGAGTTTGCAGAACAATTTTCAGAATGTTCTGGCTTTTAGAGGCTTCAGGTGTTATTATATAATAGGTCTGCCTTGATATATTACTTAGCCTTTTTCTTTTTGCAGCTTTTAATATTTATTCTTTCTTCTTTATATTTAGCACATTGATTATTAAGTGTTATGGAGAATTTAATTTTTGGTTCAGTATGTTTGCTGTTATATATATATATATATATATATATATATATATATATATATTTTACCTTGATAAGCACCTACTTCTTATCAAAGAAAGAGATATTTTCTTTAATAATTTCTTTTACTTTCTGTATCCGTATTATTTGTAGAATTTATCTTTTTCAGTTTCTCACATTTGCTGCATGATTTGTTCTTGGATTTTTTAGATTTCACATTTCCTTTGACTAAAGTATCCATTCCTTTCTATATTGTCGTCAGTGCCTGGGTTTCTTTCTTTTGTTCTGTATTCTGTTGGTGAAGCTTGTCCTCTGAGGTTCCTGTTCAAGTTCCATAAGTATCATTTCCAGTTTTATCTCAGCCTGGGCTTTCTTTAGTGATTCTGTTTCCACTTCCATGTCCTTATTTTTTTTCATTCCTTTACACTGTTTGTGTTTTCAAAGATTTCATTAATGGGTAATTTCATATACTTTTTAAGGTCCTTGAACATATTCAGAATAAATATTTATTGAAGTCTTTGTGCTGTGTTTTAGCTATATTGCATTTCTCAGGGCCTACTTAGTAAGATTGCTGGGCTCCAGTGAAGACATTTTGACCTGGCTAATATTGGTTATATTTTTTATGCCTGGATCTAGGCATCTTTGCTTGGAATGATTGGAACTCTAATTTTGTCCTCTCTGGATCTTTGGGATATGTGGTTGCTGTGGGTATCCTGGTAGAGAATGTTTCTGAATCCCTGTCAGTTGTGGGCATTGATGTTTCTGGTTGGAATATGTTTTTGTGTATTGAGAGTTGGCATAAAGGAATAGGGATGGGCTGTAATGGGGATGGAGGTGCGGGAGGTATGGCTGAGATGGTCCACAGGAGTAAAGCTTGGTCTGCCAAAAGGTATGTGGAGTCCCTAGGGAATGGAGAAACTGACGAAAGGCGGGTCCCTTCATGTGGTCTGCTATAGGCATGGGTATGAGACTAGAGAATTGGAAATGGAGAACAGGAAGGAGAGCAAATATCTCTTACCTGATTCCTACACTTGTGTGACCAATGTTTTCCTAGAGATAGAGTGTCTTTCTTGTTTGTTGATTCCCTGGAAAATATGGCTTATGGTATACAGAAAGAAAATGCCTCCAGTGTTGGAGCTGAGAAAAAAGGTCTCGAATATTTGTCTTAATTGTCTTTTATGTGTCAAATCCTTATTTCAGCCAAATATTTAATTTTTAAATGAATCTATTGGTTGTGAGGGTTTTTTTTCTTCTTGATATCAATCTGAATCTAATCTTACATATTGTTGTATCATATTCATATTATATCTACAAATGCTTGCTGAAATATAATTCCCCCATGGATATTGATAATAATTTTCTCCTTTATTGTTTTACTGTAATAAACACATTCTTCTAAATCTCCACTAGTCTTGGAGTTTCCCATTTCCTGTGAGAAGTTATTGTTTACCAGCATTAATATAATGTGTCTGGATATGAGATTATTTTATCTAGTTTGTATGATTTTGAGAACAAAGCCCTGGGCCTTCCAAATGCTGTGCAAGTGTTCTACTGATGACAGATTTACTTTTAATTGTCTATTTATGACTGCTATGATATTACACTCAGACCAACAAGTTCTGTTTATAATAAAGACATCAAGAAATATTAGTTCAATGAATGAATATTCATTATTATTCTTGTATTTTCAAAATTATCATCAGTCATAAGTATTTAAATATTCCCTTTGTGAGGAAAATGCCTCTGTAAAATTACTCCATTAGAAATAAGTCTGATAAATATTTCTGACTCTAAGCATCTTTAAACAATGTATAAACAGAACTTCCTTAAAAATAAATTAGTTCTTATGAACTACAATATATTACTGCTTGTGTTCTGTGAAAAGAACAAACCATCATCTGCTTGATTATAATTTGCTTTATGACTAACATAGAATGGCTGCCTTGGGATTGTTTTTCTTGAATTCAGCCTTTTCATGATCAATAGGCTTCCCCTTAGAGGGATCATTAGAACACAAGTTGACATTCATTAGTATTTAGAAGATGAACAACATAATGCAATTGCTTTTTGTTCTACAATCTGGTATTATTTACTTCACTATGCAAATCTATATCATGGCAACAAATAAATATATAACTATAGTTCAGTAACTTTCATATTTTGCAATGCAAAGTGTCTCCCATAGGATTAACTCTATTTTAAAATGATTTGATATCTTAGTCATAGCATCTAATTGTGAGAAAGGAATGAGTATAATTTATTTATTACTGAGTTTTGAGATTAGAAGACAGTTCTTCAGCAAGAAAGTAGTGTGACTTGATTGAGAGTACCAAGAGGAAAAATGTGTCAATTATATTTGGATTAAAATTAAAATTATTTAAATATTAGAATACTGTCCTTTAGTAAGAAAATATTACAAGTATATATGTATTAAAACAAAACTGCATTTGTAGAAGTAACAAAAGAGATGCTAAATGTTGAAGTATAAGTAACTACATAGTTCCTAAAGCATTTTATTAGAAAACACTGGCCTGCAGGAAGCACAAATTAACAATGGATATAATTTTTATTATTTTAGAATTTAACTGTTCTTTAAAGTTATATTAAATATTGGAAATACACACATCACAGATTTCCATCATCTTTTCTTTGAGTAAGAATGTTAGTCTTTAATTGTAATGACATAACCATTTGGATGTAGGACATAATCATGCCTTGAATTTGAACACATGAATATATTATTGTAGTTAGTAGCTGGAATAAAGAGTAAATTCAGCTCTCAAAATATCTGTTTTTTTTTTTTTTTTTTTTTTTTTTTTTTTTTTTTTTTGCTACTGTCTGTTAGAACTCTGCTTCTATTTGTGGCAAAACCATTATGTTTTAATTTCTATGTATATGTATATTTTTACTATTCCATAATGGCTCACATTTCAGCCAATAATTTATATTTTAACTCGGTTCTTCAGTAGTACAATTCAGTCGCGATCCATCTATGACCCTGAATAAAACATTAGTTCATTTCTCTTTATTGCTTTATGTGATGAGTCACACACTGTTCATCTCGCCTTATCCATGTGCTGTCTTTGTTGTTGTTATTGTTTAATTTTTAGGCAATGGTGATAAATCATTCTATACAAATTTGTGGAGAGTGGTTTGAGTGATTATCAGTGTGCCTTTATTTAGAAGCATTATTGTTGAGATGAAATGTGCATGCGCGCATGCGTGTGTGTGTGTGTGTGTGTGTGTGTGTGTGTGTGTACGTGTGTGCGTGCGTGTGTGCGCGCGTGTGTGTGTTGCACTTTATAAAAAATTGCCAAACTACTTTCTGTGGTGGCCATTTCACTTGCAGTATCAGCTGTTCCTCTCATTGCTCCACAATCTACCCAGCAGTTCCCTGAACCAATGCAAGCCATTGACATTTTTATATTAGCCACTCTAATAGATGCCAAGCTGCCTGTCATTGTGGTTTTGATTTTCATCCCCCCAATGATCCCTTTTAATGTGCATATTTTGAATCTTATGTCTTCTTTGGTAGATTATCTGTTTATAATACTTGCACATTTTTGAAGTTTTTTTTTTTTTTAATTCTCCTTCAATTTAATGTTTCTTTCTACATTCTGAACACATTTTCTATGTCTCCTATATGAACTGGAAGTATATACTTTATTCTCAGTCTTGTCTCATAAATTGAGTTATTCATGGAGTAAATCTGTGGAATTTGATCAAATATAATGGGCTATTTTTATTTTATCTGTCTTTATAAGAATTCTACAAGTACAAAGTCAAAACTAAAATTATTTTTTATTTGGTGTCACTGTTTCTTTTCCTTAACAATTTATATTTTGTCTGTATTCTCCTGTGATCAGTTTGAATTCCTTTTACACATGTGTTGAATTAAGACGGATTACTGTTTCTCCCTCCTCCATTACCATCATCTTTTTCTCATCTTTATATTTTGCTCGCTTCTATTATGGTACGGAAAGCGCAATGCCAAGGCATCTTGAGGGGAAAAGAAAGACAACCATTTTTCAGGAATTGGTTAAACTTCACATGGGTAAGACAATGCAGCAAACAAGAAGCATCATCATAGAGGAAGGATAAGTTCAGCTTGCCCTTTGAGGAGATGCAGTCCATTCTCATAAGGAAGGTGTGGCAGCAGAAGCATGTAGCAGCTAGTTATACAGTATTCTCATTTACAAAGGAGAATGAAAATGCAAAGTGTAACCCGGCTACAAGACCTGAGGGTCTACCACAGAGTCTGACTTCCTCCAGTAAGAATCCACCTTCTAAAGGTTGCACAACATTCTCAAGAAGTGTCCAACATTTAAACTAAAATGCATGTTCTGATTAGTTTTGAAGTTATGTGTCTCATGGAACCCCTGCCTGTAAAGAAATGTAAGAAGTGACCCCTTTGTCCTGACCACAGCCTAGCAATCCTTTAACACAAATGCTCATGAGCAAGACATTTACAAAAAATACTGACTCTTGTGCTGCTAACATGAGAAATGATTATTTCTCACACAGTCTTGCTCAGGAGAGTCAATAACTGCTGTATAGAATCTTATGTCTATTTCATGATCCTTCAGAACAGCCTACTTACCATATAATTTCTAAAATATTCCAGTAACTGGTATAATTAGATTAACAACTATATATTCTTTTTATAAAGTGTATTTTATTCTGTCCATATCAGGAGCATCCCCCTTCCAACATGTTGGATTTGTCCCAAGAGGTACTTTAGTGAGAAGATCTTTAAATTCACAGGATACCTAGTCAAGATTTAATGAGTGAAATTCTACACAAAGTTACTATCACAACTTTTCCCATATGTATGCCTTGCCACCCATGAGAGATAATTGACTATCAGGTGATAATAGAACTCTGCTTGTAATTGTATATCTGAACTACAAAGCATATCTTACATTAATACCTTAAATAAGGCTTTCAGATATTTCTTTCAATCTAAAATGTTCAAATGTTCTGTTTGCAAAAAAATTAACCATACCCTATACTTTAATAGACATGCTTAATATGAAAGATTTCTCTTTGTAACTTCTCCTAGAACAAGGAATACATTTTTTAGCAACCAAAGATGGAGGTAAAACTGTCTGAATTAAGAATATTAACATTTTTATGTACAATATCAAGTAAAGTTTCTATTTTATTATTTTGTGAATTGTAATGGAAAATAAACAGAAAATAAGAGTCAATTATTTCTTCCCCAAAAATATTCAAATTACTTATTTTGTAACATAACACTTGGAATTAAAGAACAATGTGTCTTAGAATGTGCTAAGTGATAAGATGTATGATCTCCTGGGTTCTGACCATTAATAAAATGAATAAATGAATGCACTTGGAAATTTTCAATGTGTACTTTACTTGTCAAAAGAACAAAACATTCATAAATAATCTAATTAAACATACATACAGAATAGAGAAGAAAAGTTTTAAATGGAATTTAGCATATGTTAT
Organism: Peromyscus leucopus; assembly: GCF_004664715.2. Lineage (NCBI taxonomy): Eukaryota > Metazoa > Chordata > Mammalia > Rodentia > Cricetidae > Peromyscus > Peromyscus leucopus. The sequence goes on along the minus strand of NC_051070.1, from coordinate 17,072,484 downwards.
AATTTATAGGTACTGAAAAAGTCTATCTTATTTCAAGTTTTTTTAAACTATATTATAGTTTTAGAAGAAAATGCTTTCATATATCTGTAAATGTAGACTTAAAGAGATATTTAAACAATTTGCTGTTATGGTTATATATTTGGAAAAAAATTAAAAGCAAAAAATAATGCATTTTTTTTTACATAAAATACTACTTTGAAAGTATTCTTGATGAGAACACCACACATTCTGTTACAGGATATAAAGTAATCAAACAGGACTGGGCTGGAAGTTTTCTCCCTAGTGGCTAGCCTTAGAGTACTGGAAAATACTATTGCCATTGCTAGAAGAGTTTCGTCAACTTGGTCTTACTCAGCCTTGGTCCCCATGTGCAACCCTACTGACTGGCCAGACACAGTGTGCTTGCTGGTATATTAGTGGCTATTATGTTATGGAGATAACCAGCAGCTCCCTGATTGGATCTGAAGATTGAGTCACAGGAAAGAACTCATACCATGTACTATGATTTACATCATTGGTATTCTCATTAAATATGCATGAAATATTATATCTGGTTGTAAAATTCTAACTTACTGTGCTTCTAGAATTCTGAAAAAAGTACAGAAAAAAATGTATCTGCATAATTCTTTGAAGTCACTTGGAATTTAACTTTACCATGTATCTGATTTTTATAACTAAATGTTGATTTTCTTAAATATCTTATTTAATTTTCCTATGAGCTATATATCAGTCACTATTGGCAGTCTGTAAAGATTCTGAAGTTTTAGACACCATTTGGAATTCAAATATAGGATATTATATAAATGCAGGGAAGATTTCCCATAGAATAATCACACTGTCCAAATTTAGTCGTAGTTAAAAACCTTAGCTTGCATTAAATAGGGACTAGAGAGATATAGGTAAAGTTAAGAACACGTATGGATCCTCTAGACGACCAAAATTCAGTTCTTAGGCTCATGTTGAACATCTCACGGTGGCCTGTAGTATCACTTCCAGGGTATCCAACGTGGTCTTCTAGACTAAGAGTTTTAACACACATGTGCACACATGTGCACACATACACTCACACACATACTCACTCACACAAATATATACATACAAAGAAAATTCAACAATAAATAAATTTGCTAAGTACAAATTTCTTGGCGTTTAATGTATTGGGGGATTATTTGGACAATAAAGTTTATAGAGTGTTGAATTGCTAATAAAACAAGGAAGTTCTTTTAGGAAAAAATGTGGTACCCACATGAGTCTATGTTTTGTTACTATGTATTATTTGAATGAATTCATCTGACTAAATAGAAATGAGCATTGCTTCTTTCTAAAAGGAAAAATGACAACGTAATTGGCATGTTTGTATGTGCATGCCCGTCAACATACATTCAGTGGTAGAAAAACCTAGTTAAGCTTTTCTAAAACATTTCCATTGATTAAAGAGTCTCTTCAAACACACTGCACAATATCCAGATATGATTCAAACAGCTTTCCAATTAAACACCTTTTTGTCTTTCTGAGGAAAGTAGAATTTGACCATCAATCTTCCAAGAGACACTGGGGACATATCTTTATTTTTGTCACCAGTAATGTCTTCACCACCAGATAACTAGACAGATGAAAAAGAATAGAGTAACAGCAAAGATGGCTTTATTGGTAACCAACAAATTTCATTGTTTATGACCAAATTTTAAATGCAAATATTAACATTTTAATACCTCATGTTTATTCTTATGTGACATCTTGACTGTTGTGTTTATGTAATTAAAAAATGCTTTTCTTACTTTTCCTATAGGAAAAAATACTAAGATGAAAGTCTGAAATATTTTTCCCTAGGAATCTCAAAGAAGCCTCAGCCAAGTTTGAATGAATGAGAATGGCCTGACAGAAATAGAAATTGTTCTTTTGACTGTCAGCAGATATTTAAATAGCATGAGTGTCGTCTAGTTATAATGGATTCCTTTAGAATTGATGATACTTTGAGAACAAAGGGAATCAGCCCAGAGTCACTTATTGCAAAGCACTGGAGAATCTAATAGCTGTCAGGAAAATGACTGCTCAAGACTTTTAGCATAATAAACCCCTGGGCAAAATCTCCCAGAGTGACTCCCAGGCATACAGAGCCAACTGCCTTTCCATAAAACTACTACATTTATGATCACCTGGAGAGACTAAAGTGCCAAACATAAAATCCCTGCTGTGACTGGCCTTAATATTAAAAGCAAGGAAATGAACAAAAACTTTATAAGTGCAGAATTTATATTTAGGTTCTCAATCTCCTAAAAGCAAGTATTTCATCTATATTTTTCACACTAATCAAATGACAATCATTTCCAATTATTTACTTGTTAATATGTGACTGAACACATCTTATTTGCTTTTATTCTTTATAAATTTTTTGCATTACAAATATAAAGTTATATTCTTTCTGCTGAGAAGACTGGCCAATCAGACAAAATGGTTACTAATTAACCAATAGATATAATATAATATAATTTTAGTCATAAACAAGGTCTAGCCTCAAATAAAAGTTAAGTGAGAATTCAAGCAGGAGGGAAAAAACTGCAGTTATAAACTTAAGAAACTAGAACATACATGAAACACAATATAAATACAATATAATTTAGTTGAAAGAATATCAATATTAAAATGATAAATCATTTTATAATAAATAATGTCTAAAATAATTCTGTGGTATCAGAAATTAACATTTAATACATACAGCAAAACTAACCCTAATGTGATCCTAATTCAATGCAAATTGAAGATATTTGCTACAATTAATTGAAAACATTTTTAAATCAAATTAATTTTCTTGGAAAGTTTGAATGTATTTTTTTTCAGAGAATTTCAGGGAAACAACTTGCTTGAATGCTTCTGTTGCAGCATATCCTTTACAAGATCATTATAGAAAGGGGATATATATATATATATATATATATATATATATATATATATATATAATCTGATCTCTATTCAAGAAGTGATGCCTATAAATTTGCCAAGTCAAATAGCAAATTACTCTGCAAATATAAATAAGTAAAATATTTTGATACAAAGATTGAGACTACCTTAGATGAGGCAGTTCACTTGCTGGAATCCCAATGGAGAGATGTAGGAGAAGTTCTTCACAATATAAATATTTGAGGACTCATGTGTTCCTGGCTCCCTCAAAAGTAGTATTGACCAAATAAGATGTGACGAAGTTAAGCTTAAGTAGCCAGACAAAAGGAAGAAGGCCATACCTTCAGGAGGCCCAGGAGGAAGGCAGCTCTTCCTTCACAATGGTGCTCCTCTAGAGCATTTGGATTTCTGATTTCTAAGACTTTAAGATGTCAGTGTTGTGGCTACAACTTTCTCACACCAAGTGTTAAAATTGTAGTTAATTTCTATACTTTACAATATTTAATATATATTCCTTTTATGTCAGTAATAGAGGTAGAATATAAAAAAATTTGGAAAAGAATTGTAGTTTGATACAAAGGCTTTCTTCCATTAACTATAGACTAATACTCCCTATAAATCCTTACTGTTGAACTATATGTTATTTATTACATACCTATCATGTATTTATCAGTCTACCTTCTGATTATCTATCTATATGCTTTATAAGATTTATTTATGTAGCAGCTCATATTTGCTTTTAAAAATAACTGCATACATTAAGTAGATTGTATGACTAAGCAATCTAATAAAATGTAGATAAATGTATATTTATCACAAAGCAAAAATTAACTCTGCTTTATTTAAACAATTCAGGCATTTATTCTGTATTCTCTTTCTGTGTACAACACTGGGTTTGGAACAACAAATGACTAGAAGATGAGAATAAATCAAATGACTGGCATGATTTATACTCCAGGCATTTACTTCATTAACTTGACATACTTTAAATACTTGACTATTTGTTAGATATCAGCCCAAGGATGAGAATTCTAAAGCTTTTATTCACCTTCTTTCATCAGTATTTTTTTCTCCCCATGAACCGATATTCTACAATATTAACACTATTCTGAAAACTAATTTCATGAAGCTTGATAAAGAATCTTTTACTTAACATCACTTTAAAAGTCAATGAGACCAGCCTTACCGTGGCGTACTTCATTCCTATGGCGTTGTCAATGAGAAAGTAGAATATATTAAACACAATTTGATAACAGCCTCTGTCTTTAAATGATCTGCTGCCTGGCCTACATTTTCCTGATGGTAAATGGTATTGAAATGGTTGCAAAATTGTTAATGTCACTCCTAGGAGAAAGTTGAAGGTATTTAATATAGGATTAAGATATGTATGTTTTGATTATTACTTTTATAAATGTATTGAAACAAAGAGATTTTGTAATGAAGATGAATTTATTATATTAAAGGAGCCAAAGGCTTTCAATGTGACTTTATAACATACATTATATGAAAAATATTACAACAGATGATAACAAGAATTAGTTAACAATGTCATTTTTATCTATTTAAAACCTATATTTTTGTAATTTTTTGTATTATGAAAAATAATTGTTTTGCAATTGCTTTTTAATTTTTTTCTGATTTGTTTGGTAACATTTTATATTTGATGTTTTGTACATTTTCTCTCAAAATTGTATTGACAAACTGTGTAAGATTTGTAATATCCTGATGATAGCACTCTATATCTGCCATGTTTCATGTTTAAATACAGTGAAATAGGAAAGAAGAATTCTGACTTGAGGAATAAGAAACAAATGAGTGGTTGATATTGTTTGAAATGTCAATAGATGAGAAGGGCTGGAAGAGCAAAGATATGTCTCAGAAAAAAAAAGAAATGGTTTGCAAAAGATACTTGAAGCCACAGATCACATACTAGTGAGAATAACTGAAGAAGATTATACTGGAATGAACAAAAAATACCATATTTCAAGGCCTTTTAAGAACTATAAAATAAATAGAAAGGCATGGGTTAAGAATGACCTAAGTCATGAATGAATATTTTTGCAACTGCATTCCTTTTCATGATTAATGATAAATATTTTGGAACTGTCCCCTTTCTTCCCATTCCAGAGACACTGTGGTGACTAGATCTAGTGATAGATTGCTTGTATTTTCTGTTATGTAAGAAAAGCCTAAATCCCATCTGTCACAAATTACATTGGATCTTCAATGACAAGCATTGCATATGATACAAATTTCAGGAAACCAAAGACTGAATAAACATTTAATGAATCAGAATACAGAAGAACACAGAAGCTCTTAGGTGTCAGCATCAACGAAGGTCACATCTAAGGCAACAATATTAATGTAAGAATAGGATGGATGTGGCAAGTGGAAAGAAGCTTAGTTCTTAGTCAAAAGTGACACTTCATAGAGCAAACTATCTTGGTCATCGATTTAAAAAGTCTTTGCATACAAGTTAACACTTCTAAAATTTCAATATTACTCGTATTTGTATTAAAATAGAAAATGCATTTAAATAGTAAGCTTTATGACAAACATGCAAGTATCATATCTCAATAAAGGAAAAATAATATAGTTGGATCTGTGAGATGTCGTAGTAGGTAAAGGTGCTTTCAGCCCAAGACTGGCAATTTGAGTTGAATTCTTAGCTCTCATATAAATGTGGGCAAAGTGTATCAACTGTATAAAGTTGTCCTCTGACCTTCAGTCCTGTGCTATAACAAATGAGACACACACACACACACACACACACACACACACACGCACGCACGCACACACGCATGCACGCACGCACGCGCACACACACACACACACACACACACATACACACATGCACAGTAAAATAAATTTTGTAATATATCTTTATATGGGACTTACACAAAATCAAGCCAACCAAAATTTCCAACAGAAGTAGAGGGGATTCTCAGGTACTGCTCCTCAATAAAGTGCCATTAATATTTTATTGCTGATGGAGGAAGGAAATTATTTTTTGTATGTATGGAAGAGTTGGCTGCTGGTTGGATTTCCATGCCCAAGTAGATGACCCTACTCCTAAGAGTAGATGAGAGCGCTAATGAGAGGACATTAATTTGGAAGGGAGATGTGTTAGTGTGCCTGAGAGAGTTAGGTAAGTCAATATGATGAAAATGTATTTTATATATGTGTATGAAATTTTTGAAGAACAATTTTAAAACTATGTAAATTGTATAAGTTTAGTTACTAATCAATTATGAGCACCAAACTATATATATTTTGTGGCTGTACTTTTGTTCAAATCTCGTTATCAGAAATAAATTGATTATCTATATTACCCCTTACAAGCCTTGGGAACACTACAGAAAGGAATGCAAAATGAAAATAATAATTGGTGAATGATGAAGGATCCCATGAAAAGATTCTAACATGCATGGTAATACATTTATGAAATCATTGCACTTGTGATTTTCTGCATAAGACCTGAACAAGGCTGCTTCCATTGTTATTACACCATGAATATGGAGGCACTCATCAGGCCAAACATTCCCCTAAGGATTACGAGCAGTTACTGTTTACTGGAGGTAAGGTTTTTATTTTTATCAGTGGTGTAGGCATTGATAGCCTCCCATCTATGCTTATCCAATAATCTATAATTAAGTGCATTTTGTAACACTCAGTAAAAAGACAAAGAGGTGGAGGAGGGACTCACCTTAAAGATGTAGAGTTTCTGTGGGTAAAGGAAATGAGAAAAAAAACAATGGGTGAAAATGTCTGAAATTCATTGTTTGCAAATGTTCTTAAACTGAAAAAGAATAAAAATACTGTGTCACTGTGAGTTAATGTGGTAGTTAGTATTAGAGAAATAGTATATAGGATTAACTGCGTCGAGTAAAGTACAAATGAAGTCTAAATCATACAAGTAATATATTAAAACTAAAAGAAATTTGATTTGCCATGGATTTTTCATCGATGATTAAAGTTTGTATCAGAGTTTGTGAATGTTTAAAACTATTTGTTACACACAAAAGGATGACAACAATTTGCTTAGTCATCATCCAAGGGAATTATGAATTTGGCTATAATATCTTATGCATCATAGCTAAGAGAAAGTCTGATCAAGCACATTAGAACACCAAATCTGGTCATAATGGAGCAATTTTAATGTGCCCACATATTAGCACTTTTATTTTTCAATGAGCATACAGTAGTTTGAGTCATGGTTACTAAGAGAAGTCCATACCTCCCTGTAGCATACAAGTATGTTACCACAAATGACAAAAGGGACACGATTGATGTGATTAAAAAACCTCCAGTTGGTTCATTATTTTGGATTACACAAAATTCATATAAAAGGAGGATGTCAAGTTGAGAATGGCAACAGATGTTAGATTGCAATGGGAGCAGGTAGAGGAGGGAAAGGTAACAATAAAACAGATGACAGGTAAATGACAGCGGTAGGTGAAACCAAAGTGGTGTGGGTCCAATGTCAAGTAAATAAGACTTGTCTTAGAAGTGGGAAAAGTCACTCAAACAGACCCTAAAGATACCCATATGAACAGAACTGATGACAAGTTAACACTAGCCCAGAGAAACCCTTTTGGAATTCTGACCTTCAAAACTCTCAACAAGTTTGTGTTGTTCAGACACCAAATATAAAGACATACTTTATAGTAAAAAATAAAGCTAATTCAAAGCATAAAGAACCTGAAATAACATGTATTATTTTATTAAATTGTAAGTTATACAATCTATTATAGCTCTTTTGTGTAGCATTGGTTCTTCTAGTTTCTTTTCCAATAACCTTGTATTTTAATCACTTTTCTATTGACACGGAATCACACTGCAACCAAAGTAATTTATAAAAGAAAGCATTTAATTTGGAACTCATGGTTCTAGAGGATTGGAGTTCATTAGCTTAATGTCAAGGAGCATGCCAGCAGCCAGGCAGGCATTTCATTAGCTAGAGCAGTTACTGAGAGCTTATATCTAATCCACATGCACAAGGCAGAAAGATAAAGAGCTAACTGGGAGTGACATGAACTTTTGAAACCTCAAAGCCCATACTCAGTGACATACTCTTCAACCTCTCCATACCTCCTAATCCATTCCAAAGAGTCCCACCACCAAGAGACCAAGCATATAAATATATGAGCTTTTGGAGGTCAACCCACCACAAAAGGAAACAATGTGAATACAGAGACTTGAGTAGCTTGTTCATGAGTGAGCAATGCTTATGTTTATTGCTTATAGTCTTCTTTTAAAGCTGGTTCAAGAAAAATTCTAGTGTATTAAGAGTCATTTAATGTGTGCATATATATTTAGTGTATGTGGTTGTGCAGCAAAACATAAATTACCAGTCTCAATTGTTTAACATAAAAATTATAATCATATTAAAATTATGTTAAATTTATATTATATATATGAAATTATATTAAAAGTCATTGCCATCAGATTACAAATATATGTATGCATGTGTGTATGAATGCATGTCATTTATGTATGCATGTCAAAATATTGTGTAGCTTATAATAATTAAAACATCAATAGAATAAAATGTTTAGGAGCCGACGGTGGTGACACACGCCTTTAATCCCAGCACTTGGGAGGCAGAGCCAGGTGGATCTCTGTGAGTTCGAGGCCAGCCTGGGCTACCAAGTGAGTTCCAGGAAAGGCGCAAAGCTACACAGAGAAACCCTGTCTTAAAAAACCAAAAAAAAAAAAAAAAAAAAAAAAAAAAAAAAAAAAAAAAAAAAAAAAAAAAAAAGTAACTTCATCAGATATTTTGATGAAACTATTTAAAAATATGTAGGTAACCATACATTGTTATGATCAAAGTATTTTCAGTGGATTCACTTAAACTGAACACTTAATATTTTTAAGTAAAAATTAACTATTCAAAATAGCTTCCAATTCTAATGTGTGCATCAATGTTAACATTGTGGTTGTAATGTAATTTTAGCCTTATCGTTTTGAACTTTAAGGGAATTATCTCAGATACTTTATTGTAGAGGAGTTAAGAGTATGTTCAGTTTTCAATATTTTCTATTTATTTGTATATTTAATTTGAGGTATATGTTACAACTAAATTATAAATACACACATTTTAGACTGTGTACATTTGTTAAGTTTGTAAATGTTCATATTAAATACACAAATTTATCAATTTTCACACTTGTATAATAATTTTTTATAACATAAGACTTTGAGAATATTTTGAGATGCTTCGTTTCTTGCCTCTCAAACAGAACTACAGAAAAATTTCAGTTGTTCATGTAATGTATTTTTGCTAAGGATTACAGTGCTCAAAATGTATCACAACTTTTGTTTTGCTAGATCCTGGGAAATAAAAGCACAAATTACTTTATAATTTACATTCCCACAAGCAATGTATCAAAATCCCCATTGTTCCAATGTTATGCATGGCTAGACCCATATGTATCATTAATTAGAAGAAATATATCAATGTCATATGGCAAGATGGAAATATCTTGAAAAGCAGTACATAAGACCTTGTCCACCAAGGTAACAGAAAAAAATTAAGTTAATTCATTTTTACCAAGGAGAAATGTGTCAAAGCTTAAGTCCAGGCAGCTCGGTGGGACACCATGATGATTATGTGTTACCATACAATTCAGGCACATTCTGCTTGTATTATAATTCATAGACTGACTTGTAGTGGGTAGTCATTCCAGCTTTGACATTTTCCAACCCCCATTGAGGCTTCGGTAACAGTCACAAGGCGGGGCTGAGAGAGCCCTCTGGTTAAGATTCCGTGCTCTCACCTCCATGGCTTTGGGTTCGATTCCCAGTCAGGGAAATAAGGGAGCGCATCCAGATCTCAGGTCTTCAGCATCCTCTCTCAGCCCTGCCTTGTAGGCGTGACCATTACCGAAGCCTCAATGGGGGTTGGAACTTCCAGGTCAAATCTGGAATGGCTACCCACTACACTGACTGAACAGTTTTATGAATGAGGGTCAAAAAGTTTTGGGGCACAAGAGGAAGTTTAGTTTCGGTAATGTGAGTAGGCACATCAAGCATGGGGATATTTTTTCAGAGGATGCACTGATAGATATGTCCGGAGTATCACGCAGGATGAAGGACTTCAGAGAAACACTTCAGGTTTCTGTTTCCCATCAAAACTCAGCTTAGGTGGGACCCCAGTCCCTGCCTTCAGCACTGCCCCCTTGGGAGTCGCTTTGTGATCTAACAGGTAGGTAATACCTGCCATTGTCCGGATCATCTGCAGTTCCATTGTGAGGGACAAGTCCTAGCTGAGATGTGCCTATGTGACAGCAGAAAGATCTGCTCACGAAATAAAGTTGAAGAAGGAATATATCATGTCACAAAAGGATCACATTGTCAGTGAGGTGTGGACGAAGGAACAGAGAACAGACAAAGGGCTCCGAAGACTGTCCACTCAAGCTTAGATTTCAGCACTATCTTTAAGAACTAGCAAAACACTATATAACCAGCTGTTGAAAATAAAAAAAAGTTCGTTCCTGAAGTGATTCCAGAGCCCTGTGTTTCTGTTTACCATTACCCATTTCTGCAGTTACCCGGTTCCTTTCAGCTTTGCTAGCCATAAAATAATAATAATAATAATAATAATAATAATAATAAATTTAAAAATAACCTTGAATGTTCCTTTTGGTTTACTGAGGCATACCAGGGTCAGTTTACTCTGAATAACTGTTGATGAACTCTCAGCTCCCGAGCAATCACTTCAGTCTCACTTTATCGTTTAATAACTAAATTTTCTTTCAATGTTAGATGAGTAAAACAACATATTGATATTTTTATGGTTTAACATGATAAAGTAGTTAATCAGTTTGCATGATAGAAGTACAAGAATAAGTTTTTAGATCTAAAATGTTTGTGTAGCAGAATGACATTATAATAAAATGTTATCGAAAATTATAATTTATGTCAGAATGACATAAAATGTATAATGATGGCATGTTAGACTGAATCTGCTAAAAAAGGATCATTGTTCCTAACTTTTTAAAGGTATATTTAATATAAAATCTCCACATTAAGTATTGTTGTCTGTTAAATTACACATAATCAATAATTTAAAAGAAATTAGTTATTTGTATTTAAATTGCATTTAAAGTTAGCAATTTAAAGAAGGATAGATTACAAAGAAATTATTTTAATTTTCAATGAAAAATGCATATAGTAAGCAAAGAATGTTGGTTTCCTTGACTGTACTATAACATTGCATCTTAATTTGTTGTTAGAAAGTGACAATTTTGAATTAAATTCAAATTATAATTAGAGACTAAAAATTAATCTTCAGAAGATAAGGGGCAAACCCAGGCCTGATTCTAGTTAATTGAAAATATTTAATCTCTTAATATTTCCTACAAAATCATGGAGATTACTTCTTAGTAAAAGAATAGACTAATGCATGGTTATAAGAATTTAGAATTCGCAGGGCAGTGGTGGTGCATGCCTTTAATCCCAGCACTTGGGAAGCAGAGGCAGGAGGATCTTTGTGAGTTCGAGGCCAGCTTGGTCTACCAAGTGAGTTCAAAAAAAAAAAAAAAAAAAAAAAAAAAAGAATTTAGAATTCGCCAACCTTATCAATTATCTCAGAAATGGGAAGTATATGTTACATAGGAAGGACAATTGCATGCCTTTTGAATAACATAGAGTGACCACTAAATGTCATTGTTGTGCAGAACTGGGATAGGTAAACATAAAATTGTTCATATCTTGAATCAATATTCCCTGTTTGATTCTCATCTAATCCTCAGAATCCTTACATCTAGGAATTAGTTTATCAGAGTCCAGATCTGTAGTTCCTTTCTCAAGCACAAACTCTGAGATTGGCTACTTGTTTGTAGAAAGCCTTGCACATGACGTAACATAGTTGGGGGAATGTCATCCAGCACAAATAAGACCACAGGACAGGGAAATAAAGAAAGAATTCAGATGAAAAGGTTATAAAAACTGCTCTCCCAAGCCATGCTTTCAGTTCTGTTTTTAGTAGCCAGTTAAATGCTTTTTCGAACAGGTATGAAAAAATAAAAATGATCAAACACAAAATGAAATCAGTGTTTCGTATCTCTGTATGTAATTAGCCTCCTTTATAGGTACCTTTGTTCCTGTGGCAAGTATGGTAGATATACTGACTATACACCTTAAAATTGAGAGGACTTCTCAGCTTCCATAAATATTTAAGCTAATTTATATCATTTCTTTATATGTGTTCATTTGTATATATTGTGTATATATGTATGCATATAATTACTGTATACATACATTTAAAATTATTTCTCCTTTATGCTGAAGATTGATGTTAGCTATAGTCCAGTAATACATCCCTCTGGTATTTTCAATAAGTTAACAATTCAATTTTCATTATTAAATATCTTTCCAATTAAATCAGGACATAATGCTTTCCTGTGACTAGAATCAACAATAAACAGAGAAGAATCTTGAATACATTTCTTTCTTTATTTATGTTTCTGAATAATTTTTGAAGATTCAGAATGCAAATTGCACTATTTAAGACTCTGAATAAAACATAATTTAAAAGTGATCTTTTTTATAATCTTCTAAGTCAAATACATTCATTTTTTTATCATTTTTATGGAGAATGGATTTTAACATATGCCAAATGTTGGCTCCACCTTCACGATATAGCTCAGCTGACCTCAAATAGCTTGTTTCTGCTATGGTCTCTTAAGACTTACAGTTACATATGTAAACCACTACATATGACATGTATAATGCTCTACTAAAACTCTTTAAAACTAGTGTTTCAGAAACACAGTGTAACAAAGGCAAAACTTGACGTTTATTGTCTTAGAAAAACATATGAAATATTTGTGAGTATCAAGATATATCAACCATGACTTTTTTGATCAAAACTTTTGAAATTGAATTTTATTGCCCCAAACATATAAGTTATTAGAGTTTAAAAATAAAAGTACCTGATTGAAAGGCATACTTTCCCTCAGGGCCCACCTATTAAATGTGATTGTTTTTTTACAGTCAAGAAACTGAGATCAGATAAATATCTGGCCAGGGCAAACAATCTGTTCACAAAAAAAATGAAATAAAATAGGAATAAATTGAAATTAAAAACAATATAAAGTTTTGATCTTAGCAAAATTATTCTGAAAGAAACAATAAGAAATTAAACTTGTCCCTTAATTTAAGGCATTTTAGAAATATTGGAATTCTCTTTAGGTTTGAACAATATTTTCAGCCCCCAAATATACCTCAGGAAAAGTAAGTACTACAAAATTTTTTGAGTATTGTTTTGTACACTATTTAGCATCATATCAAACATTCAATGAATGTGCCACCAACACAATCTTAAAAAATCAAAGCTGTGTGAAATACTCTGAATATGCTTTGATTACCTCCAATGATATATGAGTTGGAGCTTTGTTCCCCAACTGATGTATTGAAACATGGGATACGTTTAGATTGTGAGGGCTTTGTGGATATCAGTTGATAAATCCTTATCTAGCACCTAGTTGGATGACATGTCATAGAACATTTGACTTTTTCCTAGCTACTTCCTGTCTCCTGTTTTCTGTCCATCATACTTGAACATAAGCCTGTCACCATGTGTTCCAATCTTATGATTAACACAAGTGTTCAACAGGATGGTAACTCAGAAACTGCAAGACAAATATGACCTCCTTAAAATTGCTTCTCTTTGAAAATCGTTAAAGTCAGAAAAGAAGAAGGAAGGAAGGAAGGAAGGAAGGAAGGAAGAAAATCAATGAGAAAATGTTACAGAACAAAACAAAAGCACATAATAAAACTTGGAGTCTATTTTGGTTTGGCCAACTACCCCTGGACATGGGATCTGCCATAGAATGTAGTAACAGTTCATCAGAGAAAACTCATTATTTTCTTCCCAGCAGGTATAAATTGGAAATATTTTCTTGCTTAGGGTTGGGACTTTTTTTCCATCTCTCTTTCCAAGTGCTGTAACTATGTCTGGCTTGAAAATCTGCAGGTCTTTTCGATTTTGTTTGATTGTCTTTTTGGGTTCTTCATTTTCCTTTTATTTCTCCTCTTCATTTCTTCCTTCCTTTCTTTCTTTTGACAGAGAAAGAAGATGATTTTGATGTTAGGTGGGTAATGATGTTGGGAGTATCTGAGAGGAGTTTGAAGAAGATAATTATAAGATTAAAATGTATGAAAAATATTATTAAAATTAAGGCAATTAAAATGTAAAGTGGTTTAATATTACTAATAAAAATGATTAGTATTGTGCATTTCTAAATCTGCACCAACTCTTTTATGGCTTTATTTTCATTTACATACTACTTTATTTTTATTGGTATATAATTGTTGCAAATAATGGGTTTTATTATTATATTTTCATATACAATGTAAAACACCCATGATATATTCACTCCTCCATACACTGTCATATTCCTGTACCCTCTCTCAAAGCTTCTTAATTTTTTCAAGATTTATTTATTTTATGGGTATGAGTGCTTTGCTTGCATGTATGTATTTGTATGCCTGGTGCCTGCATATGTCAGAAGAGGGTATATGATTTCCTAGATCTAGAGTTATCCATGGTTGTGAACCATCCTTTGGGTGCTCAGATTCATAGTTCCTCAGCAAGGACAAGAGCACTTAACTGCTGAGTCATCTCTTATGAGCTGGCATATTTTGTTTACCACAACAATCTGTAGTACCATCAGTTTTTTGTTTGTTTTTGTCAACATGCTCTTGTTTTTCTTTGTGGCTAAATAATGCATGCTCTATTATTCCAAAAGGAAATGGGAACTGGATTCCACTTACTTTAGTCTGTTATTACTGACCAACACTTCTACCAGTTCAATAAGCAAAAAGGACTTCTTATAATCCTTTTTAAAATTAAGGGTTTTTTTTTTGAAAAAAAATCTTTATAGAAATTTCTTTAGCTCTCTGAAGTCTGTTCTTGATATTTTAAAAAGCTTGCTGTGGTGCTTTGAATAAGATTGAACCCAACAGACTCAAAAGGAGTGGTGCTATTTGAGATAAGACATTGTTGGAGTAAGTGTGGCCTTGTTGGAGAATGTGTATCACTGGAGTATTGGTGAAATTATTAAGGCCCCTCCACTTAGTTAAAAGGAAGATTTAATTAGTGGGTGACTTACAAATGAAGGGATAGGTAGATCGCGGGGGCCTGGGGAAGGTGTATCGCAGTCCAGCGGTGTTCTCTGGAGATTTGCTCAGTCAACCTCCAACGTCTAGGATCCAGGAACAGAGAGCGCTTGTCCATCCAGGTTTTGGGTCTCCAGACGCCTCCTTTGGCCCTGCCTCGTAGGTGTGACAGTTGCCAGAGTGTCAATGGGGGTTGGAACTTCCAGATCCAAGCTGGAATGGCTACCCACTACATCTCCCCCTTTTTGTCTAAATAAGAAGGTTCTAAACTAGTTCAAGACTATATACAAAGGAATGGTTATCAAATATTGTCCAGGAATAATGAGGGATAATGACTTAGATAAGATTGAACTACAACCAATGCAAACAATATCAAGCAAGAAACACATACTAAAATCCAGAGAAGTATAGAGCATAGGTAAATGGCATGTTATAAAGATCATACCAAAAGGTGTCCTATCCTAAAGAACCTGAATCTAATACTTAATATGTTCTATCTAAGATATTATATATACTAAGTTGTAACTATAACTGCTAGTCTTCAATCCCATCAAAGACGTGAGAAGGAAAATAATAGTACCTGAAGAATGGAAAATGGATTCAAGCAACATTCGGGTGTCTTGCAAGAGTAGACAGAGACAGCTGGCAGCCTGGACAGTCACCTAATGTTTTTCAGCATTGTTGGTGCATTCAAATTGGCTACAGGCCTAGAGTATCTGACAGACCATTTTCAGAAGCAGAAATTCTGAAAGACCATCTTACTCTGTCTTGGCAGAGTACAGTGGTCACTTTCCTTGTGTCCCGCTTGTCCAGGAAGGACAGCATTGCAATCTAATATTGATTGTGTTATGTGCTTATCAGTGTTCATTCTTATGCAGATCTGTAATGGAAAGGAGCAAGCTAAGCAGGGAAAATTTTTTTAAAATACAGTTTAAAGAGAAAAGGAGCATCAGGAAAAATTTTAAAGAAAAGCCTGATTCTAAGTGAAATAAAGGACGTTGTGATCTCAGAGTAAGATTCCACCCAGTTCAGCTTCCAGTTTGTGAAAAGGGATTAAAGAAAAGCTAGGAGCTGGGTGTTGTGATGCATGCCTTTAATCCTGGAACTGAAAGACAGATGCAGGCAGATCTTTGAGTTCAAGGCCAGGGTGGTGTACAGAAAGATTTCCAAAATAGACAAATTTAAGCTTAGGCAGTGAAGAAAACCATCAGGAAAAACAAAAAAGATGGTGAAAATGTATTTCAACAAGTGAGCCATGTTCCAACAATAATAAGCAGAAGAATTTGGCAGTTTAGGCCATATGGTTCTGTCTTTAGAGTCAAGAATACAAGAAAGGGTTTATCAAATATCCCTCTTTTTTTTAAAAAAAAAAAAAGATTTATTTATTTATTTATTTATTATGTATACAATATTCTGCCTGCATGTGTGTCTACAGGCCAGAAGAGGGCACCAGATATCATTATAGATGGTTGTGAGACACCATGTGGTTGCTGGGGATAGAACTCAGGACCTCTGGAAGAGCAGTCAGTGCTCTTAACCTCTGATCCATCTCTCCAGCCCCTCAAATATCCCTCTTAACTAGGTCACTTTTGAGTGACTTGATTTCTCTTCTGGGTAAGGAATATTTTGGAAGAGTTCTTCCTCTTCTTGACTTCTCTTTTAGATTTCTTCTCATAGACTTGGATCTCTCTGAGAGCAGAATGAGCTTTCTTATACATCCCTTCCATGTCTGGACTTCTGTTGTTCACTATACACTAAAAGAACTGTTTCTTATGAGCATTTTTTACCTTATTCCATTAAGTAACACGTGTAATCTATGAAGTTCTTGCCCATGATGTGTTTCCATGGAACTTATGTAGTTAATTCCTTACATTCAGAATCATAACCAGGAGATCATTTGGTGATGTGGAAAATAGACAAGCATCCATCCAAAGCTCTCTTCAGGGTCCCCAAAACTTTATTGCCAACTGTCATTCATGCCAGAGTTGCACTTAATAGCAACTGAAAGGACTAGCAGACAATCAGCACTTTCCCTATTTTTTTTTCTCTCCAGCTGCCTCTAGTTAAACTTCATAGATCTTATTGATGCCAAACCTATTGTGAAGCCTTCAGGCTAGCAGTAGACCAGTAGAACAGGCGGCAACATAATTTTTTAAATGATTTCCATACTGTATTTTGTCAGTTAATGTGCATAGGCTTCACAGACTATCATTTCCCTTCTGTTTGACAATCATCAGTAAGACATTTGATGTCTCTGTTAAGGACATGAACTATATTACCCTCTACTTAGGTGTGTTGTACTTATTTATGCCCCCGATTATCAGTCATTTATGAGCAGAGGAGTTAGCTTTACCCTCTTCTCATCTTCTCAATTTCACTTGGAATCTCATAAAGGAGACCCTATACCTGATGATTTCCTCAAACCAAGCTGTGAAACAGAAACCTATAATTGAAGCTTCAGGCTAACCTGCAGGCCTGGAAGAAAAAGCCCCATGATTTTATTTTTTATTAAAGAAAAGTCCTGTATGGCAATGTTTTATATTTTAGGCTTTCAGACAACATAAGCAGAAATTCACTTGAGCCTGCTTTGATTTATAAAGTATGATAATATGTAGCCTAAAAAAAAATTAAATTTGGTATCTCTTGGTAAATTTGTGGTAAATTCTTATGCAGAAGTATCACAATTAAAACTGATTGGATGAAAAATTATCTGACTGTAGACCATAGTAATTATTTTGCTTAATCATCTGCATTTAAGATTCAAGATGCTAGGGGATTTTTATCTTATTAACTTGCAGAGATGAGACAGGAAATGTGAATCCAAGTGGATTCCTAAAACCTAGTTAATATCTGTGTTTTCTTGGAGCATGGCTGTAATTCATTTTAATAATCTACATTTCTTTTTCTCTGAGAAAGTAAATTATACCTCAAGGTTTACAGTACTAGTGAGAATCAAGTGAAAGATGTGGTGATAAATTGATACATAAGTGTAAATAGCATTTGTTAGATAAAAGGATATGACTTGGGCAAGTTAATATAAATTCTAAGAAAAATTGAGATCACTGGTCTATATTTAGAGCTAGGTTCACAACAATAACATTTTATTTATTTATTTATTTATTTATTTATTTATTTATTTATTTATTTTTTGTTTTTTGTTTTTCAAGACAGGGTTTCTCTGTGTAGCTTTGCACCTTTCCTGGAGCTCACTTGGTAGCCCAGGCTGGCCTCGAACTCACAGAGATCCACCTGGCTCTGCCTCCCGAGTGCTGGGATTAAAGGCATGCGCCACCACCGCCCGGCAACAATAACATTTTAATGGAAAACATATTCAAGCACACATTATTTTGCTTGCTTTAAGTAATTAATAGAGATAAACATAAAGCCATGATTGTGCCTACCTAGAGCTTCCATCCCTATGGACTAGTATTCATGATCCTGGAATGTTCTCTACATTGTAGCAAAGGAGAAAAATAAACACAACCCAGGTACAGACCCTTCAACCTTGTTTACAGTGGTGTCCTGCTTGTAAGATGCACTAATGTAATAATGGTACAAAGACTGTGGGAATAACAAACCAGTATTTAAATTATTTAAGGCACACTCCATGAGATGATACCCATACCTGACAAGGCAAGTGTCATCTAGAACATAAGACTAGTTTCTCTGATTTCATTCTCATTGCCATTTGTACATAAAATTGTTATTGATTGATTGTGTGTGTGTGTGTGTGTGTGTGTGTGTGTGTGTGTGTGTGTGAAATTTATATCCTGCTTCTTTGTTGAAAGAATTTTCAGATGAAGAAGGTTTCTGGATGGAATCACTGAGGTCTTTTGCTGTAGGATGGTCTGTATGTCAAATTATTCTGACTGGTCAATAAATAAAACACTAATTGGCCAGTGGCTGGGCAGGAAGTATAGGCTGGACTAATAGAGAGGAGAAAAGAAAGAAAAGGAAGGCAGAAGGAGTCACTGCCAGCCGACACCATGACAAGTAGCATGTGAAGATGCCGGTGAGCCAAGAGCCACGTGGCAAGGTATAGATTTATGGAAATGGATTAATTTAAGCTATAAGAACAGTTAGCAAGAATCCTGCCATGGCCATACAGTTTGTAAGCAATATAAGTCTCTGTGTTTACTTGGTTGGGTCTGAGCAGCTGTGGGACTGGTGGGTGACAAAGATTTGTCCTGACTCTGGGCAAGGCAGGAAAACTCCAGCTACAAATGGTGCCCAGTGTGGAGCAAGAGTTTCCACCTACAACCTGAGTAAAAAGATTCTAAAATGGAGCTAAAAACAGTTCCTAGTTTTCTCTTTCAAGCTAGCAGCAGCCTGCGTGTTTGAGCTACTATCTACTATGGCAGGTTCCTGGCCTGTGTGCTTGACCACATTATGGCCTGAATGAGGCCTCTGCAAGTGGCACGTTAAGCTGCGTCGTGGATTTAGCCTTTGCTAGTACAAAACAAAAAGAGGTTTCTGGGCTACATGCTGCTTTGATAGAAGCATAGACCCACTATTTCTGAGAGTTGATAGCTCTCAGAGCTGGCAGAAAACATACCACCGCCATGTTGAAAAGCTGAAGTGGGTGGAGCCAGCGCTGTTTCAGGCTTAGAAGGCTGCAGTTTAAAGCAATAGGCTCAAGCTAATATAAAAAATAAGCCACATAAAGATGGCTACCACACAGAGAATCTGGATTATGTTCTCTTTGATATTTGTAACTGAAGAAAAACATTTGATTGCAAAAGCTGTGGAGTTATGCCAAAATGTATATTTTAAAGGTACCTTGACTTCAAAATTTGGATGTAAGGATATGTTGCTTTGGGAAGGAGGCTCTGCTTTGGTTTTCACAGAAAGCCAGAAGCTATGGATTTGTTCCAGATTAAGATACATCAGGTTTGACCAGCCAAGAGCCCCTGAAATGTGTCCAATGACACCAAGGCTCAGATGATCCAATATCCAGAACCATTTCAAGTTAACTGGCTCAGATGATATACCCTCACAAACTACTTCATAATCCTAAAATTTTCTTTGTGTCCCCATAAAATACAGCGCCCCCCTCCAGCAGGAAGTAGAAAGAGAAGTTACACCCAAATTCCCAAATTATACGTAATTTTACTATGTTAAGGTTAAAACCTTCCTTTAACAAAAAAAAAAAAAGAGGAAGTGCTGTGGGATGATCTGTATGTCAAATTACCCTGATTGTTCAATAAATAAAACACTGATTGGCCAATGGCAAGGTATAGATTTATGGAAATGGATTAATTTAAGCTATAAGAACAGTTAGCAAGAAGCCTGCCACAGCCATACAGTTTGTAAGCAATATAAGTCTCTGTGTTTACTTGGTTGGGTCTGAGTGGCTGTGGTCCTGAAGGGTCCGTTCCACTTTACTGAAGGAAAAATAAATGAATCATTGCTATCACCCAGCTAGAAACCCGGCAACACACAAAAGAAACATGGCTGCAAGACATACTGGTACATGTTGTAGAATGTTATTTTAAGGTGTGTTACTTTTGTTAATGCTTCATTTGTTTAAGTCTGTGAAGTTGTGTTACTGTGCCTGTCTAAAACACTTGATGGTCTAATAAAGAGCTAAACAGCCAATAGCAAAACAGGAGAACAGATAGGCAGGGATAGCAGGCAGAGAAAAATAGAAGGAGAAATCTAGGAGGAAAAGGAGAAGGAATGAGAGAGGAGAAGAGGATGCTAAGGGCCAGCCACACAGCCACACAGCCATCCAGAGAGTAAGAAGAAAAGTATGATATACAGAAGTAAGAGAAAGGAAAAATCCCAGAAGTAAAAGGTAGATGGGATAATTTAAAGTTAAGAAAAGCTAGCAAGACACAAGCCAAGCTCAGCCCATTCGTTTATAATTAAGGATAAGCCTCTGTGTGTGATTGATTTGGGAACTGGGTGGCAGTACCCCACCAAAAGAGAAAAAAAAAAAAAGCAGGTACCTTCAGTGTCATAAATATCATTGAAGTAAATAACGACTTTTGAATTGGATTCAAGACCAAATTCATGAGACATAACTAATATTTGACACAGATAAAGAAATCAAAACCCTGAGACTAGATAGTTTATAGATCCTAGGGAAAACCTACTATTATTATTCTCTTAGAGGAATATAGTAATAAAATGACTCCTAATGACATATTAATATACCCATAGATGAGGGCATCACTTAACCCTCATCAAAATATCTTCTTACTATGATATATGAAAATTAACAAAGACCAAATCTTAACAATGTGCAAAGAGTAAGTGATTTGGGAGCAATCACCCTCAAATGGGATATCTTTATCAAATTCCTCCCCTTAAGACTCAGTTATCAATCTAGGTGAGGAAGCAGAAAGATTGTAAGAGCAGAGATGGGAGATTCCAAGAAAATAGTGTCTTCTAGACACAAAATTTCTGGTAAACATATGAGCTCACTAAGGCTGTGACAGCAGGTCACATGTTGAAACCAGACAAAAGCAAAGCACTGAGAAGCAAATTAGGTACAGGTTCTATCTCTAATTTGATGTTCTTCAATGGAGTGTGGTTCTGTATTTCAATCACATTCCAGTTCAACATCATGTAGATGAGAAGAATGGCCAACATAAAATGAATTTCATGTTTTGTTGTTGTTGTTTTGTTTTGTTTCCCTTCTCTCTCTCTCTCTCTCTCTCTCTCTCTCTCTCTCTCTCTCTCTCTCTCTCTCTCTCTCTGTGAGAGAGAAAGATTGACTTTCATTTTATCTTGTTTTTGGTATTTTTTTGTCTTATTCTTTGTTTTGGTTTTCTTTTTCAGTGAGGCAGAGAGAAAAGGAGAAAGAGAAAGAAAGCATGAAGTTGGGTAGGTAGGGAAATAGAAACTACTAGGAGGGAAATAATATGCACAAAAAAGAAGGGAAATAATATGCACAAAAGAAGGGAAATAATATGCAAAAAATATGTTGCAAAAATATTGCAAAGTAAAAAGACTACATTTAAAATTAAATTTATCACAAATATTAACAGTGATGCTGCATACATATTTATTCATTGAATAAAAACCTCTAAAATATATGTATATGCATGATATTTAGCCATTATGATCTAAAAGAAATATAATTTCTAGGATAATTAAATAACTGAAGTATTTTTTTTATTATTAAGATATTTTCTATTTATTTTATATATCAACCACAGATCCCCCTTTCCTCCCTCTTCCCACCTTTTAGACTTCCCCCATTTCTGCAATCCACACCCCATTCCTACCTCCTCGAAGGCAAGGCCTCTCATGGAAAGTCAGCAGAACCTGATATATTCAGCCCCTCTCCCTGCACCAAGGCTGTGTAAGGTGTCCCACCATAGGTAATGGGCTCCAAATAGCCTGCCCATGAACCAGGGAGCTCCTACTGCTAGGGAGCTCCTTAAGCAGATCAAACTACACAACTCTCTCTTCTATGCAGAGGGCCTAGTCCAGTCCCATGGAGGGTCTCCATGAATAAACTGGGGATGGGCGGGGGAGCAATGGAGGGTAGGGTATGGGAGATGAGAACATAAGGGAACACGATGGTTGAGCTGAAACAGGAATGGAGTGGGAGAGCTATGAAAGAGAATCATGGTAGAGAGAGACATCATGGGAATAAGGAGAAATGGGACCCCACCTTAGACTACTAGCAATAATGGAAAGGATGCCTTAACTAGTATTTTTGTCTTATTATGTTTTAGCTTATTTAGGGATATGTGGAAAATACATATGGATATCAGACAATAACAATGTATGGCAAGTTGAGCTATTATTTGGACTTCTCTTTGGAGAAGTAAGAGCATTAGCAACAGCATCAAGTGTCAGTCTATAGACTAGAGGAGCCTGGGATTATTTCAGGAACTTTACTTCGAAATATGGGTTCAACAGGATGTGAAGGACGGAACTTAGGTCAGAATCTGAGATCAGTAATGCTGTGCTTATGGTGGTTTGAATGAGAATGAACCTATAGGCTCATATATTTGAATTCTTTGTCTGCATTTGATGGAACTCTTTGGAAACCATTAGGAAATGTGACCTGATATAGGGAGTGCGTAAACGAGTTTGGGCTCCAAACTTTGCAAAGCTCACATCTTTCTGCTTTGCTCCCTCCTTCTGCCTCCTGCTTGGGGATCATTTGTAAGCTCTCAAGTACTTCCCGTTTCCATACCTGTCTTTCTGTTGCTGTGCTGCCTGCTGTGATGGTCATGGACTCAGTCTCTGGGACTTTAAGCAAGCCTCCAAGTAAAGGCTTTTTTTTTTTTTTTTCAAAAAATAAGTTGCCTTAGTCATGGTGTCTCTTTACGTTGATAGAAACATAAATACAACAGTACTCGATTTGATTCATGCATATTGAAATCTCAGCTGTAAATTTATCAAAGACAGAAGTCCCAAACTCTACAGAAACATTGCTAGACCACAGATTTATTAAAGTCACAGTACGAGAGAGCTTCCCATGAACTTGAACATGACATAGGCTCTATGAAGTGGGCTTTCAGATTGTGAATGATGAATTTTTTTTTCAGGAATTTTTACTTGTATGTTAGAAAATATCATTTTATATATTTTCATTGTGCTTGTTAAACATGTACATATTCAGCATGACTGAAACTTTATGGCTGATGTATTATGATGTTTTACAATATTTTACATTTTAAGAAAGGTTCTATCAATTTCTATAAAGCTTCTAAAAGATCAGAACCTAGGTCCCCAAATTAAAGACCAAATATGTTATTGTACTAAATGAGCATCATGAGGCACTGAGAAATCTGAAAGGTAGATACAAAAATGACTCTCTTTTAGGATTATATTAAAAGGCAGAATGAAAGAACAGTTTTTAACACTCTCTTTGTTGTTGTTATGAATATTTGTCTCTCTGTAGACTAGAAATCATGATTGATCCTCCATCCAAAAATCTCTAGATGTGGGGTACTAGACAAGTGCCTCTATTCTTGTCTTTATCTACCTCATTAATCACAATGATACTATATTTATATTTTCATTTTGGGTCCTAAAAATGTGTGATAATTTTCTTTTTTGGTTTTTTGAGACAGGGTTTCTCTGTATAGCTTTGCGCCTCTCCTGGAACTCACTTGGTAGCCCAGGCTGGCCTCGAACTCACAGAGATCCACCTGGCTCTGCCTCCCAAGTGCTGGGATTAAAGGCGTGCGCCACTACCGCCCGGCTTATGATAATTTTCTTAAGTAAGTGACCAACTGTGGTGATATTTTATTTGTGCTTTAATAAAGCTTGCCTGGAGATCAGGGGGAAAAGGCCAGACATTTTAAGGAAACGAAAAGTCAGGTGGCACATGCCCTTAATGTGATCACTTTGCAGGCAGGGTCTCTGTGTGTTCAAGACCATACTAATGAACATAGTGACACATGCCTTTAATCCCAGTACCAACCATAGAGACCAGGAGGTCTGTGCAGACAAACAGGAAGTGAGGTAGAAGGGCTAAGATATCCAATGAGAGGGCAGAACAGCAAGACAATAAAGGCATGAGTAAGAAAGGAAGTAGCTCGCATTTGGAAGGTGCAGATCTGGTGAGGTAAGTTGGCTGGTGGTTTTCCCTATTTCCCTGAAATCTTTAAGGCTTTCACCCCTATATTTGGCTCCATGTCTTTTATTTAATAAGACCATTTAGAAATTCATCTACAATCAACTGTTTGTTTATTTGTTTGCTTTCATCCTCTGTGTTGCTAAGTTTTAAATCCAGATTTGTGTGCATAATATTCAAGTGCTTTAAAACTGAGTCTGATGATGAATATGTTTAGAAGAAGTCTAATTATATAAGTATAATTAATATGAGGCTGAGTATATAGTATTCTAGAGTTGGACATTTTCTGGCAGTTTTGTTTCTGAAAAAAAAAAGTAGTTTCTTTTTAAAGTGATTGGTAGCTTGTTGAGTGCACTACATTCCAGTGGCAAGGAGATATTATCAATTCATCTCCTGTGCTTCAAGAGCAGGAGAAAGAAGAGAAGACTACAAATACCTAAGCATATCCTCTAGGATCACAGAACAGGGCTCTTCATTGCCTGACCCTCACCTGTTGTTGTAGCTTGTCTTGTGAACTCTTTACTTCCAACCAGCAAACTGGAATACACACAGTGCAAGCATAATAGCCTTCTCCTGTCTCCTACCTCAGGCTGATCTGCTTTTGGCAATCTGTCCCTTCTTGTTTTATTATTTTAAATGCTTAGAAAAAAATTTTTCTTCTTCCTAAATTTTCTTTAATTTAATGTGAATTCTTTTCATAGAATAGGTTATTATCTTTTTCAATTATTAACACTTATCTTGTAACATGTGGTTATTTTAGATGTTAACAACAGAGAGTATATATATATATATATATATATATATATATATATATATATATTCTGGAGAGATAGCTCAGTGGCTAAGAATACTTACTAGTGATGCAGAAGACCCTGATTCCCTTCACAGAACCGAGATGGTAGCTCACAGTTCCACTGGATCTGGTGACATTTTTTTTACCTCTGTGGTACCTGCATGAACATGGTGCTCATAAGTTCATCATAGAAGTAAACACATATACATAAGTTTATAAGTTTATACATATAAATAATATTAAGTAAAATATTTAAAACATTAATCCAAATAAAATTCTTTTCACTACAAAGAACATTCATCCTAAACTAAAAGTAACAACTATGAAATTGTTTATACTTCTAGTCTGGCACGTTCAATTCTCCCAAGAAATATTTTAAAACTTATAATATAAATGGTTTATGTAGCAATTTAATATTTTTAAAGTGAAATATCCATACATTTTAAGCTTTTGTCCTCTCTTTGTGGTTGGGATATTTTTGTTGTTAAAATAGTTTTTTTCATACAATACATTGTAATTACGATTTGCCCTTCCAAACTCCTCCTAAATCCTCCCTATTTCTCCACCCACACAAATCTATACATTTACTTTTTCTCATTAAGATACAAAATACTATGTAAAAACATAGTAATAATAAAGTAAAATAGAATAAGATAAAGTTAAAAAAAAACCCTAACAAACCAGAATAGTGACAAACAAAACAACAAACAGAAAAAAAAAAAAATCAGGGACAAAGAAAGCCTACCTGTGGGCACTGAGACACACACATTTGTATACAGACAGGAAAACCATCAAAACAAAATTAGTAACCATAATGTATTTTTTTTTCAAATACCCAGAAAAAAACATTGGAAAACAAGCAAACAAAATAAAACAACAACAACAACAACAAACTCCTAATATACCATGTTTATCTTCTGAAATGTAGCCATACTTACTATATTTTACTTCCCCTTGTGTTACAAAAAGGCAAATACATCATAGGTAGTGAGCTCCATAAAGCTGGCTCTTGCACCAGAGATGGATTCTGACCCTACCGCCAGGGGTCCTCCAAAGCAGATCAAGCTACACAACTGTCTCACCATGCAAGGAGCCTAGTCCAGTCCCATGTAGGCTGCACAGTCATTGATCCAACTTTCTGTTTATTTATTTATTTTTAATTAAAAATTTATATATTTTTATTTCATAATTAACTTAATATCACATATCAGCCACGGATTCCCCCGTTCTCCCTCCTCCCACCCCCAGCCCTCCTCCCTAACCCACCACCCACTCCTACCTCCTCCAGGCAAGGTCTCCCCTGGCGAGTCAGCCCAGCCTGGCAGACTCAGCCAAGGCAGGTCCAGTCCCCTCCTCCCTACACCAAGGCTGAGCCAAGTGTCTCAGCATAAGCTCCAGGCTCCAAAAAGTAAGTCCATGCACCAAGGACAGGACCTGGCTCCACTGCCTGGGGGCCTCCCAAACAGTTCAAGCTAATCAACTGTCTCATTTATCCAGAGGGCCTGGTCCAGTTCCATGGGAGTTCCTCAGCCATTGGTTCACAGTTCATGTGCTTCCACAAGTTTGGCTACTTGTCCCTGTGCTTCCTCAACCATGGTCTCAACATCTCTTGCTCATACAATCCCTCCTCTCTCTAGCTGAGTGGACTCCAGAAGTTCCACCTGGGGCTCAGCCATGGATCTCTGCATCTGCTTCCATCAGACACTGGATGAGAGTTCTATCATGACAGCCAGGGTGTTCAGCCATCCAATCACCAGAGCAGGTCACCAATGACATCATGAGGTTTGCAGGCAAATGGATGGAAGCAGAAAAAAAATCATCAAACAATCCCTCCTCTCTCTCACCGATTGGGCTCCAGGCGGCTGTGGATCTCTGCATGGGCTTTCCATCAGACACTGGATAAGAGTTCTATCATGATAGCCAGGGTGTTCGGCCACCCGATCACAAGAGTAGGTCAGCTCAGGCACTCTCTCGACCATTGCTAGTAGTCTACAGTGGAGGCATCTTTGTGGATTTCTGGGGACCTCTCTAGCACTCTGCTTCTTCTATTCCCCTGGGGTCTTCATTCATCATGATATCTCCCTCCCTGTTCTCTCTAGTTTGGTTTGGTCGTCCCTGCATATTTCCCCATCATGATCCTGATACACTTGCTCATAGAATCATTCTTCTCTCTTTGACTGGAACTCCTGGAGCTCTGTCTAGTGATTGGCTGTGGATCACTGCATCTGCTTAGGGGGAAGGGCTTGGACTTGCCTGAACTGAATGTGCCCTCCCACGGGAGGCCTTGCCTTCTTGTGGATGGGAGTTCGGGATGGCATGGGAGGGAGAGGCTGGGGAGGTGGGAGGAAGAAAGAGGAGGATCTTTGGTATGTAAAATGAATGAAAAAAATTTCTTAATAAAAAAAAGACAATACAGTAGTACCCATCATTAAAAGCAATAAAAGAACACTAATTATGGTCATGCACTTAAGAGGGAAATTCAGAATGATAAAGAATTTAAAAGCCACACTCAGCCTTTAAATAAAATAATGGCGGAATATGGTTTAAGACCAGTAGTGAGTGAAGTTGAGCAACAAGAGTTCAAGATCAGCCTTAGGCATTTCATCAATTTAAGGCCACTCTGGACAAACTGATAAGCTGTTGCAAGAAAACAGTAAGTAAATAAATAAGCAAGCAAACCAAAAACTAAATAAAAGCATAGACTCTTGAAATAATATTGCACACAGAAGTTCACAAACACATATATTTATACACATACATATTGCAAAAAGGAATGGTGGGGATGTGAATACAGTTGTATGAATCTTGTTTATAAATAGAATGTGTGCGTTTAGATTTTACCTTTAAAGAGATTTTTTTCTTATCTTAATGGTAATCTTTGAAGATATATAATAGTACATAAACTTGTATAGTGTTCTTATTAGTTAAGTGTATGTCACATTTTAGTTTTTTCTGATTGTAAGAATAAAATAAAAATTCAACTTTAATGACAGTTTTGGAAGTGGCCTATATTTGTAGACAATTTTTGACAAATTCTTTACAGTTAGATTATTTATCAACTAAGTTTTGAGGTTTTATGGGAGTTTAAGTTACATTTAAAACACCCATCTTTCCATTGCAACAAACCATTACATAAAAAGGAAAACAATAATGGATAATGAAGTAATGTTGTTTTTTCATATAGAAAAAGATAGAGCAAGGATATCGATATCTCTTTTTAACTAAGTAAGATGACATTAATGACTGCCTCTAATACCCAAAACAAAATAAACTACTGCAAGAATGTAGTATGAATGTGACGGATTTTTTGTTTGTTTGTTTTTGTTTTTTCAAGATAGGATTTCCCTGTGTAGTTTTGGTGCCAGGCCTGGATCTTGCTCTGTAGACTAGACTGGCCTCAAACTCACTTAGATCCACCTGGTTCTGCCTCCCAAGTACTGGGATTAAAGCCATGCACCACCACTGCCCAGCATGAATGTGAGTTTTAAGAAATTAGTTATTACATAGTAATTTTCAGCATACCCCAGTATTATGCAGCCTAGATCATAACAAGTCCTCAGATCTGTGATGGAGAAAATATCACAAAGCCATTTTTTTTTCTGTATTTGTTGAATACAAATGTGAGACCCAAAGACAAAGGAGAAATTGATTAATGCACCATGTATACCACTATTAAATTCAACTCCATGCTAGCTCCTCTGTAGAGAGCTGCGTTGCAGCCGCGCCTCAAAGATGGCACTGGCTTCAGCCTTCCACCCTCCCGACGGTGAGCGCTCTCTGTGATAAACAACTCCTTATTTGGCTAAGGCTGAGGATTTGGCTTGCTTCCACCCACCTGGACCTATCCGCAATACCCATGTGACAGATTGGGGTTGGCTGCCCAGAAGCTATTTATGTTATGGGTTGGCTTTCCCCAGAGTCAGAAGTCAGAAGATTGTTTCAAGGTTCCTGAATAAACTCCTTGGAGACGAGCCTGGTGTTGCGTCTTCCTGGTCGAGGCGGTCACGACACTCCTCCACATTACCTACCTAGGTATGCTACAGTGGTAGACATGGGCAACTTATTCACAAACAGGAGAATTCTTAAAGTTTAAAGAGATATCCATTCCACATTCCCTAATCCTATACAAAGATTTTATTGAGTTTCTAACTTTCACTGGATGCTTACCTTTATTTCATCAACACAACAATCAGCAGCCCCTTCTCCTGATTGATTCCTTCAGAATTGGGAGGATATTCAAAACATACCTTACATGAAAGGAATGCAGGCTACATTACTTGATTAAGGCTTTAAAATAATGTCAAAATAATGATTGTCAAATTAGTTTTGTTTCCCTATACATGAGAGGTTCGAAGTAAAATGCAAGTAACATTAAAGGGCAACATATGTGGATGAAGTAATTGTCTATCCAGAATAAACTGATACTACACAGTACCAGTAATAAAAAGGAAATAAATAGTAAGCATGCCCTAGCTTTGTTTGCTAATATTTAGTTTTGTTTCTGTTATTTTTATATTCTTTGTGTTGAGGGTGAAGGAGCATTTCAGCTCTTTTATGTTTATTAAAACACATCATGAATCACAACCAAGCTAACCATTGTCATTAATTCACATAATTCCTAAGGGAATGATCATTGAACTTTAGGAAAAATGAAATACCTAAGAATATTGCACTAAGGCACAGCTTCAGAGTCCCTTTCAGCAGGGACTTAGATTTTCTATGAAGTTATAATATAGTGGGTTTTTCTTTTTCATAGGTTGCACTTAGATTAGCAATGTGGTAATCCATTTGTGTTTAGTTAAAGTACGTATACTACACTCCCATTTTTAAAATGAAAGCATGTCATTAGATAAAATAATATCCATTTTAAGATTAAAAAGTTAATTTTCTCAGTCTTTGGCCAAATATGTTAAAAGTCTTATTAAATTTTTATTTAATAAGGTAGTCAAGGTATATAATTGCAGTACATTGACTATTATACACTTCTCTTGATAAGCAAGTATCATTATGGTCAGATTTGTCCCTTTGATTTTTGTAATCATTTTAATTTGTTTCATTAAGTCTATGAAATATCGTATACTGCTCAAACTATAAAAAACTAACATATTTAGAGAATCTTGTTATGATATAAAAAATGCATAACACTTTGTCTTTTAAAAACACATTTCAGAACCACAAAGCACACTAGTAATTTCTATGAGGAAGAAAAGATTGCTTCCAAATGCTCAGATTACTTATTTCCCAAGAGGGACATTTGTAGGACAGTTGAACATCAAAGTCAGCAATGAGACATGAACCATTAAAATTCCTTGTGCAAATAAAAATGGCTTGTGAACACAGCAATTTATTTTATATTTAATTTGCATTTATACTCCAGAGATACGTTACAACATAATTTGAATGTCTCAGTTGTCTTATTTTGAATGTCCACTGTTCAGTTTTGTAACTCAAATGACTTTTCCTAAATGGTAATTGTAATACATTAGCCTAGCATATGGCTACAAAATGATTATGTCTATATTTTTTAAAGAGATTAAACAGTTGGTTTCTAATTTTATAATTCATTAATCTTCTGTTTTGCATTCTTGATTTCCAATATTTTTTGAAGAAAATTTAAAATATTTCTTTTCCAAATGACCATAGTTTAATGACATGTTAATTGTACTCCCCTTTCTTAGGAGTCACATTACATAGAAAATTTTTAGAACATAAAAATTAACACTAGGGTCTGTCTTTGTTGTTCACCATAGCTAGAGTATTCCTGTGTCCACCCAGCTCCTGTAACCACTCAGACCCCAATAAACATACAGAGACTTATATTACTTATAAACTGTATGGCCATGGCAGGCTTCTTGCTATCTGTTCTTATATCTTAAATTAACCTATTTCTATAAATCTATACCTTGTCATGTGGCTCGTGGCTTACAGGTATCTTAGCTTGCTTCCCCTCATGGCAGCTGGCAGCGTCTCCCTCCCTTAGCCTTCCACCTCCTAGAATTCTCATCTCTACTTATCCAGCCTACACTATACTTCCTACCTGGCTTCTCCCAATCAGCATTTTATTGATCAATTAGTCAGAGCAACACATTCACAACATCCCCAGCAGCTCATTAAGTTGACCCAGTTCTTTCGTAGTACAGAAGGAACTCTGAATTTGATCCTCAGAACAATATATACCAGATATGGCATCCAATACCTGTAGACTCAATACTTACAAGATGCAGGCAAGTGGCTGTGAAGTTCAAGCTTCTTCTCTATTACAAATCCAACCAATCACCAGTCTGACATAAATAAAAACCTCATATTAACACAAAGTAAAATTAAAAATTTTGACTTTGGCAGTATGAGGGGCCACTGGCAGTGGGACCAGGGATTTATCCCTAGGGCATGAATTGGCTTTTTGGTGATGGGGTAAGAGGAAGAATGGGATGGGGAGGTGAGTGGGAGGAGGGGAGGGAGGGGGAACTGTAATAGGTGTGTAAAATGGAAAAAAAATCTTTTAAATAAAAGAAAATAATATTTGATGTCAAAAAGATAATGTCAATAATCTAAAAAGATTTCTTGGAAATAACTATTTTTTGAAGAATGAAAAATCACACATACAGAAATAAATGCTTAAAATGAAGTAAGGATATGAAAGGAAAGTTAATGAAATCGGAAATATGTTTAAGACTATTGAGTCTTCGACTTTACGAAACTGTCAGAGTCGCCAGAGCCCTCTCCTTGCTCTATATTGCTCTGTCAATCATTCAACAATTTCATTGATACTTTACTTTATGACACTAGACAAATTATAAAAGTAAAATTATAATGGAAATTCAGCGCTCTTGTAATAAATTTACAGTTATAATTTGCATTTTTAAAGTGATGGTATACATTAATAGCTTTTCCTGTTGTATTGAGAAAATCTTCAACATACTTAAATGAAATATGAATTAAAGCATAAATAAGTATATAAAGGATAATTATATAATGTGTATTTTGGAGGATTGTACAATAATATCTTCTAGTGTTTCACATTGAAAATGAAGATAGCCAGAGGCTGCCTCCAGCCAGTCCTTTTAATGATAAAGCAGATCATTTTAACAAGAATCTTGTTGAATTTTTGTTCTGGTATGAAGTGGTTTTTTTTTTCATTTTTTTATAACTTTTGATGGGCACTCTGAATCTTAAATCATTTTCACCATTGTCTCTGAACTGATGGTAAACCCATAAAGACTAATTCTCTTGTTATTCTCATACTAAATGCTTATGGCAGATTTAGGTGATGGTGAACTTTTACATAATTAACACAGTATTAAACAACAAGTGTATTTGTACCCCAAATCTGTATCTCCAACTTTAGACCATTAGCTTAGGCTAACTGTATTTGTATATGACACTTTCTGCTGGAGTCCAGCTCTGGATGAGGGCAGGGTCTGAAGATGGGTGGATGAAAGAGCAGCGATGGGGGAATCAGACATGGGATACTTCTTAGTTTCATTTAGGAGAGATAAATAGAAAGAAAGCATACCAGAATCATCCACAGTGGGACAGGTCCCAGCAGAGGATGTAAGGAGTTGGTGCGGGAAGGAAGTGAGGCAGGCCATGGTGATTAGAAGAATTTTGTAGCCTGACTGACTAGCAGCTGGAGTGTTTCTTTATTTATACAAAATTTAGTAAGCAGGGATACATTCATGATGTCCCCAAACAGATCATATCATTTTTGGTTTGGGACATGTGTTTCACTTCCTTTTGCTCATCTTTTAGTCATCATTAACATACTATGACAGAACAGAGTTATCATTTTCAATCATTTTTCCTCACATTTTGACATCATTAATAAACAGAGTTATTATTCTTACTCATTAAACCCATAACCCAATTTTTAAGAATCTAGAGACATATGACAGCCTGTTTGCAGGCTGGTAGCTTTGATTGCTTCAAGGACACTAGAACAAAACAAAATCTTCTAGCTACCACAGGCATTTTGCCATGTCCCAAGCAGTGTATGATTAACTCTTAATGGTCAGAGTGCCCAGAAAAAATCCTCAGGCTAAAACTTCTGCAATTATTATTTAAATTCTGGCATAACATAATGTTTATAATTTTATAGAATTTGTCTATATGTCTAATCCTGGCATTCTGTTGTTCCTTGGTCATATGACATTATTATGACTCTGCATGTGATAACATTTCTAAGAAATGGAGGTTCTGAAGTCTCATTTTTACCATCTTTCCACTCTATACTTTGTTCATCAATACATCTTTGTGTAGGGGAGAGGTATACGCCATGTAATTGTCTGAGTGTACAGTAGAAAGAGGCTTATACTCTGAACTGTGGCCAACTACTCTACTCTACCAAATCTTATTGACCTTTTTAAGTTTACTTTGTTTTGATGATCTCGTTCCTGAGTAAGTACAGGGACAGATGTTTCAAGAATGTCTCATAGCCTCATGAAAAGACCTCTGGCTTCTTCATGTGTCACAATCTCCAAGGCCTAAGGAAGACCTTCAAGTAGATAAGGCTATCTCCCTAAAAGCGGGGGTAATAGTATGTTCAGACATTCCTGGGGAAGCATAGAAGCAGCATTACTGAGAGAAAGCATAAATGATTCATAAGAAAATTTCCATCAATCTAATATCTCCAAATTGTACAAATATTAAAAGTGTCCCAAGTATGTAACAGGTGAAGATGAAATCCAAAGGTGGCATGGCAGCCATCATGTGGCTCAGCTTTGCTGGATCTTTGTCAAGCAGCTTTATGATTTCTGCAATTTCCTTCAGATATGGCTGTGCCAACTTACTTTTACTATACTTTCTATTTTTTTCGACTTCTCTTTAATTAAAAATGTAATTTCATACTATTCTTTATAACTCACTTTTATTTCAAATAAGTTTGTAAGTAACAAGGTAGGCTATCTTACTTTGATTATTATATATGGATACTACCCAACTGTTATTTTAGTTTATTTGTTTTTTAAATAGTATCACAGAAATAGATAACGTTATATACATTAGCAGTGTCATAGATATATCTAGAAAGAATTATTAGCAAAACATCTAGGAATCTAATGATATTAACTCAGTAAAATGTTATAAAAATAATGGATATCAGATAATTTCAGTCACTTAGAAGAAATTAAGATGAGTCTTCTCTCTACTGTATGATGTTGTGTTAGACATACAAGATATATGAATATTGATATTTGTATGATTATGCTTCTTCAATAATTAGGAAGATGTTTCAACCATGTAACAGTATATATCTAAGAATGATGACTTTGGTAGCAACACTGTTGACACTTTGACAATAATAATAAATATAATAGTAAATATGGACTATCCTATATGTAAATTTTACAATAAATATTATCACATTTATTTAATTTTGATTTCATTTCTGTTTTTTCATAAACAAAAGAAAGAACTAGTGATGTTACCCAGAATAAATAAATTTATGAGAAAACAAAAATACATAGGTAACATTTCATTTCTTTAATCTCTGGAACCATAGTGAGTGCAAAATATTTCCATGTTTATTAAGATTTTTAAACCAAATACATTAAGAAAGATAACATAATTTTTATATTAACTACATATGCCAATACATGGCTTCGCTCTGTAAATATTAATTCACTCCTCTTAAAAATTTCTTATATTGTCAGCAGAAAATAATCATCTAAAGAAGTGTGTGTGTGTGTGTGTGTGTGTATGTGTGTGTGTGTGTGCGTGTGTGTGTATGGTGGTATTTTATTTGTACTGAAATGTGATTTTCATTGTATGTTAATAAATAAAGTTGCCTGGGTGTCAGAGCTATTAGAGCCATAGCAAGAGCATGGTGGTGGCGGCACACGACTTTAATCCCAGCACTTGGTAGAAGAGCTAGGTAGATTTCTGTGTGTTCAGGGATACAGCCAGCATTGGAGACATATGCCTTTAAGACCTGGAGGGCAGTACTTACAGGCAGTGATGAGGCAGTCATGTATTTGGATTTACAAACAATGAGAAGGCAGAACAGAAAGACTATTTAAAGACAGACACACAGGAAGTTGCTCTCTTTCGGGGAAGCTAGGAGCACTGCAGGAGGTAAGATTTTAGCTCTGAGCTCTGACCTCTTGGCTTTCTCTTTTACATTGGTTCTGTGTTCCTTATTTTAATAAGACGGTTGGTTACATCAACATATGTGTGTGTGTGTGTGTGTGTGTGTGTGTGTGTGTGTGTGTGTATCTTTGCCTCATGTTTGGGAGCCTATAGGGCACCTGTTGTTACCCATTAAACATAGGTGCTAGGTTGAACACAAGCACTAGAAAAAATAGAACGTATTCTTACTGCTAAGCATCCCTTCAGATCTGAAATAAATTTTATATAAATCATTTGAAATACTTCAATTTATTTTTCAATTCTAAGTGGTTCTAATAATCTATTTAAGTCATATATCATAAGAAAAATATGCCAACTATAGAAGTAATAACAGAAAGAAAATATAATTTTCTGATAAAAATGTAGAAAACTAAATATACGATAAGGGGTATAAGTATGGTATCTAAATATTAAAAGGTTAGAATTTCTGAATATATCATGAAAAATAATGGTACTTTTTGTATTAACTTGTCCTATCAATAAAATATTTTCTTGCCTTATAAGTATTCTCTATTATTTTCAACATTCACATCATACATCAATATTTGCATAATTTATAATGAAGTATTAAATAATATAAACAAAATTTAAGTATCATAGATGAAAGAGTACATATATATGCACATATATATGTATATGTAATTGTCTATATGTAAATATATGTGTATGTGGTTGATATATTATACATTCAAATAAACTTATCTGGGGGTCAGAGAACAGAACAGCCACTATATCAAACATAGAAGTTAGGCAGTGGTAGCATATGCCTTTTTTTCCTAGCCTTGATAGATAATCTTTTTTATTATTAAAGATTTTCTATTCATTTTACATATCAACCTAAGATTCCCCTGTCCTCTCTCCTACTACCTCCCAGCCTCCCCCCCCCAACCCACCCCTCATTCCCACCTCCTCCAAGGCAAGGTCTCCTATGGGGAGTCAGCAGAGCCTGGTACATTCAGTTGAGGCAGGTCCAAGCCCCTCCTCCCTGCACCAAGGCTGCACAAAGTATCCCAACATAGGCACTAGGCTCCAAAAAGCCAGGTCATGCACTAGGGATGGATCCCATTCCCACTGCCTAGAGTTCCCCTAAACAGTTCAAGCTAAACAACTGTCTCACTTATCCAGAGGGCCTATACCATGGGGGGCTATAATGCTGATATGAACATAGTTGGTGGGAATGCAAACTTGTTCAGCCACTTTGGAAATCAGTATGATGTTTCTCAGAAAATTAGGAATCAGTCTTCCTCAATACCCAGCTATACCACTCTTGGGCATATACCTTATGTTTTATTGGGAATCTAACAATGGTTTATATAGTTTGTTTTCCCATTTATGACTAAGGATGTTGAGCAATTCCTTAAATGTCTTTTGGCCATTTGAGATTCTTCTGTTGAGAATTTTCTATTTAGCTCTGTAGCCCATTTTTTAAATTGGACTGTTAGGTATTTTGATGTCTAGTTCCTAACTGTCATCACAGAACCCTCATCCAGTGACTGGTGGAAGCAGATGCAGAGATCTATGCCGGGTCCCAGGCAGAGCTCCAGGAGTTCATATAATGCTGATGTGAAGATAGTTAAACATGTGTCCTTGTGGTATGATTGAACATTCCTTGGGTATATGCCCAAGAGTGGTATAGCTGGGACTTGAGGAAGATTGCTTCCCAATAAAAAGATAAAAAGGCAATGGTCGAGAGGGTGCCTGAGCTGGCCTACTCTGGTGATTGTATAGAATATGTCTTTAATCCTAGCATTCCAGAGGCAGAGATCCATCCTGATCTCTGTGAGTTCAAAGCCACACTAAAAACAGTCAGGCATGGTGAAACACACCTTTAATCCCAGGAAGTGATGACAGGAATCAGAAAGGTATATAAGGCATGAGGACCAGAAACTAGAGCCTTTTTAAGCTTTTAGCAGCAGTACAGCTGAGATCCATTCAGATGAGGACCTAGAGATATTCAGTCTGAGGAAACAAGATTAGCTGAGGAATTAGCAAGGTGAGGTTGGATGTGGTTTGTTCTGTTTCCCTGATCTTTCAGCACTCATCCCAATACCTGGCTTCTGAGTGCTTTTATTAGTAAGACATTTTAAGATTTGTGCTACAATGTGTATATACATATATTTATATATATATATATATATATATATATATATAGAGAGAGAGAGAGAGAGAGAGAGAGAGAAAGATGTGATCACGAGTTACAGAGAAAATACTGAGAAGACTAGTCAAAAGATTTAGTAAATTACTATATGTATACAAAATTTCCACTTCAGCTCAACAGCTAGAGGTCTAAGCAGTATTATAAAACATCTACAGACATAAAAGTGAACAGAACTTTAGTATCTCTATTAATTTATGCATTTTATTCTTCACAAACTAACTCTCAAAGAGTTATGTTTAAACACAAAATATTGCAATATATTCCATTGATTGACTAATGACACCTGAAACATGGTTTTGATAATTATAAATTTTGAGTGAGAAAACAATACCATTGATAATATATAATATTTGAAAAGCATTCCTTTGGGAAGGTAACTAAGTCTTTCCATATTTATATTTTTTCAGTGTATAGCATAAAAATTACAAGGTAAATAATCCTGGTGTTAATCTACTTGAATCAATTTGGTTCAAACGCTACTATGTCTAGTGACTTCCATATACAAACATTGGCACACATATGCTCATACTCACACCAATTAGCCGTACACTCACATATTTATACAGATGAAAAAACAAAAACAGATTCATGAGATGAAGTTTTTAGACAATGATATATAGCTGTATAAATAGATTATACAGCTTTAATGTGGTTATGATAAAACTGCATGATATTACAATGGTTTACATATTTTGCTTTCCCTTTATGACAAATACATCATTATTTTAAGGCCCTGGGGCTTATCTTCCAAACTACACAAGAAATATCACAATCCTCTTTTCTTTTTTCTTTTCTTTTCTTTTCTTTAGCAACCTTATGTTTCACATTTAGTGATCTGCGGATCACTCTTTCAATGTTTAGTCAGCATACAATCATATTTCTTTGTAATATATCATTTTGCATGTGCCTTTCTGTCATCCTTTGCCACATAGAAGAGCTTCAATATTTGAACATAGAAAAAACAATACTTATATAAAAGGTGTAGCAGGAATCTTAAAAGTTCTTATTAATAAAATCAAACCCGAGGCCAGTTATTGGGGTCAATGCTGGTAGATCAGAGAGACAGAACAAGCAGAACAAGCCACAGCTATCTCACCTTACCAGTTCCTCAGCTGGTCCTGTTTCCTCAGACTGGAAGTTTCTGTGTCCTCATCCAGAATGAATCCCAGCTGAACTGTGCTGCTTCAAAGCCTGAAAGCTTAACCAGCTGAATGCTTAACCAGCCACATGCTGAACCAGCCAAATGCTTCTAGTTTCTGGTCCTCATGCCTTATATACCTTTCTGCTTTCTACCATCACTCCCTAGGATTAAAGGCGTGAGTCACCATGCCTGGCTGTTTCCAATGTGGCCTTGAACTCACAGAGATCCCAGATGGATTTCTGCCTCTGGAATGCTAGGATTAAAGGCATGTGCTATCACTGCCTAACTAATGGCTTTTCTGTTCTCTGACCCCAAATAAGTTTATTAAGGTACACAATATTTTGGGAAGCACAATACCACCACAAAAAGGCAAGTTAATAATGTTATTTTATATACCCCGTGATTATGTCTCTTGTTTCAAATTGTCTCTGTTTTAGGTTAAATGAGTAAATTTCTGAAAGATTAGTGCATTAATGGGTAGATTTAATAGTTGAAAACATTTAAATATGCATTTTCCTCATATTTGTGCATGATAATAATTCAACAGTTCAGTGATATGTCTGAATAAGTGTCACATTGCTTTTTTTGATAATGATATTAAAACTCATTTTTTAATTTCATCATTTGTTAAATCATGTTTCAAAAGATAGAAGTAAAGAATGACAGTCAATTTTAGTAAAGTTAGTGTGATAGTGTCCATATTTTAATTTAAAATTATTATATATATAAATTATCCCAGCACAATATTTTGTTTTCTCTGTATATTGACATTTGTGTGTGCTTTATATTAATTTTTTCTTAAACTATTGTCATAAACATTTACTAATATCACTAAACATTGTGTTTTTATGTTAAATATGTACAAGTCACTAAACTGTGTGGATATAAATAATATTAGTAACAAAGAAGTATTATCTGTCATTTAGTATAATGCTGAAGAATGTATACCCAATTTGTACTAGGAAGAATAAGACAGACTAGCAATAATATTTTATGGCCACATAAACAGGTATTTGGTGAACAGCATACTTTATAACATGTGCTAATTATTCTGAAGAAAATAAAAAAGACAAAGGTGCTATTCAACAGGAAGGATATATTATGCACATCCAAAGCCACAGAGAAATGACTGAGTGTGATAGTTAAGACTGTCATGTTGACAGGACCTAAAATAACAAAATAGATGACAATTTCTGTGCATTTCTGTGAGGGAAATCGGGGATCAGTTGACTGAGGTGGGAATATTGACTCTGAGAGCATCACTCTATGGGCTGCAATCCTGCTGGATAAGAAGATAGTGAGTGGGAGACCAGAATTCATTACTCTCTGCTTATGATTTCAGATATAAAGTGAATTGATCTCTTCTGTCCCTGCTGCTAAATCCCTCAAAAAAGTTCTTTAACTTCTTTTGCCACAACAGTGAGAAAAAAGCTGGCAGGGAAGCAGCTCTGATAACAAACCTGGAAATACACGTTGTCCCTGCATTTCTGGATGCTTTTGGAACTTCAGGATCGGAAAACCTGGCTATGTTGAGCAGAATTTAATACATGTCATTATTTTGGTAGTCTTTAACACTAAAATAGCAGAATTAGCTAAGAGAGTGGAGACTAAGCACATGAGATTTCCAAGGGTAAACTGGTTAGTTTTTGTCACCTTGTCTTATCATTTATATTTTAAATTATTCTTAAATTACCTCGATTGTGTTTCTCATATGCAAATCAATTTGGACTGTAAAAATAGCCATGTTTTAAATTGCAAAATATAGAAATAAATAGGTTACTCGGCAGTTAGACAAATAACAACATAATGCTCATCAAGTAACCAGAATGCACTACAGCAGTGACACATTTTAAAATAATATCCATGTGTTATTTAACTAATATTTTCTCCTATATATTCCTTCCATTATAGTATCTAATATTGTGGAAATAAATCATACTTAAAACCATGTCAGTGAGAGATATCATTGTTATGTTTCCATATATTTTAGAGTCAGAGTGAAGACAACTTACATTGTTGTTATTAATAATGTGGCATCCTGGCTTTTCTTGAAAGAAAATTATAGAATTATGTTTTCTAAACTCAAGTAAGAAATGCAACAAAACAAATGAAACAAAAATTGAACAGAATAATAATATCAAAATTATGGCTGTTGTCAATTCCATTTTATTTTTTTAATCCTCCAATTGTGGTCTGATGAGAATTTACAGTCATTTTGAATCACAAATCTACCAAGATATGGAAGTTCTGTTCAGAGAAAAGACAAAATGTCCATTGTTCTTTATAATCTTGCAATTTCACATATTCTCAGGTGGAACTACCAATCATCTGCATTTTTACTTAAGGTTTGTTTCCAAGCTG
This sequence comes from Peromyscus leucopus, assembly GCF_004664715.2. Lineage (NCBI taxonomy): Eukaryota > Metazoa > Chordata > Mammalia > Rodentia > Cricetidae > Peromyscus > Peromyscus leucopus. The sequence goes on along the minus strand of NC_051070.1, from coordinate 17,031,338 downwards.
AAGTTAGAAATCATTTGTAATTATCTAATTCTTTGAATATTTAACATTAAAAAATGCTCATTTTTATATTAACAAATATTCCAGGTTTACACTCACATAATCATGCAATTAGAAATTCACTTATAGGTTTGGTAATTTAATTAAAATTTGTAAATAGAATTACAATAATTGAAAATCAATATGGTTGAATTCATGATTCAATATGTTTCTAGGTACCACTTATAAATAATTACAGTTAAAATACATTTCAATTGTAACTTATGCACAACCCTTTTTGTAGTAATTATTTTTATTAGTTAAGATGAGTTGCATCTTCTCTTGAAGTGCCTTCAGATCAACAATTACAGTTATCTGTAAAATAATCATAATCACATAATTTAAACAAGCACCAAAGTCTAATAGGAAGATAATTTTACAAAGAAAGAGTAGTTTACAGTTAGAAATTTATTCAGAAAACAGCAAATATTATGTATGTACATTGAGACTGGTAAACATTCATTTTATCCTGTTAGATAATTACACAATTCCTAGTTTCAGTCACTTTCTAATTCTAAACATTCTGGTACCATGTTCAATATTACTTTATAAGATCTTATAGCTGTCTGATTTTTTTAATTGTACATGATTAAAAAAACTATCAATAAATGTACTTGAAAAAGCCATATAGGCCAGTGAGTCCTGCCTCTAGGACCTAGGCCCTGGGACACAACCAGCTCCTGGGAACCCCAGCCCCATCTCTGCCCCAGTTACTAGACAGCAGAGAAGACTCCTGCAGGAAGGCTCCCCTACTAAAACTACCTATCAGACCTTGTAATCTAAAGGACCTAATCCCTACCCCAATCCTGCCCATCATCTTGCAACCTCAGTGTCCTCCTGAGAAACATAGAATCTGCCAGCTTCAATTATATCAAGAGCTGAGATTGGACCTAGAGTGGCCCACAGAGATACAGACACAACAAGTACAGAGTGGACAAAGAACAGCTCTCTCAGACACAGGCATCTCTTGTACCTACCGAGGGAAGAGATGGGAAGATGTCAGTGCAAATATTCATAGAACAACACAAAGAGCAGTATGGCATCATCAGCACCTGGTGGTTCTACAACAGCAAGATCTGAACATCACAAAGTAGAAAAAGCAGAAAAAAGCAACCTTAAAATAACTTTATGAAGATGATAGAGGCCTTTAAATAGGAAATGAAAAATTCCCTTAAAGAAACTGAGGAAAAGACAAATAAGCTGGAAGAAATCAACAAATCCCTTAAAGAAAACCAAGAAAAACATGAAAAAACAATTAAACATGTAAAGGAAATCATTCAAGACCTGAAAATTGAAATACAAACAATGGAGAAGACACAAACCTACTGAATTCTGGAAATAGAAAATCTGAGTAAACAGGAATTACAGATGCAAGCATAACCAACAGAATGCAAGAGATGGAAGCGAGAATCTGTGTCATAGAGGATACAATAGAGGAAATAGATTTGTCAGTCAAAGGAAACACCAAAGCCGAAAAAAAACATAACACAAAATGTCCAGGAAATTTGGGACACCATGAAAAGGCCAAACCTAAGAAAAATAGGGATAGAAGAAGGAGAAGAATACCTACTTGAAGGCACAGAAAATATATTCAACAAAATCATGGAAGAAAACTTTCCCAACTTAAAGAAGGAAATATCTATGAAGATACAAGAAGCCTATGGAATACCAAATAGACATATAATGTTAATAGAGGGAAGGATTTCCAGGCTGAACAAGATACATAATGATCCAGGCTAGCCTCTGAAACAAAGTAATGCCCTGGATAAAAAAAAAATGCCCAAATAAGGATAATTTACTAAAATAATAGAGTCCTTGGCTTGATCAAACTATATATGATGAATATAGAAAACATCTTATCTTCAGAAATATGCATGCTTGTTTTGAAATAGAATAAATAAGCAAATAATCATTTCAGCATCTAGAATGTTTTGTGTAAAGTAGGAAAATTAGTTTAATATTTAATATTAGTTTAATATTTTTTGTAAAGTAGGAAATTAGTTTAATATTATGCAAAAGTCTGGCATTGTAGGTTAGAAAAGAAACTAATATTGTGAGTCCATAAATCAAGCCACAAATAATCAAAATTTAAATAAAAAATTAAGGCAAAAACTCTATGATATATTATGCTTCAGAAAAAAAAGGGGTAATGGATCTCATAGGAGAGCCTACTACTGCGACTTCAATAAACTAGTATAATTCCTAACTGCATTCTAAAAAGCTATGCTTATACCCATAATATATTTCTCCCTTCTCATAGTGCATCTCTCATTTCTCATCAAAGTACCTTTCTTTATAACAAGAAAGAATCAATTATAGAAAACCACAGTTGGTCAAAATACAAAAAACAAATGATCATAGATTACCTGTCCCCTAAATTATACATCTATAGCACAATGCCTACATCTAAAGCTCAGGGGCATGGATGAAGAGGGGTAGAGAAATTGTATGAGCCAGAGGACCAATATGATTGTGAGATTGTGACTCATAGAAATAAAAGGGAACCCACCATGCCCCATCAACAAGGCTACCTAAAAAAGTACGAAGTAGAGCAGACATTCTAGCATCGAAAGCAGGAAATATCTCTGGGCTCCACATAATAGAGAAAGAACTACAGACAACTAAGGAATACTGAAGGTAGGACACAGTCCTGAGGAGGGATTAGCTGCCTAATTGTTTATCCAATATCAATTGGTCCATCCTAAAATCATATACATACCAATAATACTCAATGGACTGAGAAAGTTGTATTTATGTATTTAACTGTCCACCCTCATGTGTGTTTCTGTGTCTGTGTGTCTGTTACAATAACAACTAAAGTTAAAAACAAACAAACAAAACAAGCAAACAATAAAAACACCTATGATTTCAAGACTGAGTAAAAAGGGCATATATGGAAGCATTGGAGGGAAGAAAGAGAAGGGGGATTATATAATTATATTTTAATTCAAAATAAAATTGAGGAATGTGAATTCTTCCAATATATAGTATCTTTAGAAGTTTTAAGTTCAGAAGTGTGTAGCTGAGAAGGACAGAGATAGAGTCTGTGGTAAGAGCAGCATTTTAGGATAGGTTATGTACTGATATGCTAAGAATATTTACAGATGTTGAGGGGCTGTGTAGTACTGATATATATATCAGTACTGAACAAGATACATAATGATCCAGGCTAGCCTCCAAAACAAAGTAATGCCTGGATAAAAAAAAAAAATGCCAAAATAAGGATAATTTACTAAAATAATAGATAGAGTCCTTGGCTTGATCAAACTATATATGATGAATATATAAAATATTTTATCTTCAGAAATATGCTGGAAATAGAAAATCTGAGTAAACAGGAATTACAGATGCAAGCATAACCAACAGAATGCAAGAGATGAAAGGGAGAATCTGTGTCATAGAGGATACAATAGAGGAAATAGATTTATATATATCTCTATATATAAATATATATCTATATATATTTACTGAAAGGCTCTGGACAAGGAGGGATATTGTTGAAAAAGACTGTAACAGAAAAGTTTATGAAACTACAACCAAATGACTTGAGAATATAAATAAGAATACGTCTCTCTAATGCAAAGCAAGTGAGAAAGAACATGACAGACTTATTTCTAGTCATTTGGGAAACAAAACAGTACTGTTTGTCAATCTCCTGTTTTTATTACATTATGTAATAGGAGACAATTTCTCTGGTGAGAATGAGAAAGAAAGTGATATTATCAAGTTTCCCAGTGCCTGAAATTGCTTTTGAAATCTATTGTTAGTGAACGAGACAAACAGATGATGCTGCAGCATTTAAGGGCATTGTTCAATGGACATTTCTCATCTGTGGCTATGAATTTATGATAAAACCCATTTGTGTAAGCACCATTCAAACGCCCCTATAGTGAGTAAAGGCACATGATGTTGTAGATGTGAGCTCTAACTACAGGAGATTGTTGCCAGTTTTAAAAGTTTGCCTTAAGTGATAAGTCAGAAACATTTAGAATCAGTAACAAAGAAAAAATGTAAAGAAGAATGTAACCTAAATGCCAATAATAAGACAAAACAGGGAAGAGCTGCACCCTTCCAGAAAACAGGAATTGAGAGAATTTTAGTGAAAAATAAAGCAATACGATTTTCTTTTCCTACTGTGGTTGCACTTTGGTTTGCCTTTGTTTCTGTTTTACATTGGCAGTTTATGCTCATTTATTTTGTTTTGTGTTTTTTACTCACAGCGGAACTAAGCCTGATTAACACACTGGCAGTATTTCAGAGAAACAGAGTGGTAATTCCCCACTTTTCATGTAGAATGAATGCCAGTGTAATATACTGTACTTAATGGCAAAAGAAGTATAAAATTCTCCATGAACACTTTTTAAAAAGAGAACTTTCAATTAGAGTTCTAGTATTTGTTAATTTTCAGAAATTGTCAGGTTTGAGGTAGCACATATAATTTTGAAGTATGAACCGATAGTAAAGAGAAGATTGGTTATGAAAACTGAACTTAAATTTCATTTATTATGTTTACCTATTTTTCACATGTGTGACTAGTTTCAATATTAATTGTCAGATGAAAATAAACACAGTAACTGAGGGCAATTCTGGGTGGTTTGCTATTTTAGGTATTCTGAGCACCAAAGTCTTTTCATTTAATTTTAAAAATCATTCTTAAAAATTCATAAAACTAGCTGGGCGGTGGTGGCTCACACCTTTAATCCCAGCACTCGGGAGGCAGAGCCAGGCGGATCTCTGTGAGTTCGAGGCCAGCCTGGGCTACCAAGTGAGTTCCAGGAAAGGTACAAAGCTACACAGAGAAACCCTGTCTCAAAAAAAAAAAAAAAAAAAAATTCATAAAACTAGAAAATAAGTAACAGAATAGAGATCTCACTGACTCTCAAGTGTATGGTGGTATTTTATTTGTACTGAAACGTGATTTTCATTGTATGTTAATAAATAAAGTTGCCCAGGATCAGAGCTATTAGAGCCATAGACAGAGCACAGAGCGTGGCGGTGGTGGCGCACACCTTTAATCCCAGCATTTGGTAGAAGAGCTGGGTAGATTTCTGTGTGTTCAGGAATACAGCCAGCATTGGAGACATATGCCTTTAAGACCTGGAGGGCAGTGTTTACAGGCAGTGATGAGGCAGTCATGTGTTTGGGTTTACAACCAATGAGAAGGCAGAACAGAAAGACTATTTAAAGACAGACACACAGGAAGTTGCTCTCTTTCGGGGAAGCTAGGAGCACTGCAGGAGGTAAGATTTTAGCTCTGAGCTCTGACCTCTTGGCTTTCTCTTTTACATTGGTTCTGTGTTTCTTATTTTAATAAGACAGCTGGTTACATCTACATCTGGCGTCTAGGGCTAATATCTAAGATATATAATAAACAACAAACAAACAAACAAACAAACAAACAAACAAACAAAAAAACCCTGGACATCAAGAAAAAACCATGCAGAAAATTCTCAAGAGATGAAATGAAAATGGCTGACTACCACTTAAAGACATGTCCTATATCATTAGTCATCAGGGAAACAAAAATCAAAACCACATTGAGACTTCATCATACTCCAATCAGAATGATCAAGATTAATAAAACTAATGACATCCAGAGGATATGGGGTAAGGGCAACACTTATCAAGTGTTGGTGGGAGTGCAAATGGTAAGAAACGTTTCATTTCCACAGGATGTTCTGGGAGGACCAAGTATGCAGCTTTCAGGAGTCATTGCAATCTTTGGAGTAGGCTTTTTGTTGATGCCATTACCTTTATTTGTTAGTGGCCCTACAAGCAACAACAATAAATTCCCTGGGACACAACATTTGAATTAGAGGAGATCACCTGTTTGGTCTTTCTTAATTACATTATTTGAAGTGAATAAACATTTTTTCATGTCTCTCCAAGAACAATTACCAAACACAGGTCTCATTAAATTGGCTAGCCAGGTCATCTGCTCATCCATTTTCCAGAATGTCGTAAATTTGTGATCCCCCTGCCTCAACATCATGGGTTATCCCTATTACAGGTCTATATCCTCATGTTCATTAGACATAGAATGTTGATACAATTCCTTTTGATGAAAACATGATGTTTATTTCCTGTCACTCATTGAGAGTCAATACCAACTGTATTCTGTTCCTGATTTTCAGGTTGGATGCTCTTTTTTATTCAGACTTCCTAAGGTAGCAAATCACACAACATTGTCCTACAATTACTATGTTTACTATGATTTGACAACTAATATCTAATATTTCAAGTAGTTCATACTTGTAAAGAAATAGTCAAAAATAAATAAATGAATTTTAAGTCAAATTATAATTAATCATTCCTTTGGTACTGCTTCATCACTTCAAAATTATATATTCTACATCAACCCTGATAATTTCTGAAAATTACCAAACATTAAATCTCTAATTGAAAGTTCTCTTAAAAATAAGTTTAGAAAGAATTTCATATTAAGAACAGTACTTCTGAGTCTGGGTTACCTCACTCAGGATATTTTCTAATTCCATCCATTTGCCTGCAAACTTCATGATGTCATTGTTTTTCTCTGCTGAGTAGTACTCCATTGTGAATATGGCCACATTTTCTTTATCCATTTTTCATTTTAGGGGCATCTAGGTTGTTTCCAGGTTCTGGCTATTACAAATAATGCTGATATGAACATAGTTGAGCCTGTGTACTTGTGATATGATTGAGCATTCCTTGGGTATATGCCCAAGAGTGGTATAGCTGGATCTTGAGGAAGATTGATTCCCAATTTTCTGAGAAACTGCCATACTGATTTCCAAAGTGGCTGTACAAGTTTGCATTACCACCAATAATGGAGGAGTGTTCTCCTTGCTCCACATCGTCTCCAACATAAGCTGTCTTCAATGATTTTTTTATCTTAGCCATTCTGACAGGTGTACGATGGTATCTCAGAGTCATTTTGATTTGCATTTCCCAGATGACTAAGGATGTTGAACCTTAAATATTTTTTAGTCATTTGAGATTCTTCTGTTAAGAATTCTTTGCTTAGCTCTGTAGCCTGTTTTTAAATTGGACTGTTAGGTATTTTGAAGTCTAGTTTCTTGAGTTCTTTATATATTCTGGAGATCAACCCTCTGCCAGATGTGGGGTTGGTGTGTAGTGAGTAGCCATTCCAGCTTTGATCTGGAAGTTCCAACCCCCACTGTGTAGGCTGTCATTTTGTCTTATTGACAATGTTCTTTGTCCTACAAAAGCTTCTCAGTTTCAAGAGTTTCCATTTATTAATTGTTTCTCTCAGTGTCTGTGCTACTGGTGTTATATTTAGGAAGTGATCTGCGGTGCCAATTTATTATAGACTACTTCCTACTTCCTATTTTCTCTTCTATCAGGGTCAGGGTAACTGGATTTATGTTGAGGTCTTTGATCCACTTGGGCTTTTGTTTTTGTTCATGGTGACAGATATTGATCTATTTTCATTCTTCTACATGTTGACATCCAGTTATGCCATCACCATTTGTTGAAGATGCTTTCTTTTTTCCATTGTACAGTTTTGACTTCTTTGTCAAAAATTAGGTGTTCACAAGTATGTGGATTAATGTCAGGGTCTTCAATTCAATGCCATTGGTCCACATGTTTGTTTGTTTGTTTGTTTTGCCAGTAGCAAGCTATTTTTATTACTGTAGGTCTATAGTAGAGCTTGAAGTCAGGGATTGTGATGTCTTCAGAGGTTGCTTTGTTGTACAGGATTCTTTTAGCTATCCTTGGATTTTTGTTTTTCCATATGAAATTGAGTATTATTCTTTCCAGGTCTGTGAAAAATTGTGTTGGGATTTTGATGGGGATTGCATTGAATCTGTAGATTGCTTTTGGTAAGATTACCATTTTCACTATGTTAATCCTACCTATCCATGAGCACGAGAGATCTTTCCATTTTCTGATATCTTCTTTAGTTTCTTTTTTCATAGACTTAAAGTTCTTGTCATACAGGCCCTTCACTTACTTAGTTAGAGTTACCCCAAGGTATTTTATATTATTTGTGGCTATTATAAAGGGTAATGTTTCTCTGATTTCTTTCTCAGCCCTTTTATCATTTGCATATTGGAGGGCTACTCATTTTTTTTTTGAGTTGATCTTGTATCCTGCCATGTAATTGAAGGAGTTTATCTGTTCTGTATAAAGATAATTTGTGTAAACTATATCGTTCTATTTTTTTATAATTTGTCATTTTATGTGGATATTTTTGATACTGTTTTGTTAAGCAAAAGCAACAGAAACTAAAAGTTTAGATAGTTGATATTCAAAGACTGATATTACATTGTGCTGAAGTTGTTAAAAATTTGTCTTCATGATTGACTTTCAGAGATTTTAATACTTTAAGCACACATACCATAATTGCTCCCATTTGTCACAATAATATTGGGGAAAGAAATTATGTTTGGCTTAAAGGATTTAGGCCATAGAACATAGATAAAATGGTGGATAGAAGTACTACTAGGATTAGAAATTTTCAAACAGTAAGAAGTGTGGGGATTCGGAAAACAAGGGAAAAGGGGAGAGTTCACCAATATGAAGGAGTATCTAGCAATCCTTTTAAAAATTAAAGGCAAACAGGAGTTTTAGGGTAGACACCCCACTAAACTAGAAGATATTGGTCTTAAAATAATTACCACTAAACCAAAACTCTTGCGACAAGTGTGGAATATCTCTGTAGGTGTTGTTGGTCAAAGAGATCCTGGTGGCTTCTCAAACACCGCAGGCTGTTCTCACACATGCTGGTTGTGCAATAGCACTAGGGGGTGTGTCTCTGTTTCTGGGTCATTGACACATCTCGGGTGACACAAGTAGAAATATAGAATAATCAAGCCAGTACTGAGCTGGAAGCTTCCCTGTTGCTGGCTAGCTCTCTCATTGTCAGATGGTACCATGCAGGTTGCTGGGGCTCGTAAAGGCATCGACGATCTTATGCAGATGTGAAATCTATGAAGAACAATGTCAACCTGTGAGAGAAAATGACATTTGGGATTTATCATTCATTTTTTCAAGGAGAAAAGAGATAAATTTTACTTTCATGTGTTTTTTTCCTGGGAAACATGAAAAACATATATTCACCATAGTTTTCTATGATTACAAGGCCCATTATGATTACAAAGAAAAGATTAATCCAAAGTGTATCTTAGTCAACATCACTGAAAAGCACATACCAGCAATGCTGACAACTCAAAAAAAAAAAAAATTAAACCCATAGAGCTACTGACCCACAGTTCAGACAACAACCCACCTATACCCCCAGAAAACAGTTTCTGTAATATAGCCTTGGAAAAGGGCACTGTGTATCTTGTAGCTTTCAGATGTACCTACGCTTTCTACATTTCATGAGCTTCCTAAGCCTTCCAAATTTCTTTAGCTTCAAGAGTTTATAAGCTTCTAGGAAGCAATTGTTCAACTCAGATTTGTATCTTGATGGTATTCCATCTTTTCTGATTCCTAAACTTCTTCTATTTCTTTCTCTGTGATCTTATATGAAGTTTTATAGGGTAATGAAGACCTCTGATTACTTTCTTCTACTTATTGTCATAACACTAGTGCTACATTTACCTTTCCCTTTTTTATTTAGTCTAAGACTACTTATTGAGTGTTGCTTCCTATGTTCAGGTTAGACCTTCCTGCCATTTAAGCCTTTCTTAGATACTTCCAAAGATATATTTCTGTAATATCTCTGAGTCAAGTCATGTGGACAATGATGAGTACCAATCATGGAAACTAACTCAAATGTTTAGAAAGCAATTTTACAGATACAGCAATTTCATTGAATAACAAAATACATTTCTTCAACATTAGGTTCTGTTAGCTCCCCTGCCACATATTTATCCATGATTTACATTACAAGATATGACTTCCCTTTATAAACCTGGCTTTAGGTCTAACTTGCAAATGGTTGGTTGCAAAAATAATGGTCAGGTCACTCTCAGACCACAGGGCACACTTTGGCACAATTGATACACATATTGTTAGTGTCTCAAGAAAGGTCAATTATTTGACAGTACTGTTTGTGTCTATTATCCACAAGCAGCCAGTTCAGTCTTCTTCTGGCAGTATAAATCCAGATAGTAGAGAAGGATATTCGAGTTTGGTCCCATGCTAATTTTTTTCATGTCTTGAAGCCAAAATATATGGTATCTTGAGCAAGGGGGTCTTAAATATTTATTCTTTCCCTCAACCACCAACATGACTAATAGTTATTCTTGTTTGTGGACACCTGTACAAAATCCATTCGAAATTTACATGAATTTTCCAGAGGACGTAATAAATAAATCAGAAAATGGATTGGTGATTTTAAGTACAAGTGGAATGAAATAATTGGGGTGATTAAAAAGATAAAAGATTAATGATGCTAAAAATCTACTCTGAAATTAGAAAGTCAGAACTTTGTACTAAAAACTAAGAAATTTATATGCTTAGTATTATGCTTTGTAAAATATAACTCAATGGCATCATGCTTTATAAAAATAATGAATCAAAATAATTTTATAGAAAAATAGTGATGAAGTATTATTTTCTTTCATGTCAAACTTTCCTTTAATAAATTTTTTAATTTGAAAATGTGTCTTCACTGAGCCAGACTTATTACATGTTATATTTTTCACTTGAGATTTTATTTCCTTGAAAAAGTTGCTATTTGTGGTAGATTTGTGTCAGTAGTATAGAAAAACTGGTCCACAGAAAACACTTTTGCTGCTGCATCTTTAAATTTCCGTTATAGTACACATTACATTATCCACTTAAAGAAAGCACAGGAATAATGAATTTTAATGAGTCTAAGAGTGTTGGTGTTGAAAGCTTTGAAAATGTCAAGTTGTTTTGAAGTAATATCTTTCTCATTAATGTTTTGTATCTTACACTTCTGTGGAGATTGGTAAAGTCACAGATGCTTTGAAAGCTAAGAGTAATTAATTAATTAAGGCAAAGAGAAGTATTTCTTCAGTATATATGTTTAAAGCCACTTTATATTTAAACTCCATTTCAATAACTTTGTTTTTATTCTTAGTGATATGCATATACACACATATATGGATAAAATCATTTAAAATTATGGTTCTATTATTTATCTATTTTTGACTTAGACTTCAATTTCTGGTCACTTAGTCTGGCTATGTGATTTCATAAGGGTAAGACAGAACATCACAGCTTCACAGAAGTACAGGATTGGGAAGCAGATTTTTGTATGTAAAAGGGATAGGGTAAAAAGAGACAGATGAGTGGAACAGAGATAGATAGACAGATATAGAGAATATAGAGTAATATACTTTGTAGATGTAAGAACTCAATGTTAGAATCCACAAATGCCTACAGGCACCCCACTGTGACAATGTCTGTGTGTCCATAGCTAACAGACTGCCTCATGCAATGATCTTTCACTTTAAGAAGTGACATGACATCAGAGATGTTACTAGTGGGGAATATCCTGCTCTCAACTCTCTTCCCTGTTTCCTGGTTGGGAATCCAAAACCCTGGCCACAGTTTTGTGGAGTGAAACATTCCCCATGGTCAAAAACGTGTGAGATAAGATTCCCACATCTTGTAAGTAGGCCCTGAATTCCTTTCTTCAGAATTCCTCCCATGAGGTCTTTCTCTGGTATTAGGGCTTAAATTCTCCTCAGAATTTCTTCCATGTTGTTGACTACCTACATATGTATCTATGTATCTATCTATCATGTATCTACCCACCTACCTACCTATCTATCATTTATCATACATTAAAATCTGTTGGCCTCAAGAAACAATCTGAGTATTGATGACATCTATTGTATCCAAGAACAATAGTTTCATAGTCATGCCCCCAATGAGACTTCCTCACCTCCTAATAGCCCAATATATTTTCACGAATAGACAAAGATTTCATCAATGAATGATTTAATTGAGGAGGATAAATTATTCATATTCCAATAATCTCTTCAAAACAAGATATCTCAGCAACAATGCATTGATAACCAATCCTTCATCAAATGACATTGTATAGTTTGTATCCACACTATAACATGTTACCTCTGGTTCTCAAAGGCTTATGCTCATCACTTAATTGAAATTTTATTTAGAGCTTTCCCAACAGTTTCCAAACTTTCAGTAGTTTTGGTATTTCACAAAAATGCAAAGTGCAAATTCTAATTATATACCTTTATAAATGCAAAACTAAATGCATAATAAAATCAACTTAAATATTGCAATATTGAATTATGCTATAGGACTGCCTATTTCTTTTCAAAGATGAAAAACAATGGCACAGAAAGGAGGGATGTAACCAGCACAAAATATAATGCTTTTAAGGCACACATTAAATGTGATGGGTTCCATACCTAGCATTCAGAGCACATGGAGCCATGATGTGTGCTTTCAGTGGAATAGGCAGCCATGCTCTACCCAGCTGCAGATCATACCATCATTTTGTTGTTCTGGCTTTTCTGAGTATCTGCAGATTTGCATATCTCTTTATTCTCATCATCTCTAACTTGTTGGTGTTTGATAAAAGTGTTATTTCATGTTTACCTTCATGTGTAACACTCAGGGGCTATTGTCAGTGACACCATCCACTCAGCCATACACTGAATAGCCTCTAAGGTTCCTTTGAAATCCCATTAGAAGATTCAGAGGCACACAACTTTTAGGTCTGGTCAATAACATTTTGCAGATGACTCTCAGATTTGTCAGCAAGAGCCATGTGTTGGTCTCTTTAAATTATTGATATTGTGTGTGGAATATCAACAGTGAGAATTCAGTTCTTTGTCTTCTGTATGAGTAGGATTCACAGGGACTTACTTCTCAAATGTAACATTATCACTTTTTCACCTTCTATTCCATGAGAAATTGGATATTCAGTGTTCCCGGGATGCACTCTAGGCCTCATCTCTTTGAAAATTACTTATCTTCATTTCAATACTGCTAATTTATTTCACAATACATTCTATGGTATATGATTTTAATAATAGTATTTTCTGAGCAAAGCTATATATTTTGTCATACATTTCTGCTTTTCTTTTGTTTATAATCCTGAGTAGACGCCTAGCCAAAACCTTCTAGAAACACCCATGCCACACAATGAATATTATAATGCTTTGAAGTTCCCTATGTTAGATTAACTAACTATAATTTAAAAAATACACAAAGACAGGGATAAAATGGAGAGAAGATGTTTGTCATCATATGGCATGAATTATCCTGATTACCATGTGAAATCCAATGGGCACAGTCTTCGCTCTTCATACATCTGCTTTCTGAAATTACTATTATGGTCTTCAGAATTTCCCAGGAAGTTCTGCTAGCCTCTTCATGTATCCCTAGTCTGAATCTCCAGTCTTTTTTAAAACACTTGCTACAAAACAATTGTAAAGTCTTCTAAACCATGTGACCAAGTAGAGTTACAAAATTATCTGCATATTTTGGTACCACTTTTCTGATTTAGCTTTCCTTTGCTATAGCAAAATATGTGAAAATAAGAACAGAAAGGAATGTTGTTTATTATGTCTCAGTCTGAAGACATTTGGTCAGATTGCTTCAGGAATCAAGTGACATGGCACTTCATTGTAAGGCACATGAGAGACAGAATCAGTTAGCTTACAACAGACAATAGAGAGGTTAGTCTTCCAGTATTAAATTTTCTACCATGGGCTAATACCCTATTGAACTAGAAATTCATTAATATTTTAGTGTGTTGATGAGATAAATCAATCGAAATATCCTCCCAGTCATGATGCTCTGAACATTGGTCCATTGGGATCAAATTTTCAATATACAAAGTTTTGTAGAAATTTCTCATGGGTTTATAACACCACAGAAGGAAGCTTAACGTTCAAGATAATTAATTTCTCAATTAAGATCATATAGAGTATGTGCAAAAAGAGAATGCATTAAAACATTACTGCAATATATAGATGGATATATAAAGAGTATCACAGTCATTGTTTTTCAAAAGTAAAGGTACATGATGTGCATTTCTCAAAGTAGCTTTTTACTTAATAATTTTACATGTTAATGTGCTGTGGATATCGCTCTATATAAATAAAACACTGATGGCCAATGGCCAGTGACTAGACAGGAAGTATAGGCAGGACGAGGAGAGAGGAGAATTGGGGAAACAGGAAGAAGGAGGGGGAGACACTGCAGCTACCGCCAGGACAAGCAACATGTAAAAACGCCGGTAAGGCACGAGCCACATGGCAAGATATAGATTTATAGAAATGGGTTAATTTAAACTATAAGTACAGTTAGCAAGAAGCCTTCCATGGCCATACAGTTTGTAAGCAATATAAGTCTCTGTGTTTACTTGGTTGGGTCTGAGTGGCTATGGGACTGGTGGTTGAGAGAGATTTGTCCTTACTGTGGGCAAAGCAGGAAAACTCTAGCAACATTAATGAATGGCTAAGATGGAGGAAGTTGAAAGCTTAAAACCTATGGGTACAAAATCCAGGCCCATTTGACCACTCTGAGGACAGAAGCATCAGGATATTTATTTATTATAGATAATAATCTGGGGTGCAATAAGTCACTAGAGGATACAGCTGAGAACATTTGGTCAGGCCATGTCATCCACAACTTCTGTCACTGAGTTTCTATCCAATAAGTTCAAGAGAACCCCATTTGAAAAACAAAAAAAAAAAAAAAAAAAAAAAAAAAAAAAAAACAAAAAAAAAGAAGAAAGAAAACTGGCAGTGATATACATTTACTCTCCTTTGGAAGAAGTCTGTAATTTGCTGTGGGATGGTCTTTCTGTATGCTATGAATATGTGTTGCTACTATTGGTTAATAAAGAAGCTGCAATGGCCTATGACAAGGCAGAATAGAGCCCGGCAAGGAATCCAAGCAAAAATACAGGCAAGAGAAGGAAGGCAGGGACAGAGAAGATACCAGCCTGCTACCCAAGGAGCAACATGGCAACAGTCTGGTAATACCATGGCTATGTAGCAAAACATAGATTAATAGAAATGTGTTGAATTAAGTTATAAGAGGTTGTTAATAATTAGCCTGAGCCAGGGGTTGGGGATTTAGCTCAGTGGTAGAGTGTTTGCCTAGCAAGCACAAGGCCCTGGGTTCAGTCCTCAGCTCCGACAAAAAAAAAAATTAGCCTGAGCCATGGGCCATAAATTTGTAATTAATATGAGCCTCTGTGTGTTTACTTGTGACTTAGCGGCTGTAGGAGCTGGTGGGACAGAGGAAGACTTCCAGCTATAGTAATTACATGTTTTATTGTACTTAAATAACCTAGCAATCCATGTGAATGCAACACAATCAATAAGTTAATATTGTGATGGGTGATGGTGCTTTGCATACTGTGAATGTGTGTTGCTCCCATTGGTTGATAAATAAAATGCTGATTGTCCAGTAGCCAGGCAGGAAGTATAGGCGGGATAAATAGACAAGGAGAATTCTGGGAACAGGAAGGCTGAGTCACGAATCTCCAAGCAGACACAGAGGGAACAAAATGACAAGGCACCAAGCCATGTGGCTAAACATAAATAAGAATTATGGGTTAATTTAAGTGTAAGAGCTAGTCAATAATAAGCCTGAGCTAATGGCTGAGCAGTTATAATTAATATAAACTTCTGAGTGATTATTTTACACATGGCTGTGGAGTCTGTGGGGCTGGGTAGGACCAGAGAAAACTTCAGCTACACTATTGTGATTAACCTGCTGTAAGCTAATTTCTTGATTGTCTATCTCCTTCAATTGGAAGTACTTTATTTAAGTAAGAAAACATCATACTTGCCTAAAATATTATTTGTTTAGCATTTTTCAAACAAAAATTG
Source organism: Peromyscus leucopus (assembly GCF_004664715.2). Taxonomy (NCBI): domain Eukaryota; kingdom Metazoa; phylum Chordata; class Mammalia; order Rodentia; family Cricetidae; genus Peromyscus; species Peromyscus leucopus. The sequence goes on along the minus strand of NC_051070.1, from coordinate 17,015,550 downwards.
TTGCTGTCATTTTTCTTCCCTACCCCCTTGCATTTCTTGTGCCTTCTCATCCCCTGAGGTATCCTTCCAGTTTCTGGTCACATGTACACTTTGCCTCTCCCCTTCTCAGGCTTCTCAACAACTTTTAGTCCCTCGGTCAGTTTCACGGTGTATTCCCACTCTCACAGCCCTCTGATTTTCATATACACAAACAATAGAAGTTAGGGTTCACATTTGAAAGAGAACATGTATTTATTTATCTTCTGAGATGTGGGTCATGCCATTAATGCTTCATTATTTAAAAGATGCATTTATTGATTGTTGTCAATGTGTGTGTGTTCCTACCTGAATTCAAGTGTAAGTTGTATATGCAGGTGCCTATAGAGGTCAAAGAAGAGATGAGGTACCCTGCAATTGGAGTTTAGGACATTGTAAGCCACCACATATGCATGCTGAAGATCAAATCTTGGTCTTTTGCAAGAGAAGTAATCACTTTAAAACCCAGAGCCAACTTTCTAGCCCCCTCGTCACTTGATTATATAATTTCTAGTTCCACCTATTCTTCTTACAAATTAGTAATGATATTTTTCTTAGCATCCGAGTAAAAGTCATTGTCATACATTTTCATGATCTATTTTTCTTCTCATTGAAATTGTTAAAAATTGTTTGCCTATCCCTGTGGTAAATGCTCTTACAAAGCAACTTAAGTTCAGAAAGGATTTATTTTACCTCACAGTTAATGTACAGTCCATCAGTTTGAGGATGTCAGGGCAACATGTGTTTGAAGAAGTAGGTGAAATTGCAGTTACAATTGAGAAACAGTGAGTGATAAATACAGAATGCTTTTCAAGTCAGTTCTTCACGTGTACAGTTCAACTCCCAGCTGGAGAATGGTACCACCTACAGTGTATGTGTGGAGTCTCCCCTCCTCAGTTGACACAACCAGAGTAAAACCTCCAATTCCCAATGGGTTTTCCGGGAGATTTCCCGATTCTACCTCCTATCAGTTTGACTGATGTCTAGCCTGATAACCAACTGGTGAATACTGAAAGGTGATTTTATGCAGGAAATCATGTTCTCGCAGAGATCTTGCAGCTAACATTCGGAAAGAAAACATCTTTTGCCTCTAAAAACTGTTGACTTTACAGGAATAAAGTAAAAGCAACACCACTAAGTGCTGTTGGAAACATGGGTCATGTGGACCTCCCACAAGCTGCTGATGAGGGTGTTTCAAGCTGCAAACATAAGAAAACTTCATCTATTGTTCCCACAAAGTTTTCAACAGGCTTTTGAAGGCAGCTTTTATTATTCACACATAAATATTTTGTACCGTTTTAAGTCCATTTCCAAATACTTCATTGTATATGTTATTTGCTACTTCCCACTGTAATGGATCTGTAATCTACTCAAGAAAAGACTGATCTTCAGTGAAAGTTTATGGAGAATATCTGTATAAATATTCTTTCATGTTTAGAGTACTGCAGTTCAAGAATGTATCTCTTGTATTTGGGTTTATGTACAAAATGACTCCTAACATGCATGTATGCATGCTTGTATATAAATATATACAATATACTTCCATGTCAACAAATGAAAACATATACATAATGAGCATGAGTACATAGATTAGCATGTGTGTGAATATAGTTGAAAGAAAAAGGGAAGGGCATTTGCTACTCTTATATTTTCCTATGTCTGTTCATGCACATATTCTGGAAAGATTATAAAAGCTTGTTTCTGAGAGATAGATATCCTCTGTTACTACATTAGATTCTAAACCTACTTTTAGAAAACAGTTTCTTATGCAAAATTTACACTTCTCCAAAGACTCATCTGAAACTTACCTTCTAACAGTGTTCAAATAAGGAAGAATGTGTAAATTCATGGACAGTGTGTTTTCCATCAAGATAAAGGACATATAAGTTAACTCTATTGAAGGATTTCAGTTTTTTATTCTAAAATAAAGGTCAAATGTACTAATTTCCCACAATATTTAGGTTTCCTCACTCCAGAGTTTCTGTTAAAGACTATATATGCAGACACTCATCTTGAGCCAGATATGTTATCCCTGTTGGATTTATGGCAAAATGAATTGGAAAAATATGCTGATTTTTGTATGACTTGTTCTGACAAGGTAATAAAATATTTTGTTACTGACTCGGGAATAAAATGTATTTTAATGGCATCATAAATCTTTGCTACCGTAGCTTATTAGCTGGCAAGTTAAAATTTCAATGCATTCTCAGTTTTTGACATTTACTGGTTCTGTGTCATTGAACAGTGTCCTAAATCTCTAGGAATTCTATAGCAAAGTCCCATAAACAGGTGGCTAAAAATGGTTATGCTTTCCCAGTTTGGAAAGATCCAATTCTGAAATCAAAGGAACAAAGGGGTACATTTTCTTCAAACTCTGGCCAGTGTCCTTGACTCTTTTCCCTGCTAGGGTAGTCATCATCCTCTGAGTTGGAGAAAGCAATTCCAGTCTCTGTGTCTTTCAGTGCATGCCATATTTTCATTATGACTAAATTTCCATATTCAAATAGACCTCATACAAAATGTCTGTCACACTGAATTCATTTTCAGCAATTATATTGCTAAATTATTTTGAATTTAGTGAGGGAAGGGTCTCCAGCAAATGATATGAGGGATATGATTCAACTGATTTCAAGTCATTATATTTACAAATGCTGCCAGTTCATTTTAAATTGGATAATTACTAACATGATCCTAAGAATAAATAGATTGTTATAAGTAATCAATGAATTTATGTTTATATTAGCTGTTACATTTCTCTTATGATGACGCTGTGCACACATGATCATAAAATATATCAGTTGGTCAGTGAGAGAAGAGTTGCTAAACTTATAAATAATATCAAGTTAGTTCAATGTGAAGAATATGTCACTAAAATTGACAATTTTACATTTAGTATGTGTGTTTTCACCTAGGTGTGTTAAAACTATATTTGTAAAAGTGAGACCTTCAACTTTAACAACCTAGAGACTTTGAATTTTAAGTGAAATTTCTGAATGATTCAGAAAATAACAAGTCAGGGAGGTAGGTAGGCTAGGCTAACTGCAACTGCAGATTTTCATTTCTCCCGCTGTTCCTCCAAATTTACCACCTGACTTATCCCAGCTCTGTAGCAAACGTCCTGCTGTGTTTTCTCCCCGAATCTATGCTCCCATTCCTACAGGACTATTCAGTTCCTAGTTTAACACTCTGCTTCTCTCTCTCCTGTTCACCCCCCCAACGCCACCTCCCTCACTACTAGTCCATTCCTATTCTTTATTTCTAGCTCCTGATACCTAGAAACATATTTTATAGGAAACCCAAATGACCACACATATAGGATCTCAGGAGAATTTCCCAGCAGGCAATACAAAGCCACAGCAGTCTGGAACAGAGAGGACAACAGATACCAAGGAACAAAATGCCCATCCAACAGAGATCAGATATCAGCAAGAGGAATTACAATCCGCTCAAACCTGCATGCCTAGACCTAAACATTAAAACAAAATCAGTAACAGCCAGGACTCTATTTATGGACTAGTGTTCAGCAGTCCTAATATGGCAGGCCCTGAGTATTGCAAAATAGCAGAAGCAGAAGGAAAAGCCCTAAAAATAGACTTTAAAAATATGATAGAGGGTGTTAAAGAGGAAACTGAATGAATCTCTTACAGATATCAATAAAAACATTAAAAAAGTAGAAGGAAATTAACTATTTTAAGTTAAAGAAAAATGATAAAATAACCAATAAAGAAACCCCATTCTGAGGATAATTTGGAAATAAATTAGGAACTGGAACAGGAACCTCAGAGGAAAGCATCAATAACAGAATACAAGAGCTGGAAGAGGGGATCCCAGTCAATAAAGACACAAATAGAAGAAATCAATACTTCAGTCAAAGCAAAGGTTAAATCCAAAAGAATAAAGAAAGAAAGAATGAAAAAAAAAATAAAATTTTGCTCTAAACATCCAGGAAATCTAGGACACTCTGAAAAGACCACAATCTAAGAATAATAAGAACAGAAGAGGAAGAAACCCAGGTCAAAGTCATAGGAATTATAAAATCATAGAACAGAATTTCCTTAACTGAGAAAAGCATATGTCTATCAGGTACAGGAATTATAAAGGGCACTAAATAGGTTGGACTAGAAAAGAAAGTCTCTTTGGCCCACAATAATTCAAGAACTAAAATACAGACTGAAGTGAGATTATCAAAAGCAGCAAGGCAAAAAGACCATGTAACATACAAAAGCAAACATATTAGATTAACACCTGTCCTCTAAATGGAGTCTCTAAAAGCCAGAAGGACCTGAACTGCTATTATAAAGAATCTAAGAAATAACAGATGCAAGCACAGACTACTATACTCAGGCCATACTCAATCACAATACATAATACACAATACACAATACACAAAAATGAGACATTACATGATTTAAAAAAATTAAACAACATGCAACTATAAATCCAGCCATACAGAAGACACTAGAAGGGAACTGCCAACTCCATCCTAAAGTGGTTAATCACATCAAAGACAACCAATGAAGAAATAATCCCAGAATATCAAATCAGAAAAGGCAACACACACACACACACACACACACACACACACACACACACACACACACTCGGGGACGGGGCAGGGAGAGAGAGAACAAATGACAATAATTAACAAATACTGCTCACTGGTAATTTTTCAACATGGATGGTATCAATTTCCCAATAAAAATCACAGACTAAGAGAAGGAAAACAAGATTCACCCTTCCACTGCGTCCATGAAACCCACCTTAACATCATGGAGCAGTATCACCTCAAGGTAAAAGAAAGGAAGAACATACTCATAGTAAATATTTCTAAGAAGCAAGCCAGTGTAGCAATTTTAGTGTCTAAGGAAATAAATGTTAAACCAAAGCTAATAAGAAGAGGGAAAGACAGCCTGGTGGAGGTGGTGCACACCTTTAATCCCAGCTCTCGAGAGGCAGAGCCAGTTGAATCTCTGTGAGCCTGTTCTATAGAGTGATATCCAGGACAGGCAACAAAACTACACAGAGAAATCCTGTCTCAAAAAACCAAAAATGAGTTATATATTAATGTATTTATCATATTTTGTTATTTTTACTCAGAAGCCTGTATGTTTTCTAAAGAAAAATGAAAAGAGAGTGGATTCCATTTAGAGGGAAGCAGGGGAAGAACTTGAAAGAGCAGAGGGATAGAAAATTGTAATCAGGATATATTATGAGAGAAAAAAATCTATTTCAATAAAAGGAAAAAGAAGAAATGAATATAGAAAAGTATCAATGTAGCTCTTATATAAACAGAATAGCACCTGTTAAAAAACTTAAAACATTTATAGTAACAGCAAATGATGATTACATATATGAATGCTGACTTAAATTGAACAAGAATATTATAAGGAAAATTAAATTCAAACTACAGATATTGCATTTTGCAAATAACCTTGATTGCTAAGGTCCAGTTATCTACCAAAGCCTGACATTCTCATACATTTTAGTAAGTATTAGACCTGTTCTTCTGGTAGAACTTCTTGCTCCATGTACTATCAACTCAGAGTTATCAATACACTTTCAGAGCATTGATATATTGCTCTAACACCAAATCAGTTAAAATCAGTCAGTATTCTAAGTGCTACAGTGCCTTAAGTTTTTGTTTGTTTGTCTTATGTTCTGTTTTATTTTGTTTTGGTATGAGAGAATGTTAATGACATCATTTCCTCCTCTGTGAAAGTGGCAATGCTTCTTCCAGCATCTTTAATATGCACTGAATTTAAAAATAAACAAACAAACAAACAAACAGAACAGTTGATCTTGGCAGAAAGTGTGATTTATGAATTGTGGAATGTTAAACATGATGCAAGTTACCATTTCACACAATTCAAATCAGTGTTAAGAAAACAAGTTCAAATGGTTCCTCACTAAATAACATTTTCTAAGATGAAATTGTGTAAAGAAAATGTTGAGCTGATAAGGATAATATTTTTATCAATATTTGGACAAAACTGTCATTTGAGGTAAATGTATTGAGATGACTTCCTGGGAAAGGACTGGAAAGGTATTTTAATGGATGGACTTAGATAATATAAACCAGCTCTCCACAGAGAAATAAATCAATATTCAATTTCCTAAACAGTATTTATGACTGATTCAAGTGTTACAATATTCCAAATAAAACATTGTTTTGGTGTGTCTCAGAAATGTGCTCTGACAAGAACAGTAGAGTGAGTTCAGAAAATAGTGATTCAGGAAGCTGGTAGACGCTTCTATTGGGACATTGGCTGTAATTTTTCCTGTGTTACAGAATCCCAAGACAATCTCTACACTTGCCAATGTTTGCACATGTATTACCAAGAATATTTCATAGAAGATGCTGTATTACAAGGATTGCTAATGTCTTAAAGAACTTTATTTCTGACCTCCAGGTTCTAAGACCTCATTCATGCTGGACAATCCATCCTTTTACTTTGAGATAACGTCTTACTAATTACCCTAGACTTTTCTTGAAATTAAATGTACCTAGGACATTCCTTGATCTCCTTTCATCTCAGCCTCCTAAGTGCCTGGGTCTACATGACTGCACCACAAGCCTTGTTCAAAGTACCACATTTCTGTGTTTAGCCGTTTTTACTCCCATCCCTAGATTTCCAAGAACATGCTAGTTGTTACTTGTAATTTTGTAGTTTGGTTTAATATTTGTAACAAACACTTCTTTATTTTTTACTGAAGATGGAAAGATAAACTGAATATATTTGTGTACCATTTTTTTTTTGTAAAAATGAAGAAAGTTTTAAGTTTTTGGAGAAACATACAGAAAGAAATGATTCAATGATCCAGTTTCATCATTCCAACACAAGGAGATTCAAATAGTTTTTCAAACATAGTCTCAATGGGCTTCACAAGCATCCAATCATGAGTGCTAGTAGTGGGCAAGAGAGCAGTTCATGAAAAGAAAACTGAACAGAAACATTGAATTATTGATTTAAGAGACTAAAAAATAAGTCATTTGACTACAAATAATCGTGTAGTTAATTCCAAGCAATGCCAATTATGGAGATGCTGACCATATCTTTATTTGAATTAAATTCAAAAAAATTTATATAAGATCATCACCCAAGGTTTTTTAGAAATATTTTTCTTGCATCATGAATACCTGTCAATTTGGTACTCAGACTGACATTCAGTAATCAATGTTTATATAACCTAGTGGAAATTTCTAAGCCCTCCAAAGTAACCAATAATTAGCTCAACCAATCTGCATTCATATAAAGTTGCCTAAGAAATAGAACATTATATATATATATATATATATATATATATATATATATATATATATATATCTTTGTGGTTTTATATTTTATGACAAACTAAGTAAGAAAAACACAATTCCAGATAAATGCAAACATAATTACAGATTTATTTTAAAATACTGTTTGTATTACTATTAATGCTTTACATATATTGTTTCAATTATTCTAACCTGCTATAATATCTAGCATGCTTATATTTCAAAGTAAGTCTTTAGAAATATTTTGCAAATTTATGGCTTATAAAACTATGCATTCGATCTCTTACATAAAGGGTAAGAAATTTGATCAATTTTGAAGTTTGCAAACCTTTTTTATTACATGTTTGAACTGAATAAGATTATCTCTGAGATTAAAATAGCATTGGATAACAATCATCTTCTACAAAAACCATATGTCACAGCAGCAATATCAGCCCTTTGAACCATTACTCAATACTCCTCAAAGGATCAAGATGACATATTTCCTTCCTGCTGTGTGAAGAGATAAGTGGAGCTGTAGAGATGCCATGGAGCTCCAGAGCAATCAGACTAACGATGACTGCATGGTTGCAGCATAATTACAATCTCTCATTCAGGGCAGCAGTGGTACAGAGTATTATGAAAACATGAATTCTGATCAAATTTCAAGTTAATTTACATCAGATGAATGCTGGAAATGATCCAAAGTAACATCTGAAGAATTTGATTTTATATTTATCATACACATGTTTAACAATGGATCTAATTTTCATATTTGCTTTGAGTATTCAAAAGCAATATCAAATCTCTGAATAAATCTCATTAATCAGTGCCACTTGAAAAAAATGTGAGATTTGTGTGGGTTGATTCCTTCTCATCTATTTTCAATTACCAGTTTGGCAAGTGTGAAAAACTGATGGGCTTTAGAAATGATTTGGATTATAGTAACTTAATCAAGTGGAGCTTTCAATGTTGACTGCTCATTTAGAAGTTATTTTTATTTTGGAGGAAATAAATACTATTTGCAACACTTAGAATGTAAGGGACTAAATGTTTCCCACGATTTTTCCCATGCCATCCTCAAGGACATACATTTTTTTTTCAGAATGCTATTAATCATACTGAATTACAAAGTATATGCAGTATGAAATAAAATGTAGTAATATCAATAGTTGTAACAGTTTGAATAGGAATTTCCCCCAGAAGCTTATGTATTATGTATTTAGGTTGATAGCACATGATCCCATGGATCTGTCTGTATTTTAATGACTTTAATTAATCAGTGGACTCATTTCTTGATTGTTTCAGGATATGATAGAGTCCTTGGAATTGGCAGAAAGCAGGGGGCAAGATATAGTTCCTGGTAGTAGGTCACTGAAGACATACCCAGAAAAACTGTCTCTTGTCCCATGACACTTTCCTTCCTTCCTTCCTTCCTTCCTTCCTTCCTTCCTTCCTTCCTTCCTTCCTTCCTTCCTTCCTTCCTTCCTTCTCTGCTTCCTGTCCACTATAAGATGATCCACATTGCCACAAGCTTTAAACACCATTATGTTTTGCCTTACAATTGGGCCACAGTATTAGAGCAAACTGGACATTTACTGGAAACTTATAAAAATGAAACAGATTCAGTTTAACTAGATCCATGTTGAGGTCTTCGATCCACTTGGACTTGAGGATCCATCCCTGGTGCATAAGTGGGCTTTGTGGAGCCCAGTGCCTATATGGAGACACCTTGCACAGCCTTGAGGTAGTGGGAGAGGCTTGAATCTGCCTCTGCTGAATGTACCAGGCTCTGTTGACTCCCCATGGGAGGCCTTACCTTGTTGGAGGAGGGACTGAGTGGTGGGTTGCAGAGAGGGGAGGCTGGGGTGGGGAGGAAGGAAGAGAAGGGGATCTATGGTTGGTATGTAAAATGAATAAAAAAATTCTTAATAAAAAATGAGGCAGAGTGCATCTTTGACCCAGTAAAACAATTCAGTGGATACTTGTCACAGCAACACAGAACTAATTGTTCTGAAAACAGTAAATGAACTTAGAGAGAATGCTCTTCACCAAATAGTTCCCTTTCCAAATAGTGAAGCCCTCACACTTAAGCACGGTGTGTCTGATTCACACACCTTTGGTCACGATTGTGGGCATTTGAGTTGCATGAACCTTACCAAAATTGCTTCCTGGCTTACTCACTCATTTGATACCTGAACACTTTTACTGAAATTTCCTAGCGCTCTATGTCATCTGGCCTTTCATAAATGTCTGAATTGTTGGATGAGAATAATATACAATTTTAACTTTTATTTCTAAGGCACATTTTGCAGAAGAATGAAAAGCCAGCCACATAAAATTAGTGTTAGGTATGTCAGACAAAGGAGACACATGTGAAGACTCAGAATTGAGGCTATGTGGACTGTCCAAATTTCCCCTGAGGTTGACTTCTCTCAATGTTCTGCTCTTCTATGTCATGAACTATGATAATGCCAATTCAGACATATAATAGAAGATAAGAAAAGTCTAGAAAAAAAGACAGTCATATTTTGCTAAAGTGAAAAAAGGACTTTTTAAAAAAATTGTATATATATAAATTACAACCCAAGGACTCCCTTCACTCTTGCCTATGGGTGTATTTCTAAGTTTGGCCACTTGATATTGGATAACCAATCAGGGAGCTCATCCCTGGGGAAGATTAATTAATTCTCTGTTTCTTAGAAGTTGTTAATTGCTTGAAGTTATTAAAAAAGACATGGAAAAATATTGTTTTACATTTTTCTAAAACTACATATAATATATGTGTATATGCATAATTTAAAGGAAATGTACCACTTGAGCTGATAATGCCTCACCTAAGATCAATGGACTACCTAACAAAAATTCTGTTGGGAGCACAACAGGAAGGACTTGGGATCTCCAGAGAAACCAGGAACGTTAAGTATACAGGATTGTCTTTCCAATGGGAAAGATAAAATAAACATTTTTTTCCACCCAGAAAGCTAAGAATTGGAAGTGATTCACAGAGTGGAGATCTTCATTATCTGTTGGGGCAGGTCATATCAAACTCATTCAACCATGACCAGAGGGGGCCAGTAATATGAATGAGCTGGGTAGCCAGAGTCTCCCCCAAGTTCCCACAACCAGGATCAGAGGTGACTAATAGCCCAATTGACCTCTAAGGTATCTTTATGACCGAGACCAGGCCAGATCCTTAGGCCCATAAGCTAATACACAGAGTATATTTCTAGAAGCCATCTTCTTGGAAGAATAATATGTACTTTGAGTTGAGTTTTAATGTAATTATGCTTCCTTGTGCAATAGGAATTTTATTATACCAGGAAACTTTTTTCAATTTATACTGGTTTTAAATACTTTGGAAATAAACCACCTGTTAAAACGTTCCCTGGATTCTGATCCAAGTTGACAAAGTCAATATGCACCTGGTGTTTATTCTTGTCTCTTCACTGGAGTTCACTTCCCTGTCTGACAACTGGAGTGAACCCCTCAAAACTCTAATACCATGCATGAGAAAGCAACCTCCTTTGAAGGTATGTGTCAAGGTAGTCCAAGAAACTCTCAAAATAACATAGGCAATTGAAGTTATTCTTGGCTGCCTCAAAGAACTTAAAGGCAAGGTTCTATTGTTAAAGATATGATGTACTTCACACACAGGACTTAGAGTAATTAAGATGGAAATGACCCAGAAACCTCAATCCTAATGAGCAGCTTATAAAATATGAAAAGGTGCTACATAAGCTGAAAAAGGAGAAAAAAAATTGGTACCTCTACCCAGTTATAAATCACAACAATGACTGGGCTGGTAATATGTTCACAGTGATAAAAAAGTTGTCCTTGTATCTTGAATATTGCTCCCCCCCATAACATGAATAAAATCATGCTATACACCTACATTGCTATCTGGCACTGGAGAGGTAACAGACATGAAAATACCTAACACCATCTCTTTCTCAAAGCATTGTAATTCATGACTGCAGTCTAAATACTTACTCATGTCCATAGGTTGGTGTAGATCTCCCACCTTATCAAAGAAGCTCCTTTTTTGCAGCAAACCACATCTAGTCCAAATGGAGAAAACAACTGGCCATGTGATGCCAACACACATAAATACATCTACAAAACCATTCCTGTACCTACAGTTCAGGAAGCATTGAAAAAGTGGGAAGTGGAAAATTGCACGAAGCAGAAGACAAGGAATTCTACTTTGAGACTATGACTTCTACTATAAAAAGGAAGTTACACCCATGAATTCCCATTAATATAGCTGCCTAAGCAAGACAAGTTGACTCTGCAGCAATGTTGAGGGAAATGTCACTGGGCTCCAAGAAGTTGATAATTGTTACATTGGTTTAAAATATATTGGCAACATGGGTAGTGACTTTATTTTCATTTTTTGTCAAGTACTGGATATTGAACTCAGGGCCTAACATATGTCAGAAAGAACCTCTGTCACTGAGGTATACCTTCAATTCTAGTATATGTAGTTTTCACTAAGAGGAAGACTATCTCTAAACATTTAGTTGTATGATATTTTGTTTGTGTTCTGACAAAGAAAACTTGCCTGGGGATCAGAGGGCAGAGCTAGCTACTAATTAACCATAAATGCCAGGCAGTGGGGGCACACATCTTTAATCCCAGCACTTGGGAGGAGAAAGCAGGAGGATCAGGAGTTCAAGGGCACCCTGGGCTGTATAGGATTGATCCAATCTAAAAGAGAAACAGAGCCAGTTGGTGCTGGCTCACAACTTTAATTCCAGTACTTGGGAGGAACAAACATTTGATCCTAGCACATGGGAAACTCACGCCTTTAATCTCAGCACTAGGGTGGTGGAGACAGGACTATAAGGTGAGTGGAGACAGGACCACAACCTCATTCTTTCTGAGGGTTCTTAGAGACAGGATTGCCCCTATTCTGTCTGAAGATTCTTAGAGGTAGAAAGTTTCTAGTGACTGCTCTTCTTCTCTGATCTTTCAGCTTTCACCCTTAATATCTCACTCTGTGTTTTTATTTAATAAGACTAACTAGGGTCACACTTCAATTAGTGGTGAACAGACTGCAAAAAAGTATGTTCTCAGTTCACACATAAAGCAAAGTTCTATGAAGTTGCACAGCCTGCCAGCAGAAAGAATGATAAATTTGACTACAGTGCAATAGACTGGTATGGGATGCTCTGATTTTGAGTATGCATTGAAAATTAATCTAATAGGACCATCAATCTTTAAAAATGTGTGTGTGTTAATGGCTTAACGTGATTGATAGCATTTGTAGACTGCTAAAGGGAAAGACAATACCAAATATTTCAAAAGAGGGATCATTAGTTTTTATCATTCAAAAATTGGTTTGTTGATCAAGTAAAAAAATATTTTTTTCTTTTATTGAAAATAGGTTTTTTTCACATAATATATTCTGATTATTGTTTCTCCTCCCTGATTCCTCATGCAGATCATGTCTCAGTTTATACTTCTGAACTTGGTCTTCTTAATTGCTACTCAGGAATATATGTAGACATTCTCATTCTTTTATAAATGGATTAAATCAATCCAGGTTTACAAATTAAGGCCATATTATGATGATCAAAATAGAATAAAAAAGAATTGTACAAAATACCTCTTGTATCCCAAATTGCTACAGAGGCATCTTCATGACTATGTGTATTACAAAGGATTAATTATACATTAGATGCAATCTATCTCAATTTGTAAAATGAACAAGTTTCTTTAAGCTTCAGATGTTGAATCTAAAAAAGACTGTGGTATATTTAGCCATGGTGGTTAATAGCAAGGAAAAGAGGTGAGTGGAGGATTGAAAATAATACAGTACTCTGTGCTAAGGTATGAACACATCTGCCTTTGTTCTTTCTAGTGAATCATTTAAACTTTTAATAGATCTAATATTTGATTTTCTTAGTAGGAGGACTGTGAGAATTTCAGCTTTATGCAATTATGTAATTTTACATAATTTACAAATTATACAATCAAATGTAATAAAACCCATCTACCCACTCTACTCAATGCTCTGTGCTAGCGTTTGAGCACCTTGTCTATGCTGCCTTTGATTGCTTCAAGCATATGCTAAATGTGTTCAGCTAAACCCTAAGTTTTTAGAATGAAAACTCTAATTGACATTTAATCATGACTCTACCACACTGCACATTTAATTCAGCACTTGCTCTAAGTGAGGCTCTAAGTAAGTTGCTAGAAATACAAGCCTTAATAGAGATATAACTCTGCCTCTGAAGAGAATGAATAGATGAGGTAGACACAAAAGCAAGAAAGTGAAACACAGCATAACAAATTTTATTGTGAGTAGTGAGGAAAGGATCCATTAGGATACATCACAGAAGCAATAGCAGTCATAAACTTCTTGCCATTCCTTATAATGCCCAACATAATTCTACCATTAGTCCTCACTAAGTATCTAGTGATAGAAAAATATATTTATTTTAAGATTCCAGGGAAAGTAGAGGAATCAGCTTCTATGCTTCTCACCTGATGACTTTTACAATGAGAAAACTCTGAACCTTATGTACGTATGAAATGTAGATGAGTTCTGTGTTTCCTAAATCTTATTTTATTTCCTTATTTTGCTTTTCTTGTACAGCATTTAGATAGTTAACATCCAAAATGGAATAAAATAAAAGGTGATAATTTTCCCAGTCATACAAAAGGATATACCTTTTTAAAGATAAGGATGCATTGTTAGCTGAATACAAACAAAGCTTATAAATAGTTAAATACATACAAAGTTTATAATTTTTTATTTCCTAGAAAAGATAAAAATAAACCTATTTTTTTTGTTCAGAAAAATGCAATTTCTGTTATATTTGTCACATGCATTACCAATTCTCTTTATATAAAAATAAACAATTGAACAAACAATGCCTACACAGCAAGCTAAAAATGTAAGGTTTGAAAATAGCTTCAAATGTTCTCTAGCTATAATTATTGAACTTTTAGAAGGCTGACCTATTTGATTTTATTATGTTTTTAAATGAAGAGTTTCAGCAAAAGCTTATCAGTAAATAGTCATGTAGAAATATACATTTACTCTCCCTGAAAGTGTTTTAATACAATTAGAATTAATTTTTAAAAGCCCTATTTTTATTTATTACTGTGTATATTTGTGTCTATGTACATGAGTACAATTGACCAGAGGGAACCCATCTCTTGCAGTTTGTCTTAGTGCTATCTTGCTGTGAAGAGACACCTTGACCATGGCAGGCCTAATAATGGAGTATATTTCATTGGGGTTGGCTTACAGTTTCCGAGGTTTAGTCCATTATCAGCATGGCAGATAGCAGAGCAGCATGAAGGCAGACTGAGAAAAAAATATATATTGGGCCTAACTTAAGCTTTAAAACTCTGAAGCCCTCTACAGGAGATACTCTCGCTCTAACAAGGCCACACCCCCAATCCCTCTCAAGTATCGCCATTCTCTAGGGACCAAGCATTCAAATATATGGGCCTATGAGGGACATTCCTATTCAATCCACCACATTCCACTCCCAGGCCTATAAAGGTTTGCTGCCATATCATAATGCAAAAATTCCTTCAGTCAACTTTCAATTATCCCCGTAGTCTATAACAATCTTTTTTTTTTTTTTTTTTTTGATTTTTCGAGACAGGGTTTCTTTGTGTAGTTTTGCGCCTTTCCTGGGACTCACTTGGTAGCCCAGGCTGGCCTCGAACTCACAGAGATCCGCCTGCCTTTGCCTCCTGAGTGCTGGGATTAAAGGCGTTTGCCACCACTGCCCGGCCTAACAATCTTAACATAGTTCAAAAGTCCAAAGTTCAAACTCTCTTTTGAAACTAAAGGCAATCTCTTAATTGCAATCTCTGGTAAAATCAAAAGGTAAAAGCAGGTCACATATTTAAAATATAAAATGGAACAGAATATACAATAGCATTTCAAAAGGGAGGAAAGGGAGCAAAGTGAGGAAATATTGAATTGAAGATTGATCAAAAACCATCATGGCAAAATTTAAATTGTTCATCTCTGTGTCTGGTACAAAATTTCTCTTCATATCTCCAACTCTTTCACCTTTGTTGATTGTAAAACACTTATCTGTCGCCGGGCGTTGGTGGCGCATGCCTTTAATCCCAGCACTCGGGAGGCAGAGCCAGGCGGATCTCTGTGAGTTTGAGGCCAGCCTGGGCTACCAAGTGAGCTCCAGGAAAGGCGCAAAGCTACACAGAGAAACCCTGTCTTGGGCTGGTTCCACACCATATTAGCAGCTCCCCCCTGGCCTCAGTGGACTTTCTTATATGTGGAGGGAGACTCCATAACCCTTTTCTTGTATCCTTTACTTTAAAAGCTGCCAAGTTTTGCTGCTTGCCAAGGCTGGAACATGACCCCCTTGTTCAATTACATCTGCACCAGCTTTCTGTGTAGTTTTCTTCACTGCCCAAGCTTTTCTTTAATGCCTTTTCACAAGTTTGAAGCTTAGCTGACTGGGTCTTGCCCTGAGGTTACCACTCCCTTTTTTTCCATTTAGCATCAGGCTTTTCTTTAAACTTTTATCTCCTTGAACTACATTACATGCTTTTGTGATTTGAAATATGGTGTTGATTTCATTTGAGTAACTGTTAATTGTAGGAGAAATCTTAAATGGTCTTATTCATAAGAACAAACCTAAAGCCAGGTATTGGGGTGAATGCTGGAAGATCAGAGAAGCAGAACAAGCCACAGCCACCTCACCTCGCCAGTTCCTCAGCTGGTCCTGTTGCCTCAGACTGGAAGACTCTGAGTCCTCATCCAGAATGAATCTCAGTTGAACTGCTGCTCAAAAGCCTAAAAGCTTCTATTTTCTGGTCTTCACACCTTATATACCTTTCTGCTTTCTGCCATCTTTTCCTGGGATTAAAGACTCACTTTCTGGGATTAAAGGGGTGAGTCACCTTGCTTGGCTGTATCCTTGAAGACACAGAGATCCAGGTAGATCTCTGCCTCTGGAATGCTAGGATTAAAGGCGTGTGCTACCACTGCCTATCCTCTATCTTTAATATTGTGGCTGTTCTGTTCTCTGACCTCAGATAAGTTTATTATCGTGCACAATATTTCGGGGAACAATACCACCACATTTCCCCTTTTTTGTCTAAAATTTAAAAAAAAAAGCTTATAACTAATACAAGAAAAACTATATACAATATATGTAGTCACGAATTACATTAAGGAATTCTAGTCCATTAACATTTGACAGATTCAGATAAAAAATTTTCATTACTTATCCTATTTAAAACAAGTAGTTCCTTTTAAAAACTAGGTTCAATAATCTCCCTTTTTTGTCTTATCATATCAATGTTCTCTTTTTTTCTTTTCATAATAGATTCAATAATCTACCTTTTGTCATTTTTATATCTTCCCCTTTTAGTTTTTAGAATAGATTTAATGATATACCCATTTATCCTATTATTTCTTTATCTTTATCTCAGAATATACTCAATGGTCTACTCATATCTATATTCTCTTTTTCCTTTTTCTTTTTTTTAAACAAAAACTCTGAATCTAATATCCTTGTTCAGCTTTTTTCCTTACCATTAACAATTAACAACTTGTAACCAACCATCACAAACAATGACAATGACAATACCATAACTCATTAAACAACCAAAAACCTCCCATACCTCCTCTTGGAAATGTGGTTGTCATTTTCTTAAAATTACTCCCTGTTTTCTAGGGGCGAAGACATCTTTAGGGAATTCTGAAAAGAAAATATTTTGGGCTAATATTCAAGTTCTGAGAGAGTTAGCTGTATCGTTTGTCCAGTCTCTGCATAATGGGAAAATGTAGGGCTTGACTCAAGTCCTTGCCTGAGTAGTCTATGAATCTGGAGCATCCCAGCTAGCCATCTTGAAATTGTCCTGAACAGTTTGTAGTCCAAAGTCGATCTTTCCTTGGTGTTAATCAGCTTAATGGCTTTACCATAGTCCTTGTGGAATCATCATTGTGGGGTCCCATCATCCTTTGGAAGATTCAAAGATTTTAGGCGTGGTCATGATTCCCTGCAGATTTGGGGGAGGGGGTGTGAGGATGGAACCCAGGGCCTTGCACTTGCTAGGCAAGTGCTCTACCACTGAGCTAAATCCCCAACCCTCCTAAACAGTAAAAATTATCCAAGACCCAAAACCCATTAAAAGACCAAAAAAAAAAAAAAAAAAAAAACCCACCCACCCCACGTTAATCTATTCTGATTAATAAACTGACTTTACAAAAAACTAGTATTTAAAGTTCTACTTAATTAAATATGTACTAAAAGAATACTATGAAGTGTGTTAATTTGGAAAAAAAAAAAACAAGAGATACTTTCAGATGCACATGGGAACAACAGGTTTTAAGATCAAACCATATCTCCCAAAATTAATTATTGATATTACTGATTATCTCAAACTTAAAAAAAGATTTTATTTAAGTATTTTTAATTGCATCATGGAGAAAATTTGACATACTTTTTATGTAAGTGTCTCTTACTGTATGAATGTTATTGCATATATAAATGTGTGTGTGTGTGTGTGTGTGTGTGTGTGCGCGCGTGTGCGCGCGCACGCGCGCGCGCGCGCGCGCGCGCGCGCTCGCGTGTGTGTACCATGTGCATGCATGCCTGGTATCAACAAAGGCCAAAAGAGGGTGTTGGATCACTTGGAACTTATACCAGACCCTTGAAATTACAAATGATTATAAGCTGCCATGTGGGTATTGAGAACTCAACATAGTTCCTCTGGAAGAGTTGTAAGTACTTTCAAAATCTGAGTAATCTGTCCAATCCCATGGTAAATTATTCCTTATTTTTAATATTTATTTACTTATTTGTTTTTTTGTCTATTTATTTTGGTTTTTCAAGACAGGATTTCTCTTTGTTGAAGCTCTGGGTGTCCTGGAACTTGCTTCGTAGACTAGGCTGGTCTTGAACACACAGAGATCTACCTGCCTCTGCCTCCCAAGTGCTGGGATTAAAGGCATACGCCACCATCACCAGGATGGCAAATTATTCTTAAAGCATATTAATTTGACATTCATTCTCAGGCTTTTAAAATTAAATATATTGTGTATACAAAATCAGCACTGTCAGAAAATGTGTGCTTGGAGGTATGTCAAAAGAGGAACTGCTTACATACATAATGAGATGTCAACAATAAGAGACTTAATTACTATTTTAAAACTCTAATAAGTAAGTTTGCAATCATCTAAAATATTAGGTAAAAGTGTTTGGATAATCACAAATTATATCGAATGCAATTGGATTTGTGATGGCTGATAGAATATAGTGGAAAAGATGAGTAAATGTCTAAATCTTAATCATTTTGAATATAATCTCAGAGTATAGGAAAAATGGTAATTACAACACACCTAAATGGTAGATAAATCATAAAAGCATGTAGCTATATAAGGATATTTTGAAAATGCCTCAGCAATATTTATATTCAGTTTTAACTGTTAATTAGGTTGAGTTAGGAGACATCCAGGGCAATATTAATGAAGTTCATCATTTAGTTTAAATATTAATGTATTTCTCAGAAAGTATCAGTTGAAAAGCAGAGACCAGATATACTATCCTGTAGACTTGAGTCTCAGACAACACAAAGAGGGTCATCTGAGAATTAGCATTCTTTAATCTCTACTTGTCCTGTTTAGATGTAATGAATTAAGTTAATAATACCAGTGAGAAGAACTATTTTCTGCCATGTCATTCAGGGTGGACTATATATTTGAACACAATTAGCCAATCTAATTCTTTCTTCCCTTTAGTATTTCAGTCAGATATAACTTCCAATCAATGAGGTAAATGGCTAGTATAATATTCAAATAACAGTAAGCAAATCAGAGAGCCAGCAAGCAAATAATATTTTTCATGAAGTAGTAATTAGCAAATCAGAGGCTCAAGTTATCTAATCTATCAAGTAGATTATTGACTGTAGGTTTATACCTTGATTCCCTGCCCTGAGCTCCCTCAATGATAAACTGTGACCTGGAATAGCAAACCAAACAAACTGTTTTCTATCCAAGTTGTCTGTGATCAGTGTTTTTTCACAGTGACAGAATGAAAATAGAACACATTATCTATTAAATGTGCTTGGTCTGTTGGAATATTGCAATAAATATCACACACACACACACACACACACACACACACACACACACACACACACCCCTAAGTACAACTATTCCAGCACATAGCTGTAAATACTGATTTAGTCTGATAGAAAAGTTCCAGAAAGAACATTTGGTGAGCTTCCTGGGACAAATGGGGTAAAGGCCACTACAAGATGAAAGAGTTCTCTCTATCCTTTCAGGTTTATCCTAAAATATGTTTGATCACCTAGTTCACGCATCCACAGTGCTAACATATTAGAAAATAATATGAATGTGTGTAACAAACTTTCTTATCAGACTACCTTTTGTGGGACCAGCATTTCCTCCAAAACAACAGAGATACTTAATATTAATTATGAAATCTTAGTCTCAGCTCAGGCTTTTTTTTTTTTTTTTTTTTTTTTTTTTTTTTTTTTCAGCTAACTCGTATAACTCAAGTTAACCTGTCTCTTTTAACCCACATTCACATACCTGGCCTGGTTACCTCTGTTCTGTACCATATATTCTACTTCTTCAGAGCCTCTGATGAAGTCCACAGACCTAGATTCCTCCTCTTCTTCCTCTGTCTCCCAGAAAATTCTACTTATTCTTTCCTACCTAGCTCTTGGCCATTCAGCTCTTTATTAAACCAATCAGAAGGTGCTATAGGCAGAGACACATCTTTACAGTGTACATAAATATTCCACAACATATATGCCTTGCTATGAAATAATAAAGATGAAATGAAAATATTTATTATCATAATGTATAATATTCAGTGTTAGTCTCTTGGACTGAAAAGAATATCTTCCCCTCTCTTCTATGTATCAAGAAATTCAGGCTCAATGAATCAGTACTCAGTTTCTAACATTCTACAACTCCAGAGGACATGAACCAAGTTACTGAAAAGTGTTACTTGTCATTAAGCAAACTTGTACAGTAAGAGAAATGTAAGAAATAAAAATATAGTTATGATAGCAGTTTAAAACAGAAAGAAGTGTGCCTGGAACATGTGCAGAAGTAAATTTAACCTATAGTTTTAATTGTGACATCCAAGAAAACAAGGAAGCTTAAGAAGGAGGTAAAACTCAACCTACAGACTGAAATAAAAGGCACAGACAAATCATACTTTAACAATATTTATAGAAAATAAACTACTTTTCACAATTTTATATTGGCCAACTTCATAAAATGCGTACTTTCTGATACTATAGCTGATTCATATTGCCACATTCAGATTAAAATAATCACTACTAGGCTCTGGCAATTCTTTAAGAAAGGTATTTTTAAATAAAATATTTTCATTAATCTATGTCACTAAATATACAAGCTATTGAAATTAAAAGTGTAATTCGGAGATATTAGGAGCATAGTAGTGTTAAGAAAATATCTCCCATTAACAGTTCATTCCATTACCCTGAAATATCTTTGCCAAATTCATCATCATTTTATACTCAAAATTATAGGAGGGGGGTCTTCAGGGCAAGATACAGTTTAAATTGCTTTCAATTTTTAAGCTCAGTTAATGAACATAGAAAAAACAAAATTAATCATAATTAAGCAATTAGCAATTATGACAAACATACAGTTTACTTCCAGTTATGAAATGGAGAAGATTTATAGTAGAAAAATAACCTGTCTAATTAATGATGACCACCAAGTCTCCTGCTCATAAAGTGTATGTTAGTTAGCATATATTTTCAGTACATAATAAAGAGCAAATTTTAAAAAAAGCCCCCCAAAATAAAAGCTGAATTTCCTCAAGGAAATAAGAGAGAGTTTGTTAAAAACATGATGGAGGACCTTGGATCTGTGTAGCTAGTTAATTGTTCTGTAATGACCACAGCTGTTGCATTTCACAGTCTACCTACCATCTACCTATCTATCTCCCCATCTCTCTCACACCATTTCTAGACATATGTGTGTCTAGAATGTGAATATATATATATTCACCATTCCCAGACATATCTGAACACAACACACAAATATAAAAGTCTTCTATGTGTTGAAGGAAGCAGAATGGAAGTTTCTATTCTTTCTCTTCCCATGTTTAAAATGAGATATAATATATTCAAAATAAGGCTGCTCTGCAAAATTTTTGAAAAAAAATCAATAGAATGATTTTGAAAAAAAAAACAATGATAGAAAGATTTATAGAAATATTTGCTAATTTTCTTTTTTAATCAACAAGTAACAATTGTAAGTATATGTTGGACAGAATAAGATGCCATTCTATTATTCTATTATATAGTAGCTTGACTCCAATTAAAAATGTGTTATATATTTCAAAAGAGCTAGAAGATGGGGTTTTGAATTTTCTCACCCCAAAACTCAATATTCTTATTTGAATTATAATAATGTTGACAAAGTAGGTTCTGTAATGTGAAATTGTGGTACACAATAGGATAGGATTTTTTAAAATAGTGTCAGGCTCCCATTTTGGTTTCTTTACCTCTTTTTCCTTTCACAAGGCTAAAACCCACCTTTTAATATAAGTGTATACCATCCAGTATTATAATAGTTTAAACATTTTTATTACTCTAAAATAATGTTGAAACTAAAATATTTCTATTTCATATACCAGATGCTAGCATACATGCACATGCTCGTGCGCAAGCGCGCGCGCACACACACACCCCTTACAGAAGTAAGTGAAACATATTTCTGTATAATTTGTGGTTTATTTCAAATACGTGTCTTGTCTAGTTGCTCAGCTCATGCAACACATACTATAGATCAGATATTAGGCTAAACTTCCTAAGGAAACTGTAAAATATGATGTTTAGGGATATCTTACAAATAGCTGAAAATCACATGATAGTATGATTTTGATTGCAGGCAGAGTGATCATGGGAAACAAATTTAACCCATCCCTTTGGGATGGATTCTTCATTCTGTGACACAGTGTAGTAGAATCAGAAAGCTCATTTTATTTAATGACTGTGGGTGCAGTGTGAACAGACAGGTATCACTTCAATCATCATTCCTTGCTCCTCATGATGAACTGTAAATTCTCAAACTGGGAGTTAAATACCTTTTGTTATGTATTTAATCCAAGCTTTAGTACAGTAACTGGTTCAATTTATTTTTGATTCACAATGAAATTTCATAAATTATTCTTGGGTGTTTATTAGAACAATTATGTTGTGAGCAAAAAATATTGGTGGACACCTTTAATAACAGCATTCAAGAGACAGAGGCAGGTAGATCTACTTGAGTTGGAAGCCAGCCTGGTCAATATAGGGGGTTTCTGAATGGACTTGTCTATGGAGAGAGACCTTGTCTCAAAACACAAACAAAAACAAAAACAAAACCACAAAAGGTATATTGTAATTGTAATTTTTCATTTAAGATACTTGCTCATTTTGTCAATTACAAAAATTAATATTTATACTTTTATTTTTAAGAGAAAGTTTTAAAGTAAGAATATTAAATTGGTTAAAAAGTCTTCTGACATTATAATAAATAACATGAACACAACCCCCAACCCTCGTGTGTTAGCCAAACCAATTCTATTAATTACCAATTCAGATATTGATCATTTAATAATCTATTAGCATGTCTTATTGTTTCCACCTCTAAATATCTGAGACATACAAGATAGTCATGCGCTGTCAAATTGACTCATAACAACAGACACGACAGCCAGCCAGACACCTGTTTTCTGTATTTTTATAATAAAGAAAGAGCACCTCTCGTATAGCATGCTATGCATCTGTAAAACCATTGCTTTTTATACATCAGTATTAGGAACAAAATTGGGATGAGTAAATTGTGTGTTTTCAAATTTTGTCAAAACTTTCCTATGAATTGAAGTCTAGTCAGGCATGAAAAATTTCAAGCTATAGTCACAGGGATGTTACAAGCTGTAGTAAGGTGACTGTATAGCCAATGTTTGTCTGAAAAATTTATCAAGAGTATGCCTCAAAATAAAGTAAATTAAAAAGGGTAAAAATGTGGGTCAGTGGTTGAAAACTTTCCTAACATAAGACTTTTTGTTCAATTATCAACACTATCAAAACAAGAGTGGATCATCATTTGAACAAAAGATGTCAGTGAACAAAGGCTTTATAATTAATATCAAAAGGGCATACATTACCATGACAGTCATAAAAGTAATAAAAAAATATAATTTTAAGGAAAATTATACCTTATTCCTATGTATAACTTCACTATTTGCTTAACTTAAGTAAATTTCATTACATTGCATCATATTGATATGAAAATAAACACTTGTAGGTGTTGAAGAATCTAATCTTATAATTTTAATGTTAACATTACAGATAAATTCATGCTGTTTATATTTCTTCTTTTTTTCTTTTTATATTTTTCTCTCGTGTTTTCTTTTTATTCTTTAGCCTTCTATCCCAAATTCTAGGTTTATATCTGTTCATGTCCAGGAATGGTTTTGATAAATACTTTATAGCAGAAATTATGTTTATCTTTGCACTAATGGTTGCAGAATTATTATGGAAAAAGAAAACAAATAAAATGTAACATAAAATTATATTTGAATTATTATAATCACTTTGTAGTTTATGTCATAAAGATGTTTATAAGTAAAAGCATCTTTATTAAAGATTGTCATATAGTAAATTCTTAAATATAATTTTAATAGATTTTATTGAAAGAAAATGAGCACTTCTCTCTTTTTAAGAAAGCGATCATCTCAGGCTGGGTGGTGTTGGCACATTCCTTTAATCCCAGTACTTGGGAGGCAGAGCCGGGCAGATGCCTATGAGTTCGAGGCCACCCTGGTCTATGAAGTTAGCTCCAGCACAGGCACCAAACCTACACAGAAAATTCCTGTCTCGAAAAACCACAAAAAAAGAAAAACATCTCCAAATAATGTATAGAGAAAATATATCCTTGTATTTATCTCTTGTCTTTAAATTAAATTTTATTAATAATATTAGGAATACTGCATGGCCCAAGAAGGATTTTAGTCAATGACATTAGAGATCACAGAACACTTACCCATAGTAACATAGTCTGTCTTAAATGGAAAAATTTGCCGACACTTACAGTTGAAGAATGCAATTCTTGAGAATAAATACTTAAAATTACATGACTATTATATTTTCTTTGTTATGATAATTAGATGCATTTATATATGCCAACATAACAGTGAGGAGGAGAGGTATGAGATCACAAATGAGTAGGTGTAGTAGTTAGGGTTTTTATTGTTGTGAAGAGACACAATAATCATCAAGAAAATTCTTATAAAAGAAAACACTTGGGGGTGGTTACACGTCAGAAGTTTAGTCCATTGTCATCATGGTGGGAAGCATGGAGGGAATCAGGCATACATGGTGCTGGAGAGGTAGGTGAGAGTTCTACTTCCAGAACCAAAGGCAGCAGGAAGGGACTGAAACTTACTATCCAGGCTTAAGCATCAGAGACCTCAAATCAGACAAAGCCATACCTACTCTAACAAGGCCACACTTCCTAATAGCGATACTTCCCTTCAGCCTTCGGGTGGTATTTTCATTCAAACCACCACAGTGGGATCAAAGGCTAGGCTTGTTTACTAAATTTTGTTGATAATTTGACATGTTAAAAATGAAAATTTTACAACTTATATATTATTACTGTGTGAAAATTTATTGTCGTGTATACCATGTAAGGGCAGGAGAGAGGGAAAGTTGGGAGAGAGATAATTTACTTTTAGTTAATATTGCCTCCATATTCATTTCTATTAAGTAACAAATTCATGGGATATTCCTGTTACAGTCTATTCTGGTAGTCTTTGTCCTGGAATTCTTTCTCTTATTTATTTATTTATGTTTGTTTGTTTGTGTTCATTTGCCTTCCAAACATTTTCTCTTTAAACAGGCTGTTACTTGTCCCACACCTTAGTTTTTATCTTTAACTGTGGATTTCTATCTTTAACTGCAAGCAATTTAAGAGAATTATAATTGTACAAATGAAGTAAATAATACAACGTGTGACAGTGAAGCATTTGTGAAACACAGGCAGGTTTTGAAAATAAATTGTGCTCCCTGATTGCTTGTGGTAAAGGTAATTTGACTATTTCATAGATGAATATTTATTAAATATTTTACATAACTATGGACATATTTTATGTCAATATAATTTTATATATATTGTATTGATACTTTCCCTAATTTTTTGAGTAGTTAAATTGTTTGATAGGACCTAACCACTTTTTTCTTTGTTTATCATATTTATTTGCATTTATTGTTCATTTTAAATAAAATGAAATATTAAGTGCTGCATGTCTGTTGCTTTTACTTTTTAAAATTTATTTATTTATTTATTTGTTTGTTTGTTTTGCAATCTGAATGCAGCATCTCTTATCCCCCCTCCCCCGAATCCCTCCTCCACCTTCCCTTACCCTACCCATTCACATTCAGTCAGAAAGAGGCAGGTCTCCCATGGGTATCAGCATGCATGGTATATCAAACTGCCTTAAGACCAAGCACCTCCCCCTATTCAGGCTGGGCAAGGCAATCCAGCATAGGACTAGGTTCCCAAGAGCTAGCCAAAGCACTAGGAACACCTCTTGCTCCCATTGTTAGCAGGGGCTAACATGAATAGACCAAGCTATACAACTGTCACATATATGCAGAGGACCTAGGTTCATACCATTCTGGCTCCCTGGTTGTTGGTTCTGTGAGCTCCCACGAGACAAGCTAGCCTTTCCTGCAATGTCCCTCAATCCTTGTCTCCTATACTCCCTCCTCTCTCTCCTCAGCAAGACTCCCTAAGCTCTGCCTACTGTTTGGCCTTGGCTTCAGAATCTTCTTCCCTCCATCGCTGAATGAAGGCTCTCTGCGGACAAACCCAGAAGTAACCAACCTGATAACGGGATGGCTAGTTCAGGCTATGCATTCACTGCTGGCAGGAGTCTTAGCTGGAGACTTGTAGACTCCTGGGAGTTTCCTTTGCATCAGGTTTCTACCCAACCCTGTAAAGCTCCCCTCCAGTTATCTCTCTCAATCCTCTCCCCTTGCATCCACCCTCCAAATCGAGAGGTCAAGTTCTGATGCTCGCCTACCTCAGTCCACCAGGAGATCTCCTCTCTTTCCTCTTCTCAGGGTGACTCATGCATCCCCACATGGGCCCTCTTTGTCACCCAGTCTCTCTGGAGCTGTGGATTGTAGCGTGGTCATCCTTTGCTTTAGAGTTAATATCCACTTATGAGTGAATACATACCATGTTTGTGTTTCTGGCTCTGGGTTAACTCACTCAAGGATGTTTTTTTCCAGTTCTATACATTTACCTTCGAATTTCCTGATGCTATACTTTTAAACAACTAAGTAATAATCCATTTGTAAATGTACTACAATTTCTTTGTCCATTTTTCTGTTGGGGGATATCTAGGTTGTTTCTAGGTGCTGGCTATTACAAATAAAGCTGCTGTGAACATAGATAAGAAAGTGTCCTTATGGTATGATTGAGCATTCTTTGTATACATTCCCAAATGTGATATAGCTCGGTCTTGTGGTAGGTTGATTCCCAATTTTCTGAGAAACTGCCATATTGACTTCCATAGTGGCTGTACAAGTTTGCACTCCCACCAGCAATGAAAAAGTGTTCCTTTTGCTCCACATCCTCTCCATCATAAGCTGTCATTTGGGTTTTGATCTTCTTCATTCTGACAGGTGTAAGATGCAATCTCAGAGTTGTTTTGATTTGCATTTCTCTGATGGCTAAGGCTGATGAACATTTTTTTAAGTGTTTCTCTACCAAGTGAGATTCTTCTGTTGAGAATTTTCTGTTTAGGTGTGTACCCCATTTTTAAAATGGAATTATTTGTGTTTTTGATGTCTGGTTTATTGAATTCTTTATATATTTTGGAGATCTGCTTTCTGTCAGATGTGTGGTTAGTAAAGATCTTTTCCCACTCTTGTAGACTGCTGTTTTGACCTATTGACAATGTCCTTTGCCTTATAGAGGCTTTTAAGTTTCATGACATCTTATTTATTAATTGTTTATCTTAGTCTCTGTGCTGTGGTGTTCTATCCAGAAAGTTGTCTCCTATACCAATGTGTTCAAAGCTCTTCCCTGTTGCTGAAGTTTTTTTGGTCCTGTCTGATCCCGCAGCTGCTTAGACTCAAATGAACACACAGAGATTTATATCAATTAAAGCTGCATGGCCTAATGGCTCAGGCTTCTTGATAGCTAGATCTTACATCTTAAATTAACCCATTTCTATAAATCAATACATTGCCATGTGGCTTGTGGCTTACCGGTATCTTTGCATCATGCTTCTCATGGCTGCGGCTGGCAGCATCTCCTGATTCAGCCTTCCTGTTCCCAGAATTCTCCTCTCTTTTAGTCCTGCCTATACTTCCTGCCTGGCTACTGACCAATCAGCATTTTATTTATCAATCAATCAGAAAAACAAAATCACAGCATGCAGAAGGATATCCCTAGTACTTTCCCTTTTCTTTTTTTCAAAAAGGAAGGTTTTAAATTTAACATAGTAAAATTACATATAACAAAACAATTATCAAGCAAAAATTATAATTATAATATCTAGTCTATATGTAATTTGGCAGAATTAAAGAAGATATCCTATCTATCCTATATTTGTGAGTCTAAGGTTTTATATCTAACTTATCTTTTATCGTAATTGAGGAAATTGTAACTCTCTAGTCGTCAACTACATCAAAGACCTCAGAAGCATATAATATTAACTGAGAAGTGGGAGAAGGATGCAAGCAACTTTTGGGAGTCTTGTGATAGTAGACAGAGGCAGTTGGCAGCATGGACAGTCATCCAAAGTTTCTCTGTAATGTGTTGGGGCATCTGTCTTTAGCTCACGCGCCTAGAGTTTCTCGGTTACTTTTTTCTGTGTCCTGTAGAATGTCCTGAAGGATCATTTTGCCAAGCAAAGTTCAGTGGTAACCTTCCTATGGGTCCTGTATGCCCAGTCAATCAAGAAGTCCAGGAAAGAACAGTTTCTTGCTCAAATGGCTATTTTTGCCAAGAAGAAGATAAACTCCATATAGAGTGTCTTCAATGCCCATCTTCCTCTCTGAAGTAAATCAGTGCTGCCAGGAGCAGACATGTCTCACTTTCCAGAAAGTCCAAATTTTTAAACATTTTAAATGTCATATTCTATAGGTCTTTGAAGTGTTTGAAGATTATCTACCTAATTGAATTATATCTATGTATATCTAGAAAACTAAACATCACTATAAGTTTGACTATCATAGAAGACTAATTATTAATCTGTATTTTTTAATTATCCATTACAATTTAAATGAGCTGCACAAATATAATACCTTAAATAAGAGTAGAAATATATATATATATATATATATTAAAAAAATCAACTGTAAATCTTTATCAATCAACTAAGATCCATAGCAATATAAAACATTTTTTAAACAAGTTACTCTTTAAAAGTAGATTCAATAATCTACCCTTTCTTCCTATCATATCTATGTCAATTCCACACTTTCTTTTCTGAAAGGTTCAGAGTAACTGGAATTATGTTGAGGACTTTGATCAAACTGGACTTGAGTTTTGGGCAGGGTAATAGACATGGAACAATTTGCATTCTTCTACCTGCCAACATCCAGTCATGCCAACATTATTAGCTGAAGATGCTTTCTTTTATCCTTTGTAAAGTTTTGGCTTCTTTGCCAAAAATCACACACCTTTAATCCCAGCACTTGAGATCTCATGCGTTTGCTTGAGTAGTACACATACCCTTAATCCCAGGAAGTGATGGCTAGGCAGAGAATGGTATATAAGGCATGTGGAGACAGGAACTAGAGGCTTTTCAGGCTGAGGAATTCTAGAGGTAAGATGTGGCAGTTGCTTGTTCCTTTGTCTCTCTGATCTTTCAGCATTTACCCCATTATCTGACACCAGGATTTTTCATTAAAAAAAACACTTAGAATTCGTGATACACAGGTCTTTCACTTGCTACTGTGAAAGGTATTTCCCTTTCCTTTCTCAATTCCTTTATTTTTTGAATATAAGAGGATGATTGATTTTTCTATTTTAGTTAGTCTTATATCCAACTACTTCACTAAAGGTGTTTATTATCTGTACTAGTTCCTTTGTAGAATTTTGGTGGTTGCTTATGTATACTATCATGTTGTTTGAAAATAGAGATACTTTGACTTCTTTTTCAATTTGTATCCACTTGATTTCCTTTTTTTTTGTCTTATTCATCTGGCTAGAACTTTGAGTACTATATTGAATCGATTTGTAGAGATTGCACAACCTTTTCTTGTTCTTGATTTTAGTGGAATTGTTAGAGTTTCTCTCCACTTAATTTAATGTTGGATGTGAGCTTGCTGTATATTGTTTTTATCAGGTTTAGGCATGTTCCTTGTATCCCTTTTCTCTCCAAGACTTCTTATCATGAACATGAGTATCATTTTGTTAAAGGTCTTTTCAGCATTTAATGAGATGATCACATGGATTTTTTCTTTCAGTTTGTTTATATGGTACATTCCATTGACAGATTTTGGTATGTTGAACATTCCCTGTACCTCTGGGATGAAGCCTACTTGATCCTGATTGATGATGTTTTCCATTTGTTCTTGGATTAGATTAAAAAGTATTTTACTGAATATTTTTTGCATCAATGTTCATGAGGAAAATTGGTCCTCAATTCCCTTTCTTTATTGAATCTTTGTGTGATTTGGGTATTAGGCTCCCTGTGGCCTCATAAAAAAGGATCTGACAATGTTCCTTCTGTTTCTATTGTGTGGAATATTTTGTGTACTGGTATTAGCTCTTTTTTGAAAGACTGATAAAATTCAGCACTGAAATCATCTGACCTTGGACTTTTCTTTGTTGGAATAATATTAATAACTGCTTCTATTTCTTTAAGGGCTATAGTCTAGTATGGCAGGCCCACAGAATCTAGGAAATTTGGCTCAAGTCAGTTACAAAGGCATGCACATAGTGTCCTTCCTTATGAGCCAACCTGGAGTCTGCCTGAGGGCCTAATGACAGGTGCTATCCAATGTCCTGATTGTATGGAGTCTACCTAAGGGCCTAGCAACAGTTGATATCAAAGGTCCTGATTGTGCCCAGACAATGAGGGTTGAACATGCAATGTCACCAGATCCAGACATAGTCTGGGTGCTGGGAGGGGATTACATAAGGCTTTCCTTATTACTGAATAAATGAGTCTGCCATTTGCCTTTCATCTGACTCCTGCAGTGTGTGTCATTGACTCTGAACCTTCTTATCCCATCCCTCAAGGGAGCCGTTAGTACCCAGAAATACAGGTCTATCTAAATTGTTTATCTGGTCTTCATTTAATTTTAGTATGTAGTACCTATCAAGAAATTTGTCTATTTCTTTTAGACTTTCCAATTTTGTGTAGTAAAAGTTTTTGAAATATGACCCAATAATTGTCTGGATTTCTTCAGTGTCTGTTATGTCCTCCCCTTTGGTTTCCAATTCTGTTAATTTTGGTGTTTTCTCTCTCTCTGTCTTTTAGTTCATTTGGATAAGGTTTGTCTATCTTGTTGATTTTCTCAAGGACTAACTCTTTGTTTCACTGATTCTTTGTATTATTCTATTTTTTATTTTATTGATTTCAGCCCTCAGTTTCATAATTTAATTCTGTCTACTACTATTGGGTATGTCTGTGTTTTTGTTCTAGAGCTAGTATAAAATTTCTCCAAATTCTTTATGAAGGCACTTAGTGCTATGAACTTTCCTCTTAGCACCACTTTCATTGTGTCCAATAATTTTGGGTATGCTGTGTATTCATTTTCATTGAATTCTAAGAAACCTTTACATTTTTTTGTTTATATCTTCATTAACCCAGTGGCAATTCAGTTTGGAGTTGTTTAGTTTCCATAGTTTGTGGTGTTGTTGAACTCCGACATCAATCCATGGTGACCTTATAAGATATAG
Source organism: Peromyscus leucopus (assembly GCF_004664715.2). Lineage (NCBI taxonomy): Eukaryota > Metazoa > Chordata > Mammalia > Rodentia > Cricetidae > Peromyscus > Peromyscus leucopus. The sequence goes on along the minus strand of NC_051070.1, from coordinate 16,984,348 downwards.
GGGGTTATTCCATTTTTTGTGTGTCTGTTAAGACTTGCTTTGTGACTGAGTATGTGGTCAGTTTTTGAGAAAGTGTCTTGGGGTGCTAAGAAGAAAGTATATTCTTTGGTGTTTGGGTAAAATGTTCGGTACATATCTGCTAAGTTCATTTGAGTTATTAATATTTAATAGTTCAGTTATTTCTCTGTTTAGTTTATGTCTGGATTACATTTCCACTGGTGAGAGTAATGTGTTGGGTCTTCTACAATTAATGTGTGTGGTTTGATATGTGATATTAGTTTTAGTAATGTTTCTTTTACAAATGTTTCTGCCCCTGTAATTGGGGCATAGACATTCAGAATTGGGACTCCATCTTGGTGGATTTTTCCTTTGATGAATATGAAATGTCCTCCTCCACCTCTTTTGATTAATTTTGGCTTCAAGTCTATTTAGTTATATGTTAGTATAGCTAAACCAGCTTGTTTCTTCAGTCCATTTGAATGGAAAACCTTTTTCCAACCTTATACTCTGAGGTAATATCTGTCTTTGATGTTGAGGTGTGTAGCTTTTATGCAGGAGAAGGGTGGATCCTATTTCTGCATCCATTCTGTTAGCCTGTGTGTGTGTGTGTGTGTGTGTGTGTGTGTGTGTGTTTTTATTGATGGATTGAGTCCATTGATCCTGAGAGATATTAATGACTAGTGAATGTTAATTCCTAATACTTTGCTGTTATTGTTGGTCATGTTGGTGATGGTGATGATGGTGGTGGTGGTGGTGGTGGTGGTGGTGTGTGTATGTGTTTCCCCATTGTGTAAGATTATCTATTCCCTGTGTTTCTGTGGGTATAGATGAGTTTCTTGGGTTGGGTTGGAGTTTTCTTTCTAGTACCTTCTGTAGAGTTGGATTTGTGGATAGATATTGATTAAATTTGACTTTGTGAAAGAATATCTTGTTTTCTCTATCCATGGTGAATGAAATTGCTTGGTATAGTAGTCTGGGCATCCATGGTCTCTTAGAGTCTGCAAGAGGTCTGTCCAGGGCCTTCTGGCTTTCAATGTCTCCATTAAGAAGTCAGATGTAATTCTAATAAGTTTGCCTATATATGTTGATTGGCCTTTTTCCTTTGCAGCTTTTAATATCCTTTCTTTACTCTGTATGTCTAGTGTTTAGATTAATAATGTGGCAAGAGGATTTCTTTTTGTGGTACCAAAAATTTCTATTTGGTGTTCTGTAAGCTTCTTGTTCCTTTATAGGTATATCCATTTTAGGTTGGGAAAATTTTCAGCTATGATTTTGTTGAATATATTTCCTGGGCCCTTTATAAGGGATTCATCTCCTTTTTCTATTTCTATTATTCTTAGGTTTGGACTTTTCATAGGTCCCAGATTTTCTGGAAGTTTTGTGTTAGGAATTTTTTAAATTTAACATCTGAAATACAAAGATGATGCTTTAATAACTATTCAAAGTCACAATATCAGAATATGCTGTTATTTATCCAGTTTTGTAGATTTTGAGTTAGAATTTATTCATGATTAGGAATCATACAATAATCAGTATATAAGAAACAATATAAGAAATAATCTGTTTTACTTTAAATACTTTGGTTTTAGTTAGTTAAAGTGGTAATAAAGAAAAAAGCAATTCTTTTGGTGTGTATATATTTTGATAAAAAGTTAATATTTTGCACTTTCAAAATGTTTGAGAAATAATTCATTAACTCTTTATCAGTATAAATATATTTATCTTTTCTACTTGACCAAAGCCATGTAATTATTGCTTCTGTGAGAAAGCAACAAAATTATTGCTGTTTTGAACTCTGTACTTTCTGAAAAGTTCATCTAAGTAAAGATTTAAGAACAAATGTGATAAGAATTAAACTAATATAAATCAATTCCCTGTTTTCAAAATGAAGAAAAATCACATTAAAATAAAAATACAGCAATGATATCAATATTTCAGAATTTAAAAATAGACAGGATGCCCTCAATAGAAAATACAAATTAAATTCATGTCTTAAGTCTGGAGAATAAAAAGTCAAGTAAATTATATATTAAATAAATGATGAAATAAAATTGAATGAATATTGCTTGACAAATATTGGCTAGAGGCAAATAAAATCAAATATATGAATAATTAGAACAATTTAAAAAAAATGACCAAACCACGTGGAGAAACTGATAGTTATAATTTAAGAAAAATTTGAGTGAGATTATTTTTAAAAAAAGTTTCATAGAAGCATAGAATACAGTATTACGGAGGGTCTCTTAAGCTGTGGGGTCTGGCTCAAGAGATTTTCTAATAGAAAAATATTTGTATGTCATTATAGACTATTGTGATATTTTGGTTAAGAATGTAGCTGCTCTTTACCCTTGTCCAAAAATGACGATAAATTGAAGAGTTTTGGATTAATTGCTTTGGCAGAGAAAGTCTTAAAGCAGCCTAGTATTGACTCTATCATGTAGTATTTGTGTTCACTCTTATGCAGATCTATAATGAAAGGATCTTGCTGAGCAAGGAAAAATATAAAGCTTGAGGAGAAAAGTGTCACCAGAAAGTGGAATGGTGCAAAATCCTGTGTTCAAAGAGATAAACAGATGAAAGAAAAGCCTGATGTTAAATGGAAGAAAGGGAGTGGTGACTTCAGTGCAAGATCTCACCCACCTAAGCTCCCAACTTGTGAAACAGAATTAAAGAAAATCTTAGAGACAGGTGTGGTGGTACATGTCTTTAATTCCAGCAATCAGGAGGCAGAGGCACGCAGAATTCAGATTTTAAGGACAGCCCCAGAAAACAACAGAACTTAGAAACTTGGCCACTTGGTTCCTGCTTTAGTGTTGAAGATTCAAGAAAGGGTTTAATGGAATCTCACTCTGCAACTCAGGAAAGCAGCTGAGGCCAAGAATGTGGCAAGAATTACCATGCATGGAGGCTTGAGAGGAAATTGTGTAAAACTATGAAGGTGAATCCTGGATTGCCTTGTTGACCTCAAGGTTCTGAAGATGTCAGAGCCATGGGGTATCTGCTGAGGAAAGCTGCGAAGAGTAGGTTGAACCAGTATAAGAGAGACAAGTTTGTCTTAGTCAAAAAAGCTGAAGAGTTGAAGATCTGAAGATCACTTTGACATCATACAAGAAAATGCAGAATTTGGAGTTTGTCCAATTGGTTTTCAATTTGGCTTTAGTCCAGTATTTCCTCCCCTTCCTCCCTTTAAAAATTGTAATGTGTATCTGATAAGCTTTCTTACCCCGATAGTAGAATTCTCTAACTAGGCAGTAAATCAAGCCAAATTTAAAAAAATAAAAGACCAGACATATTTCAGCAAAGCACTGCCAGGTGAATCCGCCTGCCCCCAGAGAGTGAGGCAGGAGAAGAAGTAAGGAGGAAAATCACATGGCTGTTCTAAAGGAGGAGGCTTAAACTCCCTGTAGGGGAAGGACAATTATTCATCCTCTAAAAGCTGGGTTTTTGCCCAATTATAATTAATGTTTTAGGCAGTGATTGAGGAGCTGGTAGCCTCAGGGGAGGATTAGTCACTTGGTAATTTTTTTGAGAGGGCACAGTTTGGAGAGAGAGAAATGGTCACATCAAGCATGGGTGAGCTGGAGATTCCAGCTGATCTTCTTGGATATATGGGCTCTGGTTCAAATCTAGCTACTTCCTGTTGGCATGGGATGACATGGGGAGGGGGAGTAGGGAGTTGGGGGGTTCATACTCAGTGGGAAGTATGGGTAAAGAAACATTCAGTTAGCTGCCATCCTGGAGACCTAAGGATTCTATTCCTTGAGGAAGCAGAGAAGGCGAGTTACTAGGAGAAAAAAAAATAGATTATTGACACTGTCCCTATGAATGGGGCTAGCCAAGGGAAGAGTGAAGAGTGACAGAAAGAATGGAATGGAGATGTGCCCTGATTGTGTTGATGAAGTTATTAAGACAATTTGTGGAGTGACTCAATATTAATTTCTACCAGGTCAGATTCCTTGATATAATAGTAGCACTTTTTCCTCAGGAATGTGCAGGTATCTGTAAAACTGCTCAGTGAAAAGTTACATCTGTAACCTGTTTATTCTTTACTATGAAGACTGGGGAAAAGACAAGCTTCCCTGTATTATCTTAACAAGAAACTGAACTAATGAACTAATAAACTACCAAAGTGGTGGTAGCCTTGTGGGGTCAGAGGATGAACTGTTAAACTAGTAAAGCTCTCAGTTCCCTACTCATCAAACAACATCAGATCTGAGAAGGATAAATTTCACCTGAGTAAGCAGAAGTGAAACATCTTCCAAATCAATTAAAAAGCCATGGACTTTCTGGCTACTTAGGTAGCTACCAAGTTCCTCCATGATAGTTGGGGATCGAGGTCCCAGGGCAGTGTCAGCTTTTAGCTGCCAGACACAGAAGATCTGACATACTTTCCAATAGAGTAGGAATTTGGAGAGACCAGCCTTCCTTGTCTTGGCAAAGCAAGCAATCAGTTCCACAGTGTCCTGTTTGTCCACAGTCTGGAAAGGGTCTTAACAGCAGTTGAGGTAAAAGGCAGTTTTCCACTCAATGATTGGATTTGCTACTTTTAAAGCAAGCTCCAGGTGGAAGTTTTTCTGTGCCCATCAATCTTTAGAGGAGGTAAGGGTGCTGCTAGGATCTGGCATGTCTCTATCATGAAAACCATTTTATTAAACATTTTAAGTGCCATATTCTCAGATCTCTGAAGTGTTTGAAGATCATTATTTGTTGATTATATCTTAAATAGACAAATGTTGTTTCTAGTTACTTGCTTTAGGTTTAACTTTTTGTTACAGACTTTTAACCATACCAAATTCCTTAGTTTTTTTTTTTTTTTAAGGTAGAACAGCATAAAAAGTTTTAATATTATTTACACCCAAATGACATATGGATCTCTGTTATTGCATCAGGTTCAGTGGCCAGCAAGTCCAGAGGCAAATTCTAATCCCAGGCAGCAAGTTACAATAATAATAGCTGAGCTAATACCAAGACACTAGGAAAATGTAAGTGGAGGCAACAGTCAGAAAGAAGGATGGCACATACAATTACACGGCCAACTGAGCTTGAAGCAAATTTGTGTGCCTCTCATGTCTACAAGAACACAAACAGACACAGATCCATTCATTCATACAAAATAGACAGACTTTTCTAAGAGTGAGACTAACAAAACTTTCTGCAGGAAACAGACTTTGTTATAAATTATAGATTTTAGGCCATGTCAGATGAGAAGCTTACAAATCCTGAAATAAGCATTTAACAGATATAAGGAAAGGACATTTATGCAGTTTAGGGTGGGAGAGCATACAGGAAAAAAACAAAAAGAGATCCGTTGATTGTGGGATGGGCAGGTAGAATTCAAGCATAGTACAGTGGGAGAGCAGACAGGAACAAAGAGATTGGATCTGTTTTGTGTAGAATCCCAGCATGACAAGACCAAATGCCAGGAAATCACAGTGAGTAAAAAAGCAAAATGGGTATCTTTTGATGGGTCCTGCCAAGGTATGCTTCTAAGAGAACACACCAGGAATGACGGTTAGTGCAAGATGTTAATTAGGGGACGGGGAAAAAGAGAAAAAAAGTATCTTGGAGTAGAGAAATGAGAGGCAGGTAGACAGAGGAACAGAGAAGAGGGTAAGAGGAAGGGGCCGGCATGCAGGGCTCCAAAACCCTGAATGAGGGAGCTCAAAACATGTCCTATGCCGTGAAACAGCCCCAATTTTGTAAATTTTGTAATAAACACCTGACAGGTGAGTGAAGATCAGTTTAGACCCATTTCCAAGCCTGTGCTGGAGACTGAAGCCCATAGCAGTACATCCCTGGTATAACCCGGAGTCAGAAGGGTATGGGAGCTGACTGTGTGCGGGACTTCTCTCTACAAAGGGCCCCATGGAGCATAGATGTTCTTTGCTCCAAGAGCAGGTTAGGGTTGCCTGGCATAACTTGGCAGAAACCCCAAGAGTCTTTGACCCAGAAGGGGTCTTGACTCTGAAGAGGTCCCGGACCTCTATAGTCAGTGGCTGGGAAATGGATAACATACCTGAGCCAAAAGTCAATCGGTTCTGGTGGAGAGGGATACAAAAAGAAGAGTTGCTTCCAATGTGGCTGGAGGACCAAAGGGGAAGGCTCAACTCTTCCCAGGATTCCAGCAGAAAAATGACGTTTTCTGTACCCCAAACGTAGGTTTCTCTGCTGATGCAGTAAGCCAGATCAAGATGAGTTAAAACAGTGAAAGACCAGGTATATTTAATCAAAACACCCCGAGTGAGTCTTCAGGCCCCAGACAGCATGGCAGGGGAAGAGGGCAGGAAAGAAATCATGTGACTGTTCTAAAGGAGCTGACTTAAATATCATGTAGGCACTAGGTGATGATGCATCCTCCGCAAATTGGGCTTACATCCATTTATAATGCTTTGGGCAGGGACTGGGGACTGGCAGACTCAGGTCGGGGTTTGGGAGGAATTAGCTGGAGTTTCCAGCTGAACAAGAAATAGCCTGTGTCACTTTCTGGTGGAAGTATGTGATCTACTTTTTCTTTTTGATTTTACTGGGGACGACAATATAGGGATTGCATGAGTCTCAGAAGAGACTTTGTAACTCTCAGCTTTTAAACAACGCTGAGGTCATTGTAGAACTGGGCGACTTTTGAAACTTGACTAAATGAGTTTTGCATTATGATATAACTATAAAACTATAGCTGTGGTAGTCTGGGAGTAGAATGTGGTAGTTTGAATGAAAATGGCCCCATAACCTCAAAAAGAGTGACGATATTGAGAGGTCTAGCCTTGATGGAGGAGGTGTGGCCTTATTGGAGGAAGTGTGGCGCTTTGGGTGGACGTTGAGGTCTCAGAATCTCAAGCCAGGCATAGTATATCTCAGCCTCTTCCTGCTGCCTGCAGATCAAGATGTAAAACTGTTAGCTCCTTCACCAGCACCATGTCTCCCTGGATACCACTATGTTTCTCACTATTATGATTATGGACTAAGCCTTTGAACTATAAGAAAGACTCAACTAAATGTTTTCCTTTATAAGCATTGCATAGCATTTGCAAGTAAAACTGTTTGAGCAAAAGTGTGTGCTGGACAACATACCACAGCTCGCAACACCCCTGGGATGAAGAGATATGTGATGGAGATTTGGACAAGACTGGGCATGAAGTGGACTTCTTAGAATATTTTTAAAAATTTATTATTATTGTTATTATTATTTTATTTTATATTGGAGGATGAGGCTACAAGGCTGGAAGGCAGAAATGGAAGGGCAGGGAAATTAGTGGGGTTGGAGTGCATGATTTGAAATTCCCAAAGAATCAATATAAAAAATGTTTAAAAGATAAAGAGTTGCCATGGTCATGTTGTATTTTAATAGCAATAAACACCTAAGGTAGTTATTAATTTTAAAAATTAATTTTCTATAACATACAGTATACAAGGAGTGAGACGATATAGTATATAATATAAGATATAATAGTAGCATGATTATACAATATAAATATAAAAATAGGGAAATATAGGGAGATTTGCATATGCAAATATGCTTTGAAAACATAATTATGGCATATATTATGAATGTTAAATAAAGACCATATGATCATACAATGTATGTGTAGATATACTTATAAATACTTTGTTCATACAACTGAGAAGTTCCAAAACAGGAAAAGATCTAGAACGAATGATCAACCCAGGAATGATGACACATTTTAATACCTACTTTATGATATTGAAATCTCATTTCTAATTTTCAAAAATGAGAAATTCTTTAGCACAAACAGGACAATATTATATTTGAGCAAAAACCATATATACTAATGTTATATTGTGTTATGATTCCAGACAGCACAAAGCTTTTAAAGATTAGTATTCTAAGTGGTAGATTCAACTTGAAGAAGCTTCTGCTGGAGTAAGCTAGAATGATGCGAATTTTAATAATTTCATAATTTATTCAAGTGAAACTAGTCATAATTGTGTTTCCACGTTCACAGTGATAATGTAGAAAATAGTTAAACAGTTCCACAGACCTCAGTGAAACATTCAATATGTGGTGAATAGTAGAGCAAAATAGTAGAGCACTCAATGTGTTCTTTCTAATTGTTCTACATCATATTATTGATAAAACTAGTAGAAGTGGCTAAAGAGTAAAAAGAAAGTATTGTGATTATTACATACTGCATGTACTTCTTTGAAAGTGGTTATGCTGTAAACATTAAGCTTAAATGGTGACTAAAATGAAAACAAGACAGAAATCTCAGAACATCCTCTCTCTCCTCCTCTCCTCTCTCTCTGTCTCTGTCTCCGACTCTCTGTCTCTCTCTCTCTCTCTGTATGTGTTTGTAAGTATGTGTGTGTGTTACACACACACAGACATGATAACCATTGTCTTACCACAGATATGCAAATGCAGTAATTCCTCCTGCCTGTGTTGGTATATTTATATCGCTTACATGCATGTAGAACTATGCAATATTTAGTCAGTCATAAAGACTCTGGAAATCTTTCAGGTCACACAAGATTATCAAGTTTTCATAGTGACTAAAACAGGATACCTCTAAATTTAGTACATGTCAAATTTTAGTCACTATTAAAAATTAGCAAAACTAAACTTGGATGTCAACACCACACATTTCTGTGGCTTTGAAATATTAAGTGAGTAATATACACTTAGACATGTTTAGTTATGAAATTTTGGAGGGCCCTGTGATGGAAAGAGCCTTTGAAGTGGTTTCAAAAATTTTTTTTAAAAATGAAAATAAAGAAAGGAAGAAAAAAAAACTGCTTTCCTTGACCTGGTAGCAGTCTCCTTCCATACTCAATTGGTTTAGTATTCTTCAGTCACTTGTTTCATCATGAACTTACTGAATACAATGAGACTCCCTCAGAACAAACATGATTACCTAGTGATACCATTGCTTTTATAATGCCTCAGCATGCATATTCTTTATGTATTTGTTTTGGTGATATTCTAAACAAAGATACTGCTTCTCTAGGTACATGAAACTGTCGTAAAATCCACATAGTGTGTTGATGCATGCCTACAATACCAATATTTCTATGGTGAAAACAAGAAAATGTCAATCCCAGGTCTTCTTCCACACAGTAAATATGAGGTCAACCAGGGCTGCATAAGACTTAGTCTCAACAAATCCAAATAAAATAAAGGGTCAGCAATTCTATTTTGTGTATTATATAATACTTGGCAGTGATCAGAAATGACCTATTCTGCTTTATATATTTGCAAGTCTTTTGATTGCTAGTTTACATTGTATTCTTCTTACTAATAAAAGAATTACAAGTGTGACCTGTATACTGGTAGAGGACACTTGTTCCAGTCTCTTGACTGCTGCAAGTGGAGTACTTACTTCCAGTACTTACCTAGACCATTTGTATAAGTATGTGCACTCTATTTTGATGGCACAAAGATAAATCTCCAGATGTATTGCTCAAAATATGTTCTCTTTATTCAGAAATGCATGACTTAATTTGAATGATGTGATTTACTTTTCCAACATTTCATTTCACAATAACACACCTTTAAAGCTGTTTTGGAACTATGTGGTGGAAACATTGAAAGCAAGTTGATTTCATTAATTGCTTATCGAATTTATTCTATAGATAGAGAACTGGAGAAAATCAGTGAGAATTGAGTCTGTAACAATTATTGAGATTCTATCAGGGAGATACTAACTAGAAGAGTTCAAAGAAAAATGATGTATCATATTCAGTTACATAATTGTCAAGCACACTGGTTTGTTTCATAGTTTAATTATTCCAGAGGAAAACTGTCATGGTCTGAATGTGCACCTGCAGGAAGAATATTACTTTTCATGAAAAGCATTTTTGAGCTACAAAAAGAAAAATTATTCAGCATTCTATGATATGATTCATGAGAATTATCTGATTATTGGATTTCCTAAACCTGCTGGAGAAGATGCAACTCCAAAAATCTTATTTCAATATTTGTGTATTTTGCTATCAAACTAAGTCTTTCAAATATAATGTGGATCTCATGACTCCCATGAGTATGTTCTTCTGTTTTCTTATGTATGCCAATTAGTTTATCCTGCAGCTAAGTCTTACCAGAGATTGGGGAATCTTCAAATATTTTAAAATAAACCTATGGTTCCTCATTAATAAGGATTTTAATTCAAACTCCCCTTAGATTTGTGTTTGCAATCCATTCATTTTCTAACAAAAATGTTTACATTAGTTCTTCTGTGACTTCTTTTTGAGCTGTAGTGATTTTCCTAGTTCAGAAAGAGTATGGCTTGCCAACAATCTGATTAATGCAGAAAATATTAGCTGTAAAATAAAGGATAACAATGCTACAATCCACAGATCCAGAGAGACTAGGTAACTAGAAGCATTCAAGGCAGAGTGGGGAGCATAGCTTGTAAAACCACAAAATGAATATCAATGTGCAGCTCACATATCTCTGCATATGCCTCATCATGCTTTTTTTTTCACAGTTCACAAGCCAATGTATATTACTTAAACACAACCACATTTTTAACATTGTAATGATCTGAGTTAATAAAGGAACTGAAAAAAGTTTTAAGATTTTACTATGATTACTTACTGTATCATGTCTAAGGACACAGAATTGAAATAAACCAAACAGAAATTCAATCAACTTAGTAGATTAATATAAAAGGAGATTCTCTTTATCAAAGCTCCTATTGAGTTGCATGGATGTGAATTCTATAGATGATAAAATCAAGCATTCCAACAGCATTTATATGTTTGGAGAGCAGTGTTGGGAAACTAAGACTGATTTAGACATAGATCAAAGTGTATCCAAGGATTTTTCTTATCTGGAACTTTCTATTTAAGAGAAAACTCTCATTCTTTAGTGCCTATGGAGGATAGTTGATTTTAACAAATTATAGGTGAAATGAGCCATTGAAAAGGGACTGAGGAAAAATCACTTACCACTGCATTTACTTAATGGGTACTTGTTACTTACAAGAGTTTCTGATTTTTTGAGTCACACTCAACATTTTTTTTACATAAGTAGAATTACCTTATCAATATGAAGGCATCTTTAGGGAGGGACAGAAATAAAGAACCACAGGAAAAGATGAGTGTCCCTAGGTTTCATGATTAAATATGCTGTCCCTGGAAACTCTAGTAAGAATAAATACCCACTGCGGTGATATATTGTGTATCATATAAAGATTGCCTGAGGATCAGAGGACAGAGCCAGTCACTTAATTATACATAAAGACCAGGCAGTGGTGGCACACACCTTTAATCCTAGCGCTCAGGAGGCAGAGATCCATCTGGATCTCTGTGAGTTCAAAGCCACCCTGGAGTACATGAGATTGATGCAGTCTAGGAGAGAAACGGAGCCAGGCAGTGGTGGCACACACCTTTAATCCCAGTACTTGGGAGTCACATGCCTTTAATCCCAGCAATTGAGATCTCATGCCTTTGCTACCAGTGTTTGGGAAGCACACAAGCCATTAATTCCATCCTTGTGAAGGAAATGAAATGGCTAGGCAGAGAAAGACATGTAAGGCATGAGGAGACAGGAACTAGAGGCTTTTCAGCTGAGGATTTGTGAAGATAGAATCTCTCTTTCTACTCAGCCCGAGGATCTGGTAGTGGTGAGAAATTTCTCTAGTGGCTTGTTCCTTTGTCTCTCTGATCTTTCAGCACTTACCTCAATATCTGACTCTGGGTTTTTAATTAAAAGATCATTTAGGATTCATACAACAGCCCACTTTTGGCCAGTGATAGTTTAACCTCCCCATAGAATCACACCGAGAATAACATTTCATACCCATCATTATATCTATGGCTCTTCACTGAATAACATCTGTTTCTCCCCTTAGTCTAGACATTTTCCTACTGCCTAGAGTTGCATTAGGAGTTTTTATAAACACACCCAGGAAGTTCTTTGGCTGTAGGGTTATTTTTAGTTATTTTAAATTAGTTTACAAAAACATGGATTTGGCATAGCATATTCATATGTATGTACCATTTTACTATGCTCTTATTCTTTCTAGTCATCCCCTGTTTTCACCCCTTCACTACACTTTTTTTCCTGCTATATGTCTCTTTGCTCCCTTCACAATAAACTTTAATCAACGTAAATGCACTGAGCTTCACTTATAAAACTATTGAGCCAGCGTGCTCAGATATATGACCCAGATAGTTTAACTGGGCCTTGTAACAAAAGCTTGTAATCTCAGCTATTTTCAAGTCTGACGCAGGGGGATCACAAGTTCAAGGCTTTCCTGATTTACAAAATGAGACCAAAGTAGCCTAGAGAATTTAATGAAAATCTCTGCCGAAAATATAAAAAAACAAAAAGGCAGGGACAGAGGTTAGATGCAGAGTGTGTCCCTGCATGTGAGGCTCTCTGTTTGTTCCCCAATGTCATATGCACACATGCTGTACAGACAGCTGATCCCATGAATGTCATACCTTAGTACATGACTTGCTTCTAGCACTGGTGAATATGGCTGTTATACAGGTTCTTCCTTTGAATGTATACCTTTCTTCTCATCACCACAATGTCTAATTCTAAAGAAAATAATGAGATGAAGAGCAAATCAATTTTCTTTCTTTCTTCCTTTCTTTCTTTCTTTCTTTCTTTTTTCTTTTTTCTTTTTTCTTTTTTTGGTTTTTTCTGTGTAGCTTTGTGCCTTTCCTGGATCTCACTCTGTAGACCAGGCTGGCCTTGAACTTACAAAGTTCCACCTGCCTCTGCCTCCTGAGTGCTGGGATTAAAGGCGTGTGCCACCACCACCCAGCTAAGTGGGGAACAGAATTTTCTTTATAAGAAACAAAAATTAGTTAATATTATTCTCAAGATGTAGATTTACCCCTCTGATAAATGTCCAGGTTAGACAAGCAACTTCAATTCTGCATAATATAATTTTCTATTACTTCTTTTGTTCCTCATATAAATTTGGAGGACTTGGATAGTCCTATAAGTTTTCACATTGATGATCAAAATCAGCAAAAACACACAAAGTATTTTCTTTTTTCTAGAGAAATTATATTACTTTCATATTTTTGAAATTTTCACCCCCCAATTGTGTGTTTGAATTCCTAATGAACTCTTAGCTCATACTCAATACCACTGGGATTTTAATCTAGTGATGATCTTATTGTGCATAAATAGACTAAATTAATTTTCTACACCATGACTGAGTAGCTAAGAAATATATTGGTAGATTCTATTCTCTTTAAAATCTACCAATTTTTAAAATTTGATAAAAACAGAGTCTTTGATAATGCCTTATGAAATATTTGTTTCTTTGTTGAAATAGTTCAATATCTCAGAGAAAATGCCCAACCCTATAATAATACTAAGGGGCTGTAAAATGACTCAGTGCTAAATCCTACAATAATTTCCCTATTATTTCAGTGATATTATTTCCAAGTATCTTCAATACCATTACCGTTTCCCAACACAGACTCACAGTCTCTCTCTCTCTCTCTCTCTCTCTCTCTCTCTCTCTCTCTCTCTCTCTCTCTCTCTCTCTCTCTCTCTCTCACACACACACACACACACACACACACACACACTCACTCACTCATGAACCTTACACTCTTTAAAAAAGCTCCTTTGTCTAGATCTTCATGACCTCTTTTCTTGCTATGGATTATCAACATTATTCAATCAGATTATCATGCTTTATCACATGAGAGAATCTTTCATTTGTTAGACAGTTTTCATGCCCTCACAAAGAGCAAGTATTTCTTGTAAAGTGGACAGGAAATACTTGCTGGCATATTCTAAAATAAGGCATAGTTTTCTCTATCCCTCAGACCACAACGCCCTTGCTATAGCATCCTGCTTTTGAATAAAATCCAGATGCTTGCTCCCACTTTCTCTGGCTATATTTGACCCATTCTTACTTGTACATTTCTCTACTACATCATTTATTTGCTATCAGAAATCAATAATTGAAACTTCATGGGATATCAATTATTGTTTTTGTCGTAAATACTTATAAGTGGATCCTATGAGGACTACTAAATGAAGTCCACAACAAAACAAAAGCAAAAGTAAAATAAAACAAAAACAGAAAAAGAAAAACAACAAGAAAATAAACATGGGTTCTTGGAATCCTTTTCTGGACTACTGTCTCAAATTTTGTGAAGACCCAGTAAGATAACATTGCACTAATTTTAGACTTTGCTACTGTAAGCTTTAGAATTTCCTATCATAGGGAACTACTATTTAATTTATATATGTGTGTAAATATAAAGTCACCATGAAGTGTACATCGCTGTGTAGTACCTTTATATTTCTGGAAGTCTACTTCCAAAATAAAGTTTCTAAAATATTTTATTTAAAAAAATTGCAGGAAATACTGGATGCAGCGGTATACCCTATAATGCCAGAAGCCATTAGACAGTCATAATGATTTTTGCAAGGTCATTGTCAGCTTCATCTACATAGAGATTTCTAGGCCAACTAGCCACAGAAAGCAATGAAAACATGAAAACAATAGAAAAAGATTAAATGTATTAATGGTCTACACTTATTTAAGCATAACAGACTTCAGGAAGATAATTCTGCTTAGAAAAACCTCAATTTTACTATAAACCTTTTGTTGAATATTTTATAGTAGCAGTAATGATATTAAAAATAACTACTTTCTTGTCTATTTAAAATTTTGTTATTTATTCATTTTTATTTTAAATTAATTTTGTTATATTTCTGAGAATTTTGAATATGAATATTCACATCATGCTCACCTCTTCTGATTCTTCCTTTGCCTGTCAACTTCCCCTCAAATTAATGTCTTAATAATGTAGATGAATTTTTGAGTCCATTTTAGATTCAGTTGAATATAACATCATTCATAAAAGCAACCATTTAAAAATATTAGCTGAAAACATGCACATAATTTATTTAAAAAATGTAATCAATTTAAACATTGATATCTTAGAGTTTCTGGGTTTTTTTTCTGGAAATAATTTATCCAAATATATTAACTTTACAACATTGGTAAAACAGAAGTCGATATAGAACAGGTGAATGGAACATTTGGTCTCCCTAATCTAGCATGTACTTTTTCATGTTAAATTATTTCATCACTGTTTAATTAGAGTTGAGCAAATTCCACAGTGTGCTTAAAATGTGGTGTATCTTTGTTTTACAAAATCACTTTAACAAGGTAAGAGAACACTTCTTAGTCTTAATGAAATCCTCATCCCCATTGGTATCATTATATATTTTTAAGATCAGAAAAATATTAAATTAAGGAATGGATAAAAGCAATACCAACAATTTAAAAAAAAATTGGCCATGTAAAAAGGTTCACCAGTTTATTATCAGTTAGCTTTTGCTTTGCCCCTGTGAAAATGATTTATTTACAGCAACAAAAAGTCAAATTATCCTTATTTTCAGATGATATGCTATGATATATCAGAGACCCCAAAATTCCACCAGAAAATTCTAGTAATGATCAACAATGTCACCGAAATGGCAGAATTTAAAATCAATCTACAAAAAAAAAATCACCAGCCTTCCATTTTTAATACCATCAAAAGTAAAATATCTAGAAGTAAACCTAACCAATGAGGTTAAAAACCTCCACAATTAAAATTTTAAATCTCTGAAAAAAAGAAACTGGTGAAAACACAGAGCATGGAATGATCTCCCATGCTAATGGATTAGTAGAAGTAATATTGTGAAAATGACCATTCTACCAAAAACAATATGCAGAATAAATAAAATCCCATCAAAATAGTCATGACATATTTTTCAGAAATATAAAAATAAATCTGAAAATTAATTTGGAAGCACAAAAGACCTCAGATAGTCAAATCAATCCTGAAGAAAAACAAACAAACAATACTAAATACTAAAGAGAGTTTTCCATAGCAGATTTCAAGTGAAATTATTGATAGTACTGGCCTAAAAGGAAAATTTCAATCAATGAAACAAGATATCAAATTCAAAGATGAAGGCACATAATTGCAGGCATCTTATGTTTGTGCAAAAATAACACAGGAGGCAAGATAGAATCTTCAATAAGTGGTACTGAGAAAAATGGATTTGTACATTTAGAATAATGAAAATAGATCTATGTCTATCACCCTGGATAAATATGGACTCTAAGTGAATCAATATGAAACTTGAAACACTGAAATTTCTGGAAGAAAATATGACCAGTACCCTACAAGATATAGGTATATAAATTTACTTCCTAAATTGTTCTCTGGTTCATTCATGAAATAAGGGCGACACTTGATAAACTGTCATAAAATTTAAAAGCTCATGTTCAGCCAAATAAACAAACAACTGAGTGTAGAAGTTTATAGAATGAGGAAGAATGCGTTCCAGATGCATGTCTAATAGACAAGTCATATTCAGGTTATACAGAGAATCAAAAAGAAAAAGAACAGTGAAGAGTAAAGAAGAGTCCAATTAAAAAATAGGCTATGGATCTGAACGGAGATTTACAAAGCAAGAAAATAATTTACTAAAATATATTTCAAAAGGTAATGATCATCCTTAGACATCAGGGGAATTTTAATTAAAGCAATTGACAACAGATTATAGTTGATATTCAGAAAAGATTGCCCCCTCATTCACCACTGGTGCAATAACAAACTGGTGCAGCCACTAGGAAGGTGGTTTGGGTACTCACAAAATGTTAAAAAGAGATGTATCAAATAACCAAGCTACACCATCATTGGTGTACAACCAAAATACTGAATCTTCTAATACAGAGATACTTCCCCATTCAGGCTCCTTACTGCTCCACTCACAATTACTAGGAAACTGAACCAACCTACATGTCCATAAACTGATGATAGGATGATAAAGCTGTGGTCTATAAACACAATTCATTTGTTCAGCTGTAAGAAAAATGAAATTGTTACATTTTTGGTAAATTAGTAGAACATAAAAAATAAGACTCTTGAGGTCATCCAGTCTCAGTAAGAAAAACTCTTGAAATTCTGCCTTATTTGTGAATCCTAGCTCTGAATATTCAGATTTGATAAACAATATAAAGTAATCTCAGAAACAAAGACAGTACAAAGGGGCCCTGGTAGGCGAATGGGGGTACTCTGGAGAGAGAGTGAGTAGCACATTGGTATAATGAAAGGAGGAAGAGGAAAACTTGGGGAAAGATTCTAATTGTTGTGTGGATGGGGAGCTTAGTAATGAGAGAAAATTAACACTAGAGATGTGTGAAAAGCCACAGGAAAACATAATCTCTGTGCATTTCAATGTACACACACACAGAGAGAGAACACATATCGAAAAATACAAATATAAAGCAGGTCAGAGGTTTTTCTTTTAGTTTACTATATTTTAATTTGTTATGTTTTATTGTCACCTCTTAGAAAACTGCTATTTTCTAATTCGAGACAGAAGGCTAGACAAAAGGACTTGAAGGAGGGAAAATTATAATTAGGATACTTTGCATGAGAAAATAATCCATTGTTAATAAGCGGGAGAAATAAAGTAACAGCAGAGATTTCATCAAAGCCGTTCTACAGAGAAAATATGCAAATATATTTTAAATGGATTTTTTTTTGCCACATAGAATTATCTGGTCTTCCCAAAGAGCCGTAGATTTTCTACAAAATTGCATAGGAAACTTTCAGTCACATTGTTGTTGGTAAGTGGAGTCACTAAATTTAAAGATAAGACCATTTTGCTGACTACACCACACCTTTCAAGCATAGTACTTAAAGGAATCATGCACTAAATGACCTGGAACTTCCTCTCTGAGCTTCAGGATGTGCTATGCAGACTGATAAGGGAGAAAAGTAATGAGTAATCCTATCTAGCTATGTGTATTTGACAAAGCAATTATAGAATCAGAGGGGTTGAACTTAAGGAGTAGTGATTTTCACAGAAGAAGACTTGGAAGTGGAAAGGGATGGGTGAAGATTATATAGATACAGTTCTCATGTATAACTATAAAGCTCTAAAATTTTAAGTAGAAAAGTAAAGAATCTCAAGCTTGAAATCAGAAAATACATTGTTAGCAATCAATGTAGTGACATTTCAACATTTTGTCTTTTGTGTCATACTTTAGTTTTGTTGCAAATTCTTCTATGTCATTATGACCTCAATCTCTTTGCAGTTCCTTCTTCCGCTAATTATGGACTTTGTTATTTGTGTTTAATGGGTGAATGTGGCAAATGTGCTAAAATGAAAGTTTGGAGAAGCAGTTATACAATAGTGGTTACTCTTGTTTAATACTGAGGATATTTCCTTTTTTGGCAAATTCAATACCATCCCGTAGGATGAATAAGTCCCAGCTGTAAAACACCTCCAGTGAGTAGATGTTGGATGAGTGTACTGCATAATCCATCTAGATTTCAGTGTGCAACTGAAGAATATAACCAGGTGGATATTCAATTGGAGCCACAAAAGTCACAATAGAAAAATCAGTAATAAAAAAAAGAGCTGTTGTCTAGGCAGCTATATTGCAGAGGTCTCATGGGTGTAGCTGCCCTTTCATTTCTAAGAGACACAAACTCACGGCAGCTTTCCTAGTCTTCTAGCTCTTACCATCTTCCTGCCTTAAGTTAGTGATTGTGTTGGGGTTATATCAATTATGCACTGATGGTCCATTATTCTATGCATTATGATGATTTCTGGCTCTGAAATGGTCTTTTCCTGCTTCACAAAAGAAGCTTCTTTGATAAAGACTGGGAGCTACACATATCTGGAGATAGTGATCAGAATGTAGATTGCACATAGGGATTATACTAGTTTGATAAAGTGGAATTAGAAGGGAACAATATCAAGGTTCCCTACCCCTACAAAAGAGCTACAGACATTTAAAACTGCTAGGAAATGGATAAGTAGTCTTTCCCAAGTTTGGGCCCTCTAATGGATTATCAGTCATAGAAACATATATACAACCAACACTAAACAAAATCATCAGGTGGCATTTAACTATACATGTGTTTCTATTAATAAAAACATAATAATTAAATCAAAAAGGCTATGAATTTTAGAAGGAGTGAGGGGAAGATGTGGTAGGTATTCAAGAAAATAACTTTATAAAATTTCAAATAAAAAAAGAACTCCATTGTCTCAAGCTTCTAATTTGGAGGGTTTTATTTTCATACAATAGAGCTGATCTGCTTAATAAACCCTTTTTAAAATAAATTTCTAGAAAACTTTGTGTTATTATTATGTATTCATATAAACACACATATTTTTATTTTTTAATTATTCTTGTTCATTGCTTTTCCTTCATATAAACTTATCTTTTCATGTCACTTCTTCAGACTATTTTTAATCATTATTTCTCTATTAAAATTTGCTTTCTATAATAATACTCACCTTATACATGCAATGTTTATAGCTTTTCTCTTAAAATTTTATATTTTAAATATGTTGCCATAACACAATATATGTATTTAAAAAACATACAAATCATATATATATATATATATATATATATATATATATATATATATGACACAAAAGCAGAATGGGGGTCATTTGAGAGTGCATTGGGAACCAGTGATAGAAGTATGGCAAATATGAGAAAGTAACAATGATAAATAAATGAAAATGCCATGAACTACATTATTTTTATGCTTAGTAAAATAATAATTGAAAATTAAATTTAAAAATATAAAGTGATAGATTTATTCTTCCAAAATCTAAATATTATTAATTTTTATTTATGTGTATGTATGCAATTTTATGTGTATGTGTGTACATGTTTCTTCAGAAGTCAGAAAAGAGTGTCAGATCCCTGGGATCTGGTGGTGTGAGCCAACAGACAGAGACGCTGGGGAGACAGCTTAGGACATCTGGTGCAGCCCTAAGAACTCTTAACCATCAGCCCATATTTCCAGCCCTATATTTTATAACTTTTAACCAAGAATGATTTGAATAAATAGTTAAGTATATGAAATTAGTGTGTAAATGTAATTCAGCCAAATCACCTGGTGTTCTTTGAAGCTGGTTCGATGAAATCAAGGTTGGAAGGAAATTCATGTAATGAAATACAGAAAGGGTAAAAAGAAGCTCATTCAAAATGATTTTATTTTGAATAAGCTTTCCTAATATGTTGTAGTATAATGATGCAGATTTATAACTTCAAACAGTCTAAGCTCTGGTAAGTATTTAGAAATCACCCCAACACTTTTCACATCAGTGTGAAATTGGTCCTTGCTGAGAGAAGAGATGGAAGTGTAAGGGATGGCAGTAAAGCTCAGTGGCATGATAATACAGAAACAAATAAAGGGCTCAGCTGGATACAAGCAACAACTAAAGCTTTGTATCACAGGGGGATAGCTAAGGTTAATATCAGTCATAACGGATTAGTTGAAAAAAGTCACTTCAGACAATACCCTGATCACAACAAACAAATGCTAAATGTTAGAGTGACAGATGCACTAATTACCTTGATCTCATCATTACACACTGAAAACAAATATTGAAATACTGCATTGTATCCCACAAATGTGCACAATTATGGGATACTTTGTAAAAATTAAAAAAAAATATTTTTCAAACTGAGAAAGAAATTACTCTGATTATATAAGGGAGTAACAAACATAATGGCAACAAAATACTGTAATATTAGAGTCAAAGAGAGAAATTTAAATTCAAACAAACACAGAGTATGAAAATCTCCTTGAATGATGAGAAATGTTAATTACCACTTCAGTGTTTGAGTGTGTGTGTTGTAAGTGTGTGAGAGAGAAAAGGTGTGAACACATGCATCATTTCTGTCCAATTTGAGTTCATCGAAGATAAAGCTTGCTTATGCTGATACAGATAAACTCTCATACCACAGTCATGGCTCCATTTCAACTGAAAGTTTTTAAAAATGGCTCACTGTGTGTGACTATGTATGTACACATGAAAATTATTCTAAACATGTTATTATGCCAAATGTGTGGCCACAGTTCTGTTTGCAGGAACCAAAGTAAGATGGAGAGGAGCAGCTTTCTTTTGGTTTTGTATGTTTTGAGTTAGTGTTGGTGGCCTTATCAGAGGAACGGGGATGGCAATTGACTTCAGGGGATCAGCCCACTAGGATATCAGATAGGCAAGATCCAGAGACCACAGATGTCAGAGTGTCTTTTGCTTCTGCTATACCTTCACATATTTGTGGCAGCTATCTTTCTCTGGCATCTAGCATGGAGTGAATAGATGTGGGGTGATCCCCACTCCCTGTTTTAATTTTTAACTTGTGGATTATTATGAAGATTTCTTCTTAAGCTGTACTGTCTAATTGATAATAATAATAAAGTTAGTTTAAATAGAGTTTGGGGGATAAAAAAATAAAACAATATAGTGTCACTCAGCTAGAACACATGAGTTTCTCTTGAGCAACTGTATAGACTGTGGCTTAGGTTAATGATTAAGAAGAACAACTGAGTCCCAATCACCTAGCTAGTTTAAATTTGTTTAATCTTAATGTTAGGAAGCACATTCCTAGGTTTTGGAGTATATCATAGCTGAAACAAAGCCTTGAAAATCACTTAAGGTTATACTAATATGTTTTTGTCAAGTAGGTTTGAGTTGCAAAATGCAAGAAGATGATCTCAAGTTTTAGAAAGGCACATAGAGGCACATAGTTGAATGAGGAACTTGCTAAGTTTGAGAAACAAGAATGAAATAGCCCAATTATTATTAGCTAATGTGCTTTTCTTGAGAAGATGGGCTGATGATTAAAGGTGATGATTAATTCCTTGTACCCATTTTGCTCTCAATATCCTGTTATTAAAAAAAAAAAAATTGTTGATGAGTGGGTGTCCACCCTCAATATTAGAGTAGTGCTGACTCATCTTTTGTCATGTATGGAAGTTTAGGTTTGTGATTCCTTTAAGATTCTTTACAAGATTATCTTTCAAGATAAGTAATAAAGTGATTGGTCCTTTCTATGTAACTGCAAAACACAGCCTGCCAGCAAAAGGACTGGGAAAATTATCCTGCTTGCTCACTCTCTGTTCATCTGTAAAAAGTTACTTAGATGAAAATGTATGTCAGTTCTTGGGATGACTTTGTTTTAATCATGTAAGGAAGATAAAAAAATATGTTCTCACCTGTATTCATTATCATTCACTTGAAAAATAGGATATAGCCACATTGTAATATCTGTATTGACTGAAAGATTTTGT
The DNA here is from genome assembly GCF_004664715.2 of Peromyscus leucopus. Taxonomy (NCBI): domain Eukaryota; kingdom Metazoa; phylum Chordata; class Mammalia; order Rodentia; family Cricetidae; genus Peromyscus; species Peromyscus leucopus. The sequence goes on along the minus strand of NC_051070.1, from coordinate 16,962,286 downwards.
TGGGGTATATAAATGACAAGGAATCAAGAGAAAAAGGGGAAGAATAAAGAAGGAACTCATCAAGAGAGTGTGTGTAGTGATATATTGTATCCCCCAATATATTGTACACCCTAATAAAGCTTAACTAGAGATCAGAGGAATAGGACAAGCCACAGCCAACTTCACCTTACTGACTCCTCAGACCTGCTTCCTGTATATCCACTCCTATATTCCTTTCTGTTCTGTATCTCACTTCCTCTCTCCACATAGCTACTTCACTTCCTGTCTGTCTGTACAGACCTCCAGACTTCCATGGTTAGTGCTGGGATTAAAGGTGTGTGTCATGATGTCTGGCTCTGTTCCCCAGTGTGGTTTTGAACTCACAGAGATCAAGATGGATCTCTGCCTCTGAATAGTACAATTAAAGGCATGTGCTACCATTGGCTGACTTCTATGTTTAATGCAGTGGCTGACTTTTTCCTCTGATCCTCAGATAAGCTTTACTAGGCTGCACAATATATTGGGGGACACAATATATCACCACAAGTGTGTGAGTATCTTTTTTCCTAACTCCCTTCAGATGAAATAATCACAGTAAGCAGACTTGTGGGTTTCCCTTTGGGCCCTGTGCTGCTGGAGGCTGGCCCCTGAGGCAGAGGTAACTTTGCAAAGAAGTTTTGCATTTTCATAACGGGGATGGGGGAAAGAGAAACATTAGAATTCAGATTTGAAAGCTTTTATTGTCTAGCAAAAGCCACAGCACTAGGGCTTCTAAGTATAAGGTCAGACTTCTCTTAGAAGGAAGATTTTCTACTTAAGATCTCCTGGGTAAATTGGGAGGGGAAGCAGAAGGGGAGGGATGGAGAATGGGAACAGGAAGGACTGAGATGGCCCAGTGGAGGGAGGGACAGAGAGGGAGAGCAACAAAAGAGATATCTTGGTAGAGGGAATCATCCAGGTGTTAGGGAGAAACTTGGTGCTAGGGAAATCACCAGGAATCCACAAGGATGACACTAAGACTCCTAACAATAATGTAGAGAGTGCCTAAACTTACCTTCCTTTATAATCAGATTAGTGACTACCCTAATTATCATCTCAGAACCTACATCCAGTAACTGATGGAAGCAGATGCAGTGATCCAACACCAAACACTGGACTGAGCTTCTAGTCTTCAGTTGAAGAGAGAGAGGAAGGATCATGGAAGCAGGTGAGGTTAAGATCATAATAGGGAAAACCACCAAGCTGGTGGGAGCTCATGGACTCAGGCCTATCAGCTGGGGAACTTGCATTGGACCAAACTAGGCCCTCTAAATGTGGGTGACAATTATGTGGCTAGTTCTGTTTGAGGAGCCCCTGGCAGTAGGACCAAGACTTAGCCTAGGTGCATGAAATGGCTTTTTGGAACACATTCCTTAGGGTGGGATATCTTGCTCAGCCTTGACACAGGGGGAAGGGGCATGGTCGTACCTCAACTAAGTATACTAATTTTGCTGACTCCCTAAGGGAGGCCTTACACTCTCTGAGGAGTGGATGGGGGTGGTATTGAGGGAGGTTGTGAGAGGCAGGAGAAAAGGAGGAAGGGGGAACTGGGATTAGTATGTAAAATGAAAAAAAAAATTAACAAAAGAAGGAAGAGTTGTGGTGATATATTGTGTACCCTAATAAGCTTGCCTGAGGATAAGAGAACAGAGCCAGCCACTAGATTAGACATAGAGGTCTGGCAGTGGTGGCACATACCTTTAATCCCAGTACTTGAGATCTCATGCCTTTGCTTGGGAAACACGCATGCCTTTAATCCCAGAAAGTAATATGGCAGGCCAGAGAAAGGTAAATAAGGAAAGAGGAAACAGGAACTCACTCTCTTTAGGCAGAAGATTTCATAGAAGTAAGAACTAGTGGCTGGAAGTTGTGCTTCTCTGATCTTTCAGCTTTTACCTTGATATCTGGCTCTGGGTATTTTATTAAAAGACCATCTAAAATTTGAACAACGAAGAGTTTCTTTCTCTTGGAGAGTATGTTCTCTACATTCGTTGAGGGAAGAAGAGATAGAGAAAGATGTAGACCCATCTAATTCGTCAGTCTCAAAACCTGTGTTATTTTAAGTATTTACAGTTGTTTGGGATTGTCCTTTGAATCTTTAAAAGAGGTATCAATTGACCAATTTCTGTATACATGTGGTGCATGTGTGTGTGTAATTGTGTATATGTGCACCATGTGCATACAACTGCCTGTGGCACCCAGAAGAAGGTGTTGGAAACTGTTGTGACTGAGTATGGCTATTGAAAGCTGCCTGATGACTATTTTGGGAACCAAGTCTGGGGCCTCTAGATGAAGAACAATTATTTTTCATTGCTGAGCCATCTCCCTGTTCTCTTACTGATTATTTTTTATTTTATTAATACTTAATTTTGAATAAAACATATTTTATGATCCCATTAGTCTCAAATTCTTTTTCAAGGACTGCATCAATTCTCACATTCTTTACAATAATTTACAGAGTGAATCATCATAAATTCACTTGTCAAAAATCAGTGATCAATTAGATGTGCATCTTCAAAAAACATTTGCAAAAGTATAACAGCTACTTTGCTGATGTGTCTAAACACACATGGGAGGGTTTGCCTTTAAGAGCTCCGGTGATGAGTGATTCAAAGGCAACCACATCACTGAAATACCTATCCTGGCATGGGTGATGATGTGTAGCCATCTTCTCCAAATTGAAACATTTCCTCCAAGAGGAAACCAAGTTTTGGTGAGTGCCAGAAGGTCACAGAACCCCTCTCCAAGCTTCTTAAAAGCAGTAAACAACTGCTGGGAAAAGAGGTTCTGACCAGCCAGGCTGTGGACAGAAAGCCTCGGACAGCAGAGCTGTTCACAAACCATCCAAAGTGACCTAGACCTGCAGGGCTATGAGTCATCACCCTAGTTTGAGTGTGCCTTTGTGTGTGTATGTGTGTGTGTGTGTGTGTGTGTGTGTGTGAGAGAGAGAGAGAGAGAGAGAGAGAGAGAGAGAGAGAGAGAGAGACAGAGAGAGACAGAGAGAGACAGAGAGAGACAGAGAGAGACAGAGAGAAACCCTGTGTTAGGATGAGGTGTTTAATTTTAATTGAACATGTTAATTAGGTGAGACAAATGGGGTTTTGATCATTGGAATCCAATACTTCTGTAGCTAGACCCTTAGTAAGAGGCCTCAGGAGGAGGAAGTGGCCAAAAAAAGTGCAACAGACCTAGTCAGCTAGCTTTAGGAATAAAATCTAACAGTTTTTAGAGAAGCAGAGGGAATGGGAGAGAAGGGTAAAGCCTGCCAGAGCCATGCTCTCCATGATCAAGCTGGCCAGAGTCACTTCAGTTGTGAGCCTTGGTCTTCCTGTCATCTATCCTCCATAAATATGATTAAAAAGTGGCAGCAGGACAAGGAAAACTCTTCACAGAATTCTCCAGTTCAGTGCAAGGTCCCTTAGGTTTATTAACTATGGATTGCCAGTGTCTGTCTCTTGGAATTTCTAACGTGTAACGATCAAATCCTTTACTAAGTGTCCAGCCTTGGTGTGACAACATTTTTAGCAGATGCCTTGCAGGAGAAACTCAGGGTTGAGGTGGTGGACTTTGCACCTCCTGCACCCTCGTGGTGTTGATAGTTTCAGTAATTGTTGCTATTTCTGTCAATGGAAGAAATACTGCTTTCAGAGTTACTCATGTTTATTAAGAATTTAACAATAATTTTGAATAAAATGTCCTAAGAAAGATGTTTCCATGTCACTGGAAGAATTATCCAAGGAGATATTCATTGCTAGGGAAGAATGTCTTTCCCCCTGGTCCCAACATGGGAAGTTATCCCATTCTCAAACCTGGACAATCTATCTTGGTCAGTTTTTCCCTGGTTCCCTTGCTTTAGGATGGACTCTGCTATCTTGTTTTTTGATGTTAGCACTGATTCTACCTTTTCATACCTTCATATTTCATCTCTAGAATCAGTTATGAGGGCTTCGGGTTATTTGCCCCTTATGTACAGAAAGTGAGATCTGTGGTAAAGGCCAAGGCCTCAGAAAGCCACCTTTTCAGAAAGTGCCTCTGGGATCCTCGATGTTTCTGTCATGTTTCCTGAAATAACAGTAGAAATTTCATCCCCAGGACAATTCCTGTGCTGTATAACTGTACTGCTTTCAGGTAACAGACTCATAGCTGTCTTCTCTCAACACAGGTGGCTGAGAGCATAGAAAATGTACTTTGACCTATTATCTTGGATATACTTTTATTTTTAGGTTACCAGAACTTGTTTTATTTGTATTTCACAGAGAGACAGAATAAGTTCAAGAAAAATGTAGCTGGTTTACCATTCATACACTGTGGTGATGACCTTTTGCTGGCCAATTTACTTAAAAATATTAAAATTGTAAATATATATTTGTGACAAAAAAGATGCAAATATATCTGAAAAAAATTAAAAGACATTGAATCTCACTATCTGATTTTTCATCTCTACATCCAAAATGTTAAGAACTCTTGTCAATGGCAATATGCTGGATAACATCCACTATACAATTTATGTTGTTTCTGTGAGCAAAGGAACTGCTATTTTTCATTCACCATTTTTTCTTATGTATTCCACTATGCTTACACACCTCCATGCTTCATTCTGACAATTTTGTTTGTCTTCTGCTCTTTTCTACTTGAAGCTATGGGGAATAACTTTATCATGTATTTTTGTACTAAAATGAATTTTGTAAGTATATACACACATACCCTCCCAATACACGTTAATCTTACACTTGTCCTCTTTCAGCACTGCTCTGTCATAGAGTCTTAATTTATTCATGACCTGCACATTCCTGATCTTTTTCAAATACTTTGAATCCATTGCATTATTTTGATTCAAAAGATGCTTATGTTTTCTTCCACATAAGTGAAATCTCTCATATTTCCATATCATTTTACATCATTCTAGAAAAGGAAGTCATTTTATGATCTATTCTTTCTTTGACCTGAAATCATTGCTTATCTCCTCAATAATTTTTTTTTTTTTTTTTTGAGACAAGGTTTCTCTGTGTAGTTTTGGTGCCTGTCCTGGATCTCGCTCTATAGACCAGGCTGGCCTTGAACTCACAGAGATCTGCCTGGCTCTGCCTCCAGAGTGCTGGGATTAAAGGCGTGTACAACCACCACCACCTGGCTCCTCAATAATATTTTTAAACATGTTTTTATGTGAAAGAGAATTTCATCATTTTCCTCCCCCCCCCCTTTCCTTCCTCTTCTCACTCCCAGGTACCATTGTTTCAAGCCCTTTCACAACCCCTCACACTGAAACTGATAGCCTCTTTATTGCTGTTGTTGTTGCATATATATGTGTGTGAGTCTATGTGTGTATGCACACGTATATAATTACAAATTACTGAATCCATTTTGCTATTTGTGTATCCAGAATCAAGACTGACCACTCAACATTGGAAAACCAATAGGATACTCATCCTTGAGAGAGGCTGATTTTTCTTTTTCCAGCAGTCCTTAGTTGAATGTCAATTGAAGCTCCCATGTCTATGGCTCAGGCAACATTACTAAGAGAAGGCAGAAAGATTTTGAGATTCAGAATACCATGAAGTCTATGGTGACACAGTTTCTCTTAGAAATGGCTAGATAATCAAGACTGGACAATGGAAAAATAAACGTTTTACAATGAAGTCTCAAAAATTAAGGTAGAAAGTAAAATAGGAAGATATTGGCATTGACCTCTGATCTGCATGAATGGATATACAAATGCACACATCTGCATGTGCCCACAGCTGTACAAAGATTCTGCTACATTTAATCTGTCTTCAGTCCCTCATCTATTGGGGGTGTAGAATTAATATCACAAACCCTGCACAGTCCCCATGTGTGTCAAATTAGCATGCACACTTTCCACAGGGCACCCTTGACTGTTGGTCACATGCATTTTAGATTCTCAGTATGCTTGGTCCCATGCCTTCCCCAACCATCTTCATTTCTCACTATCTGTTTTTATCATTTTCAGATTTCCAAATAAACTAAGAAATCTTTTAACATTTAGCTATTCTTTTAAACTCTTGGTATATTATTGAGTAAAAGTCTTGGTTACTCTTCTTTATACTATAATTGGGTCTTTGCACCTTGCATAGCTACTTTTAGGTGTCAATGGCTATTGATTCACATACTCACACTTCTGAATGATTTCTGCAGCCTCCTTACTTGTCTCATTTTCTTCTTCCCTTTTGCACCACCCATAACACCCACCTACCTGATGTCAAGGTCTGCTGCTGTTTAATGCGCAGTCTAGCAATGGTCGTCTGAAAATCTCTTGATGTTTTTCCAGCTGCCGTGACTTCCAGCTGTTGTGACTCCCAGGGGATATGTTTTATAACACATTCCAGTTTTACCACTAAGTCAAGTGGTAAATATAATACATAGCTTCATTATTGTTGAGAAAATTTGTTTATACTTTTAATTCATTACTTTATTTATTTACTATTTTATGGATGAAAATAAACAGAAATATTAGTCTTCAGCAAGGAAATGGTCTAAAACAGAAAGTTCATGTTTTAGTAAATAGCAGAATTTGATATTCAAGGGTTTCTCTAATATTTTATCCAATTATGTCTATTGCAATGAAATTAAAGAATTTTGTTCTGATTATGTATTAAAAGGGAATATTGTCAAAGCTTTACATTGCTAAACATTTATCTATAACTAGAGACATTTTCTGAAAAAAAGGTTTTCTCTCATATAAAATGTGTCAAAAATTCATACAATGAAATGGAGTCCTCAATTATATATACATGGATATTTATAAGTCATATATAATATATTTTAGTGATATGTTTCAGGGATAATATCCCATAGATATACATTCTGCTTTGAAAGGCTAGATCCTCCTCAGACAAAGTCTTAGAAAATTATAAAATTAAGGTCCAAAAAGTATGTTACATGATTTATATTAATTATTATATACATTTAACATCATAGTAGAGTACCTATGATTTTGTTAACTAATCATATTATTAATCAGAGTGGAAAGAAGGCAGGAAGGAGGGAAGGGAAGAAGGGAGAGATTGAAGGATGGAGAAAGGGAGAGTTAAAGAATGATAGTGCTGATGCCAGGCATAAAAGGAAAAAGAAACTGGAGCAGATATTTGTATTAAAGTTGGCCAAGATAAAATACCACACACACACACACACACACACACACACACACACACACACACAGAGAGAGAGAGAGAGAGAGAGAGAGAGAGAGAGAGAGAGAGAAATACACAGATGAATAAATATAAAAATGAATAAATAAAAATTACTTCAAGAAACTTAAAAATGAGTACTGACTTTGCCCCTTTTTAATTTAATTTTTCTGTTTTAATTCTATTTTATTATTCTTTTGAAGTATTTTTTATTCATTTTACATACCAACCACAGATCCCTGTCTCATCTCTCTTCCAGATCCCCCTCTGTCTTGCTCCTCCCCGACCCACTCCTCATCCCTTCCTCCAAAAAGGAAAGTTCTCCCATGGGGGAACAGCTAAGCCTGGTACATTCAGTTGAGGCAGGACCAAGCCCCTCCCCACTGCACCAAGGGTGAGCAAAGTGTTCCACCACAGGTAATGGGATCCAGAAAGCCAGCTTATGCACCGAGGATAGATCCTGATCACACTGCCAGGAGCCCCTGAAACAGATCCAGCTACATTTTTCATACAATATATATTGATAACGTTTTCCCCTCTGCCAAATCTTACCAGATCCTACCCATCTCCCCACTTACCCTACTTAATGCTCATTCTCTGTCTCTCTCAAAAAGAAATCCAAAAAAGAAAAAACAAAGCAGGAGTCAAATTAACAACTGCAACAACAACAGCAAAAATACAAATTCACAGACAACAAAAATCAGAGAGGGTTTTGTTTTGTTTTGTTTTTCGTGTGTGTGTGTGTGTGTGTGTGTGTGTGTGTGTGTGCGCGCGCGCGCGCGCGCGCGTGCTGGCAAACTATTCCTGGGTATGAGGCCTGTCCTGGGATATTGTTCATATGTCCAATGATGCTCAATTGGAGAAAGCTGAATTTCCCTTTGCCAGTGGGTATAAATTGCAAATAGTTTCTTGTTTAGAAATGGGATCCTGATGTCCATTTCTCCATCTCAGTGCTGGGGCCCCATCTTGCTTGAACTGGTGCAGGTGTCCTGCAAGCTGCCACAGATTCTGTGAGTTCACGTGTGTGTCAATTAGTTGTATCTGGACATAGTTTCCTTGCAATCATACATCAGTTCCGGCTCTAAAAATCTTTCACCTTTCTCTTCCACTTAGATACTTGAACTTAAAGGGCTGAGTGCTCAAAAGGTTTTTCATACTCTGCACATTCCATGTTTGTGGTTATTTATCTTAATCCCATCTCCTGCACAAAAAAAAAGCTTCTCTGATGAGTGGTGAGCGAAACACTGATTAAGTTCTGACATTTAGAAACATTTTAACATGGACTTCTTGATATCTTATGGAACTCTTTCAAATGAAATATTTTTAAATGACGAAGATGTTTAAAAGAAACACAACATAAAGAAGCATTACTGGCATAGTTATCAAGTTACTGTATCAAAATGACTATGCTTTTATAATACTTTATTTCATAACATGATATTTTTTGCAGGTAATAAAACAGTAATTTCCACGTAGTGATGATCATTAATAGAAAACTGACCTTCAGAAAAATAAGAGACTAGTATTATTTTAAGTAAATATCTGTGATAACTATTTGTAAAAATGTTATTACTTTCTAAAGTAGTATATAAAACTGAAATGAAGGCGAAATTCCAGTTAGAATGGGATTGTCTTCTAAAATAATGGAATCCCTTCATTCAATTATGAATCATCTCCTGAAGGTAGTTAGACTATGCCAGCAGCTAAAAGAGCAATAAGAGCTCTTCAGCAGAGGCACAAGCCAGGGTTCTTCAAGGCTGGGAAAGAACCTTTGGGTAAATAGCATTCTCTGATGTAACTGTGATACATAGAGAATTAAATGAAACAATATATGGGCATGTGAAAATTTTCTTTTGTTTATATTTATTAACTGACTACTAGTAAAGATCTTTATTTAAATAAAATAAGTAATCCTACTTATAATCATTTTGTTCATGTTTTAGTGACCATATTCAAATAAAATGGCTATGTTAATATAGTAATTCCAGGAACAGATGAAATTTTAATGATCTTAAGTTCATAGGACCTGAAAAAGTTGATAAACAAATTTGTAAATAAGGCTAAAAATTTAGCTCTATTCTCTTCAGTTTCCTGAAGAATAAACTGTCATACACATGCACATTTCACCTATGTGCAAACTGTCCTTAATTTTCTTATTTCACTTTTGTGCTTAAAATATAAATAAGAAATTCAGATTCATAGTGCATTAAATAATAACTAGTTCATAGTATCTGACAATTTCAGATAGACAGAAAGGAATACAAATAATTAGGTATATATTTCTTTCAGCACAAACTAATTCTGTCTAAGCTAGGCAATACACCTTGCACACTTGAAATGAGGCACTCTTAGAGTCATCACTTATATCATGTTGACCTCTCTATCTGAAAGAAAGTCCTTTCTTTCCCCTGTATTTAGTTTCAAAAGAAGACCTGTGTATAACATCATTTCTGTTCATATTTAAGAATGCCCTTTAAGTCACTGAAACTTTCTTGTCTGCTTTCAAGTGTGTAATGTAATTTGGAAGGTCCTAACAATTTACTTTTATGGAGGAAACTTAATTATAATTTTCTAATTATAAACTACAGTTCAACATTATTGGTTGAAGAATTAAATATATAAAATACAATCCAAAATGCAGTCATACAAAGTCATCATCCCCTGCTGTTTCTCGTGTGTGTGTGTGTGTGTGTGTGTGTGTGTGTTTTGTCTCCCTTAATTTTAACTTTATGAAAAAAGTGTTGAAATAATAGTCCAACATTCCAACATAAAGAAGTCATGTAGCCTTTTGTATGGATCTGCTGTCCATTAAATTGTACAACACTGAATTTGTCTACCTTCTTCTCTGGTCCTTTTTGCTGTCAGTATGTCCAGCATTAGTTCTACATCAGTGTCAAAATGTCATTCATTTCAGCATATACCACCACAGTCTGTTTGTTCAGAGAGCCATGTTACTCCTGTTTACAAGATCTCAGCACTGAATTTTTGGACAAAGGAGAAAATGATTTTGCTCTTTTTTATGTAGTAGCGCTGTACAAGGACATAATCTGCTTCCTTCTCATCAGTCTATATGGTTTATAGGTAACCATTTGTTTCGTGCACAAGTTGAATTACTCTTCTTCCTTGTGCAAGCACCCTAATCTTTCGTGAATGTGTTAAGCACATACGCCAACCAAACATTTGTTCTTTCATTTGCTCCACCTTCAACACTTTCTTTAGGGCTGAATTTGGAGGTAGAGAAACAGTGAACAAGCTTCCTTTGGGGAAGACACATGTGTTCATGTCCCAGCTAACTACTCTACCTTATTTCAAACTCTTAATAAGAAAGAGGTAAGAGGTAGGAATAATAATTGTTCAGATTAAGAGAATATGAATATACAAACATATATATATATATATATATATACACACATACATACATACCCTTCTTCAGTCTGTTAATTTAAAATAATGAAGTCAATGTCTTAATAATTTTATTGATAAATTATTAAGCCTTCTAAATTAACATATAAAAAGTCTTAAATTTTGCATCTACTGTGTTAATGAGAAAAAGAAATTAATGGAAGTAGAAACCTGTTGTGTAGCTCTTTCCTATATATTGAACTTTTGCTCCTAGAAGGAGGAGAGAGTCTCATAATGTTCTGAAAGTCTTATGAATGCCACTAAACTTTGACACTCAGGGCAGTCACAACATTATGCGACTGGAGAAGAATTCTCCTCTGAGGTTATTTAATTCCTAAGAAATTGCTAAGATAGAAGAGACTCCTCACTGGAGCTTCCTGAATGCTGGACATAAGGAACACAACTTTCATGAGTCAACTTCAATGCTGGAGTTGGTTTTTCAGTAATAAGGCTGCCTTCATATCACACATGTTGTTATCAGTAATCTCTCAGGCCTGGTATTGTAAGGTACCCTAGAAACTCACTGGTTCACAACTAATGGGTGAAAGTAGAAAAAAAAAATCATCTTGAATAAGCTATCCCAGACCCAGAAAGATAGAAGGTATGTATTCTCCTATATGTTGATATTAGTTGTTAAATCAATAATAATCAGACTACAATCCCTAGAGCCACAGAGGGTAGGTATAGAGTAAGGGAACAGAGGGAGCAGATCAATCTCCTTAGGGAAGCAAACTAGAATAGCTACTAATAGATAGGGCCTGTGTAGATGTAACTGTCTTGTTAAATAATAAGCACAGAGCCAATGCAGAGATGAAAGCCCAAGCGGTCAGAGCAATAGCTAAGAGCTAAAAACCTTACCCTTCACTGCCGCTGCTGTCCTCCTCAGCAAGAGAACTACTTCCTGTGTGTTTGTCTTCTTATAGACTTTCTGTTCTGTCTTCTCATTGGTTGTAAACCCAACCACATGACCTCCTTGTCACTGCCCATCTATAAAGACCTCCAGGTCTTCTATGGTTGGTATTAAGATTAAAGGCGTGTGTTTCCATGCTGGTGGTATCCTTGAACACACAGCAATCTGGCTGTCATGTGATCAGGATTAAGGGCGTGTGCTACCACTGCCAGACTTCTGCTATGGCTTGCTATTAGCTCTGACCCCCAGGCAACTTTATTTATTAACATACAAATAAAATCACATTTCAGTACAAATAAAATACCACCATAGGCCTGGAACTGGTGAATCAAGCCGGGGGGGGGGGGGCGGCGGGAGGAGATTGTTGAAAGGAATATGGGAAGAGACATCTAAAAATAAGAGGTGTTTGAGGAATAATATGGAAAGCTAATACAGTAGAAGCTTCCTAAAATATATATGTATATGAAGGCAATATTAGAGAAAATCCCCAAATAATTGGTAAGACAGTCCAAACTTGCCATGTTTTATTTTTTCCAAAAGAAGATTCCATTACCAAAACTGGGTAATATTGAATTGAGTTATTGGATAAAGGGGCCTCCTGGGAACCCCTAAACAGCTCAGAATGTTGCCAACTCTATAGATTCTTCTCAACAATCCAACTTCAAGGCCCCATTGCTGAAGATAACACATACACCACATATTGAAGGTGGAGATGTCAAGCTGGTGCCTACATAATGACTTTACCCCTCCTTTCTTGAGTCTTTGATACAATAAAGAACTCTGCACGCTACCAAAAGATGAACATAAACACCAATCTAGCCATAAAACATTTATCTATGATGATGTACTGTCTGCAAGATATACTAGGATAATGGTGGCACAAAGCTTGTGAGAGTAACCAGTCTATAACTGATTTGACTTAAGGCCTATTCAAGGAGATGGAACTCATACCTGACACTGATTGGATAATCAAGAAACAGAAAGAATAAACAGCTCAGTGACCTAGGGAAAGAGAGAGAGAGGGGGGGAGGGAGGGAGGGAGGAAGGGAGGAAGGAAGGAAGGAAGGAAGGAAGGAAGGAAGGAAGGAAGGAAGGAAGGAAGGAAGGAAGGAAGGAAGGAAAGAATACAAAAAATAATTGTAGTGATCCACCCCTCCTCCATAATTGCTCAGAAAGGAGCAGGTCTCACATTGGTTTCAGCAAAACTTGGCATATCAAACTGTCATAAGACCAAGCACCTCCCCCTGTATTCAGGTTGGACAAGACAATCCATCATGAGGCTTGACTCATGAAAACTTGCCGAGTCTGAAATAACAACAACGGACCATGCATGGGACCGGCCTAGACCCTCAGCAGATATACGTGTGAGTTGTGAAGCTTTGTCTATATGTAGGACTGCTGACATTGGAAACAGACGCTGTTCCTGGTGCTTCGATTGACTCTTGGTAAACAATGGCTTCTAAGGGAGCTACAGTCACTTTACCTGGTGGACATGGCCAAGGGCAGATTGGCTTCTTCCAGTGAATAACCCCATAATGAGGCAAAATTGGCTACACTAATTAGACTCCTTCGGTTTCAATGAGTAGATACATATACAAATAAAACAGACGACAAGAAAGTGAGGGGAAATGTGGTAGTTTCAGAAGGACAGATGGAGGGGGAAAGGAAGAGAATACTGTGATCAGGATAGTTTTATATATATACAATATTCTGGAAGTAGTTTTTTTTTTGAAATAGTAATTACCTTTAGAATCTGAAATTAAGACCAACTATTTAGTTTAAATCAAAATTTTATGAATTGTAAGCACTAAACCTGAACACAGAGAGATTCAGTGTACAAAAATATACTTAAATTGTGCTAAAAATAGAAAATCACTTAATCATGAACAACACAGTGGTAATATGTCTTAACAGTTTTGGAGTTTTAATATAGAAGGTTTATTGAAATTTGTGGTTTTTTTCTAAGATAAAATCTAATTTTCAACCAATGTTATGCATGATATTTACTAATTTCTCATTTTACATTCTTAATTATTAAATTATATAACAAAATAAATATGAAGATGATAAAATATTTTTGAAATATTTGTTATAATGAAGTCATATTATTCATAATAATTATTGAAAATGTTATTTAGCAACAATATCATTTTATTTGTTACAGGAATTGTCACCTGAACAACACATGGAAACCAGAGAAAGCACATGAGCATATTAAATCAATAAAATTATTATATTTATATTAAATAATATAAGAACATACCTATTATAGTCAATGAATTTTAATTTCTATTTCAAACTAAAACATCTCATTTACAGCTTTTTTGTATTTTAATTTATGTTAATGTTAGGAGGTACAGTGTTGCCCTTTTTATATTTGGATGCATATTTAAATCAAGAACAGTTTTACATTATTGCTGACCATTTTAAAATTCCTATGTAAAGTGTTTGTAAGGTGCACGTTTGCTTTAATAGAAACTGGAAAGTGTCCTAGATTAGACATCTGTGCCTTTAACTTTCATTCTGGCAGCTGATTTATTTTTATAAAGAATAAATTTCTGAAGTTTTTGAACAGTGCTTATGTCTTCCGTAAGAGATGGAGCATCGTGGCTGTGCTCCCCTCCTGTTGGGCTGCTCCATCCTTGCTGAATACTTAGGACTGTCTTGACATCAAAACATTGTCTCTATGGCTGTTATTATGCAGGTACAATTCTGGCTTTATTTTAGAGCAACCACAGAGCAACAATGAGGAGAAATATGGTACCCTAGTGAGAAGCTTACATAAAAATGCAAAATTTATGTAAGTTATATCCAAATTCATATGTGACTGCTGAATAATGATGATACACGAAGAAAACATGCCATCAAAAATCTGCTGACGCCCCCCCTCCCACTGTATATTACGAACCCTCGCTTTTAGTTACAACACAGAATTGATTGAATAGTAAAATGGTGTATTCCTGGAGTGCCTAATCTGATAGCTGATACATAAAGGTAGGTTGGGGCAGCATAAACAGATTTCTTGCTTATCCCTTGTCTTCCTTGTCTTCAATTGATTTATAAGGTATTCTTTGGTGAATAATTTCAGTTCTGATTCAGAAATTACGATGTGTAAAATTCCTAAAGACAGAAAAAAAAGCTAAGATTTTATGAGTGACTATTCTGCAACTGCTATTATTTCTTATATTAATTATTAAAATAATAGAACATATTTCCCTCCCTTGCCTTGTTTCAGTTGAGAAGGTAGCAGCTCAAGATGTCTGTCATCTTTGAGACCTCATTTTTTGTGCACAGTATTGTTTATAATTATCAAAATTAAAATAGGTAAAATGTAGCACAAATGAAAGAAGTAAAAGTTCACTATCATACAAAAATGAAAACACCACTACTATCTATTATAAAATGAAAGAAATTCACAATATGATTCTCATTGAAATAAACGAAGGCACAGCATAACAGATTGTGGTGATCTATTATGTCTCCCAATATCTTGTGCATCCTAATAAACTTATCTGGGGGTCAGAGAACAGAACAGCCACTAGATAGACTTAGAGACCAGAAAATGGTGGCACACACGCCTTTAATCCTATCACTTGGGAGGCAGAGATACATTAGGATCTCTTTGAGTTTAAAGCCACCCTGGAAAGAACCAGGCATGGTGACTCACACCTTCAATCCCAGGAAGTGATGGCAGAAAGCAGAAAGGTATATAAGGCATGAAAACAAGGAACTAGAGCTGGTTAAGCTTGTAGGCTTCTAGCAGCTGTTCAGCTGAGATCCATTTGGATGAGAACACAGAGGCTTCCAGTCTGAGGAAACAGGATCACCTGAAGAACTGGTGAGGTGAGGTGGCTGTGGCTTATTCTGCTTCTCTGATTTTCCAGCATTCACCCTAATACCTGGCCCTGGGTTTGATTTTATTAATAAGACCTTTTAAGATTCATGCTACAATAGAGAGTTTGTGATTATGATGGTTAAAAAAATGTCTACATGCATTCAGCACTAAGATAAACGAGGAGTAGATATGGTATTGAAATGCAAAAGGGAGTGAGACAGCTTGGCACTGTGCACGTGATCAACATTTTTTTATTTTTCTCCTTGGCCTAGGGTCTTTACATGGTAAATTTCTTGTGAGTTTTTTTTTTTTTTTTCAGTAAAGTGCTAATCTCACATACGGGTAATTCTTTTTTCTGAATGATGTTAACACACCGTTAAAAGGTTTATTAACATGACTAGTGATGAAGTAGTTGGAGAAAACAATAAACCTGTCAAGCTTGATTAAGAACTTACATGGTTCTGTAATTAGTTAATAAGTATAAAATCCTTGTAAAGAATGATAGGAGGATATGTTTTCATGGAAAGCTGAAATGAGACTGTAAAAAATATACACTTTTAAATTAGAGTATAAATCCAACTTACACACAGTAATGGATTTTTGAAGTCTTTATTTTCTAATATTAAGCACATTGTTTCCACCTATAAATCACTCCCTCTTAAAAGGAATTGTTCTGTGAGTCAGAAATGAGATGAACACTTATTTCCTGCTTTGTGTCCATTATTAGGAGATCCAGTTTATGCTGGCACGGGTGTTTTAATGTCTCCAGTACATGGAAGGAAGCAGTGAACTTACCTCAGCATCACTGACAGTACTCATAGTATTTCTGTCTGGACCTACTCCCAAGAAGCTGAGATGGGCCCTCTAAATTTGGTTATATTACTTTGTTTTCATTTCAAAAATCATCAATATCTAATTTTATGTTAGAGAATGTCATGGTAGAGGTCACTTAGAATTTTGATTTATTTCCCCCTACATATGATCAATTTGAGACAAATTACAAGAATTCACTGTGATATGACAAATGTAATATGAATGAACTTGTTCATATTGATAATTTGTATTACTAACAATATAGCTAAAATATTTCTAATTTTAAAACATGAATACAGTAATATATCTCTTAGTTGTTCATTTCCACTCTAAATATGCAAACGTGTATTCATGTTTTTTCATATGTTTGAGATATACATATATATATATATATATATATATATATATATATATACACACACTCGTATGTTTATGATGATGCATTAAAATGTGACATTGATGTAGATTTTTATTCATCCTTTGAATACTCACTTACTGGAATGGAACTATATGGTTTTCTTCCAAAACTGTTCATTAGAAAATCTTTCCTGTCCTAAAAAATTGCACTGGCATCTATCCAGTAAACTTAATTAAACATAAAAATCATTTATAACATTTTTCATCCTGTAGTCCACGCTACCAATAGTTCTTCTCGCCACATCTCATTTTCTTCAATGATTCTAATTAAAAGCACCTAGGCTTCTCAAAATTATTATGTGCCTTCCTAACAGAATACATCATGTAAGAAATATTGAAACGCTATCTATATTCTTACCAGTGTCTATGTAATCATTTTTAGTGATAACAGGCAACCTAACATGTGTGATTTCAACTTGGATTTCTGTAAGATTAGTCATGCTTAAGAATTTTCATGTATCTGTAAGCCTGTTTGCTTCTGATTAGTATCTGTGTTGATCCCTTTAACCTTTAAAATTCCATTGTTCGATTTACTGCTATTTTACAATACCAGGTTATTCATTTCCACTCTAAATATGCCCTGGAATTAGCCCTGGAATTTATATGTTGGTTTGAAAACGGTTTCCCCTGTGTGTGGCTTGCCTTGTTTCCTTTCCTGTGTAGACTCCATATGAGTTGAAGTAATCCACTTTCCCTACATTGCTTTCAGTGCCCGATAATCTTTCGAGACTTCATCTTGAAACTACAAACCGTGGCAAGAACCTTCCTCTTTCGTTACTTTTAGCCTTTGATTTTTTTGAATTTTGTTTGTTTTGAATCTATTTTCAGCTGATCCTTGTATAAGATGTGATATGATATATTTTTCTTTTGCATTTGGTATTCCTTTTTATTAACTCTGTTTATTCCAGAAACTGCATTTTCCTAATGTTTGTTTCTGATACCTTTGTGAAAAATAAGCTGAGAGCTGGCATGTGAGTTTGTTTTCAGGTCATTCGTCTTCAAATAAGCGATGCATCTTCTGCTGTAGCACTGCCATCATCTTTGACTACTGTACTTTTTAAATATATTTCAAAACATAGCCGTGTGATACTTCAAGCTTTGTTGTTAGGTCAATGTTAGTTTGGCTATGTAATGTATTTCATTATCCTATGTGAATTTTATGGTTTCCTATTTCTGTGAGGAACCAGATTGGAATTTATATTGAGATTTCAATGAAAAGTGGATTATTTAAAATAATATTCTCATTTTACTGATATGATTTCTAGTTCATAAACATCTCAATTGTTTTGTAACATTTTCCACCTTCTGTGGCTGTTTTTATACAGTTCTGTGGTAATAGTATTGTATATTAACACCTAACTTAGCAAGAAAGCAAGGTATTTCATTGAATTATAAAAGTAGAATAAATGGGTGAGTATGAAGCATCAGTGAGGAAAAGACCTTGCCAAGGAACTCCGATGACCTTAGTTCAATGCCCAGAGCTCACATTGGGTCAGGGAATGCACTCTCAAATGTTGTCTCTAGCTTCCAAATATGATGGTGACGTTCGTGCCCCTGCACTCACAGACACTCACAACATTCATTCATGCACACAATAATGAGATGAAGTGCATAGTATTGTCATGTCATACAATAATCCCATTTCAATTTTTGTGTTCAGAGAAAACAATGTTAAGATATTAAAGAGATATCAGGATCTCTACATATGTAATTGTATTATTCATGAAAGCCAAGATGTTTAAACACTCAAACTGCCTAACAGCGGATGAACAGATTTTCAAACTGTAGTTTATATGTGCAATGAAATGCTAATCACCCTTGAAATAAAACCCATGAGATTCTATCATTTATCACAACCTGGATAAGATAACAGGGCATTATAGTAAATGAAACAAGGCATGCAGAGAGAAAAATCACCATATGTTCTCACGATTGTACTCTTAACCATTTGACTGCAATAAAATTAGAGCAAGAATCACAGATTCCAGAGCTAGAAGGTATGGAAATTGAAGTTGTTTGTCAAAAGAAGCAGGATGTCAAAGACAGGAATAGACCCAGTGACCTGCAGTCTGCTGTGGTGGCTACAGATCATATATTTTAGTTTACTTTGTATTTCAAAACATTTTTAAAAATGATTGTTTAGTGAAAGGAAACAAACACAGGTACAAATACCAAATGTTCACCGCAAAGAAAATAATTTAAGATATGGAAATACAGTAACATGATTTTATCATGCAACATTCATGCCTGTATTAAACAACATTGTACCTCATAATATCTACAGTTAATTTATAATTACAAATAAAAGGGGATCAAAAAGTGAATAAACTGCTGCTAACAGTAAGACACACTTGAGAATGTTATTGTGTTTTCTAAAATATCTGGTGGCTTTCATTTGCTTATTAAGTCTACACCCTTGTTTATGACCTGAATGTCTGAACTTGAAGCTTTCTTCCCCAAACCAGCACTCAATACCCTTCAACTCAGTGCATTATTTTTGTGAAATACTGTAATTCTGTAATTCTGTTCCTTGGATAGCAAGTTCTTCTACCCTTGTCAATTGTTATGTTACTTTGACATCTTGGAAAGACCTTTCTTTGACAGACTTCTGAGAGTAGTTTACTTCTGGCTACCCACTCATCAGTGCCCACATTATCATCTGAGTTATTCTATTCCTTCACAGAGCACAAATTATTCACCATTTTTGTCTTTCTTTCCAGATGTTTCTATCTTTATTGATATTAATATAACTCTGGTTCTTCACTAAGGTCTTTATGCTTTTATAATTTATAAAATTTAAACTTTTGGAGAAAAAAGAATAATCTTTTTCATTCTTAATAGCTTTCACATGAAAAATACCACAGTGCCGGAGCTGGAGGGAACACAGATTTGTTACTTTGTAGTTCTGGAGGTCAGAAGTAAAATTGTTTCTCAGTGAATTAAAAGCATAGTGCTGGGAGGCGAACTGTATTTTTTTCCAGGAAGCTTGGAGAGGAATAGCTTGTTGTTCCCTTTAAAAGATTTTACCAACCTTGGCTTAAACAAAATAACCAAATGAATGGAAGCACATGAACTATGAACCAAAGGCTGAGGGGCCCCCAACTGGATCAGGCCCTCTGAATGGGTGAGACAGTCATTTGGCTTGATCTGTTTGGGAGGCAGCTGTGCGGTGGTGCCGGGTCCTGGGCTTGTTGCATGAGTTGGCTGTTTGAATCCTGGGACTTATGCAGGGACGCTTGGCTCGGTCTGGGAGGGGGGGACTGGACCTGCCTGGACTGAGTCTATCAGGTCATTCCCGGTCCTCGGGGGAGACCTTGATCTGGAGGAGGTGGGAATGGGGGGTGGGCTGGTGGGAGGGGAGGGGGCGAGAGGGGAGAACAGGGGAATCTGTGGCTATTATGTGTATTATGTGGAACTGAATGGTGTTGTAAAATAAATAATAATAATAATAATAATAATAAATTACAAAAGAAAAGAACCTTAAAGAAAAGATTTTACAAATGTATCTCTATTATTTAGTTCTTATCCCCATGCAAAAGCAGAGTGATGAGCAAGTATTCATTGTGGTACCACCTTCTTGGTTCTGTCACTCTGCCATTGTCTTCCTTCACAGAGAGCCTCATGATTATATTAGATCTGGGTGATTAACCAACAATAACTTCTTCCTCTCAGGGTCAGCTAATTATCCATCCTTATTGCATCGGCAGTATAAAGTCCTACTTGACCAAATTTTTAACAGATTCATTAAGTTGGAAGAATAATGCAGGATTTCAGAGTGCCCATTATTGTCTCGAAAATAGTGCGTATTTCTCACTGTTTTCAGTGAATGGGAAATTGTTAAATTTCCATGTTTACTAAATACTCACTATTTGCGTTTAATTTAGTAGTTTGGTAATATTTCTGTATTTATAGAAACACTCAAAATGTATTAACATAAGCCTCTACTTGTTTATTTTTATTATGTTTTAAGCTACATACAGAAACATTAGAAAAACACACTTCATGCCCCTCCTTTCCCAAACAACTATGAGCCCCTTCTCCCTCACAAATTCATGAGCTTTTCATTAATTATTATTAAATATGCATATATGTGCATTTGAGTAATTTATTGTATAGTGTGTAATATTCAACAATGATTCAATGATCATAATCACTGGCATTTGTTGTTGACTTTATCCTTCTGGAATTCCTGTCTGTAAGAATGCTTATGATAAAATTGTATTCACTGTAAATAATAAAATGGGTTCATTCAAAGCAACAGATTTCACAGTCATTGATTTGGGAGAAGAGACTATTTTGGTCTTCTAGTTCCTATTATTTCCTGTCACCTGTCAGTTGCATCTTCCCACATCTGTTTTGAAATGTGTTATCATCCGCTCTGTTCAATTTCCAGTATTTGTGACTCATAACTGCTTTTCTTAATCACTTCCCCCAAAGTAATCATAATCTCCCTCAACTGCTTTGGAGAGAGGAAGTAGAACATATTTAATCCCCTCATCACAATCTAAACTGCATTCTATACACTTCACAAAATGCATCAAATCATGTTTGTAAAAATAATTTTCAAATGGTGACAAATCAAAACCCTTATTTTACGTGTGCTATCATGAATACTCATTGTTCCTATAAGTCCTTGAAGGCTTCAGGAAAGCAAATTTGCAATTTTCATTACTCAACTGATTTCCTCTTCCTTAGCGTTTGCATATGAGCTGTGAGATATCTGATATATCATGAACTGTTTGTCTGGACAGACATTCATTATTTCCATATGATCATATGTCCATTTTTACTACATTTTAAGAATTTTCTTTCACCTTATCCTTATTTTTCTTATTCATTTCTTGATTTTGCAAGTCCTTTATCATTTTATTGACTGGTTTTCTTTATATATCCAATAAATAATTACATACAGTTTAAGGATATATAAGCATTAAAAATTATCTGACATTAGAAAAGGAGCAAAGTGTTTTTTTCTATAATCGTGGTTTTATTGAAAATAGATTTTTTCTTCCATTACACTCTTCCACTCTCATTTCATGGCAAGCATTTTACTGACTGAGCTGTCTATCTAACCCCATTTCTGATTCTCTCTCTCTCTCTCCCTCACCCTCTCCTTCTCTCTCTCTTGCTCTGTCTCTCGTCAATAAAGCTGAGTTTTGTGCGGCTTAGTTTTTGTCAATAGACACAAACCTAAACATACTTTAGATGAGGAAACATCAATTGAGAAATGACACCCACCGCACTGTCTGGTGGACATGATTGTGGGAAATTTTCTTAGTTGCTGATTGATGTGGGAGAGCACAGACCACTGTGGGTTGTCCCACATTTGAGCATGGCCTGTATAAGGAACATAGTTGAGTGAGCCATGAGAAACAAGCCAGTACAAATCATTCCTCCATGGTCTCTGCTTCAATTCTTGTTCCAGATATCTGCCTTGAGTTTCTACCCTGGTTTCCCTCAATGATGGATTGTAACCTTCATGCTAAAAATAAACACCTTCCTCCTGTAAAAATCTAACAAACAAACAAAAACCACACAAAAAATGGAATTTTATGCAATATATTCTGATTATGATATCCTCTCCCCCAACTCCTCCCAGATCCTCCCCACTTTTCTCTCTAAAAGCAATTTTATTTTAGGGAAGTAGTGCATTTCACCATCTTATTTAGTTTTGTGTTCTGTTCTATCTTTATTAGCTATTAGGTCCTTCCTCCCTCCCTCCCTCCCTCCCTCCCTCCCTCCCTCCCTCCCTCCCTCCCTCCCTTCCTCCCTTCCTCCCTTCCTTCCTTCCTTCTTTCCTTCCTGTCTTTCTTTTGTTTGGAAACAGATTCTTCTCTCATACACTACATTATGACCATAGTTTACCCTCTCTCAGCTTCCTCCCAGCTCCACCCCACCTCCTTTCCACTGATCCACTCCATCTGTTTCCTCTTCATAAAATAGCATGCTCCAGAGAGAGTACAACAAAGTATGACAAACAAGATACAATAAAACAAATCAAAAGCCCACATCAAGGTGTGCAAGGCAGCCCAGTAGAAAGAAAAGAGTCCCAAGAGCATGAAAAAGAGCCAGAGACACACCTGCTCCCACTGTTAGGAGTCCCACAAAAACACTAAGCTAATAGCCATAACAGATATGCAGAAGACAGGGTATAGACCCTTGAAGGCCCTATGTTTGCTGTTTCAGTCTCTGTTAACCAAAATGAGCCCTGCTTAGTTGATTCAGTGTCCAACTTGCAAGATTGCCTGAGGCAGTGATGGCACAAAACTGCGGGAGTGGCCAATCAATATCTGGTTTATTTTGAGGCTCATGCCAGCCACAAGAGGGTGTCCATGCCATACACTGCCTTGATGGCTAGGAAATGGATACTGGAGAACCCAGAAACATAGGGTAGAACCAAATACAACTGGGAAATATACATACATATATATATATATATATATATATATATATATATATATATATATATATCGGTTCATAGAGAAACAGAAATGGGAGAAGTCATGGGAGGAGCAGGCACAGCAGGAAGGTAGAGAAAGAATGAGGAAGGAGGCAGGGAATAGCATTTCATTCAAAGTAGGAGTTTTCTTCATTTAACAAGATCTCAGGTTTATTTCTTTTTTATTTAAATATACCTAAAATGATTTTGTTGCCTTAAAAATACTCAGCCTTATATTTTCTTAATTTATGAGGCAGATGTTTTCTAAAAATAGTTTCATTTTATTGATTTCTATTTAGAAAGAGAAAATACTAGGTCAAAATTTGTTTTCATACTGAATACCAAAGTTTACTCAAACTACTTTTAAGGTTAATGTTATGATCGAATTTAGGTTTCTGGGGACCAAACTGTTTAATTTAATGAATTTTTGAGACTAAAATGTTAACTATTTTTATTCATACCTATTAAATTTTATATGCACTTATATTACACTTGGGAAGTTAAAGTTTCAGCTGTCATATTAGATTACAAATTATGAACTGAAGGATTATTTCCAAATTTCTTTCTGTGAATATAGACAAACAATTAAACATATACATTGGAAAGAAAATATTCAGTTGTGGAATATTTTTAGCATGCATTAGCTAGGGATTGATAATCAGAACTACAAAATAAGTAGAATTATTCTTTCATATTTCAGACATTGACCTCCTAGAAATAGCTGTATATAAATTATAGACTAATAATTAAAATAAGCTCCTTAGTCTTAACCTTTGACATTTGTAGAGGTTGAAAAATTAATCAGTAGTTTACCAATTAAATTTCTTGGACAACATTTGGGCCCTATTTTATTTTTTGTATGTGTTTGTGTGTCATCAATACATGTGCACTTAGTCATGTATACGTGCATGTGTGAGCATGCAACGAGAGGCTCAGGATGATGTCAGATGCTAGCCCATCCCTCAATAATTCTCCAGCTTTGGTGGAGTGAGACATGTCCAGGCCCAAACCTGTAGTTCTGCAATTTGGTCAACAAACTCCAAGGATCTTCTGCCTCCTCCTCACTAGCTTTCCCTACTACTTCTCCAATAGTCTTTAATTTTATAACCTGTACTCCCTCTCTCCTCTCCCCTCCTATAGATTTAGATAGCTGAGGGAACATTTAACACCAAAACATCATTTACTAATCACACTAGCATTGTAGGAGTAAACTGAAAAAAACTAATTATAAGAGTTGTGTAGCTTATCATTTGTTTCTCACTTCATATAATAAATTACCAATATTATATATTAGTTTAATATGAAAAATATATTTGTAAATAAAGAACATATTCATAGTAAAGTTTTTATTTTATTGATAACCAGTATATTAACTGATATTATCAACAACTGTCCCTAAATGATAAAATCAAGAACATGCAGGAATAGTTCCAAAGAAAGAACTGGAGGGTTACTACAAGT
This sequence comes from Peromyscus leucopus, assembly GCF_004664715.2. Classification (NCBI taxonomy): domain Eukaryota; kingdom Metazoa; phylum Chordata; class Mammalia; order Rodentia; family Cricetidae; genus Peromyscus; species Peromyscus leucopus. Next base: position 16,937,846 of record NC_051070.1, on the reverse strand, counting down.
ATGAGACCTGCTTGGATGGCACGGTGAGTCTTAGGCCCGCCTAGTGCACACAGTGAAGAGTTATCTCAACAAATAATGAACGAGTAAAAAAAAAAAGAGTAAAATGAAAAAAGCATCATAGACAGATATAAGACATGTCTCAAAAGATTGTACAGAGACTATTTGTTATAAAAGCATAATGAAAACATTACCCACCTGGAAAAAAACTTTCGAAAATCTAAACATGACTCTGAAACAAACAAACAACGATAAAAAGAAGTCCATCTTTCCTCTCCCTCTTCCAAAGTTTCCTCAATCTCCAAGAGGAGGCGCTGATAGAGACCTGCACTTTAGACCCTCTCTGTATACTGTCTGGCTGTGAGACTGAAGGCATGGAGAACATGGCCCACAGAATCAATTAAGCAGGGTTAAAATGGGCTCACAGAAACTGAAATGGCCTGCATGGGGCTTGCATGGGGCCTGTGTGGAGCCTGCGTGGGGCCTGCGTGGGGCCTTACTAGACGTGTGTATTATGGCTACTTACATATTTATACTGGGACTCCTAACAGTGGGAGCTGGTGCATCTTTGTCTCTTCTGCCAGCTCTTGAGATTCTTTTTCTCTTACTATGTTGCCTCATCCATCCTCAATCTGAGGGCTTTTGCCTTGTCTTATTGTATCTTGTTTTGTCCTGTTTGGTTGTTGTCTCTTAGAGGCATGTTCTTTCTGCATAGAAAACAGATGGGGAGTGGATCCTGGGCAAAAGGGAGTTAGAGGAGAGCTGGAAGGAGTAGAGGGAGAGAAAACTGAGATCGGGGTGTATTACAGTAGGGAAGATTCTATTTTCAATTAAGAAAAAAAAGGGAAAAGAAAAAAAGTTGTTTTCTCAGGGTGTAGAAATGAGAACAAGTCACATACAGCAACAAAAAAGTAAAAAAAAAACTAAATAAAATTTGCTAGGTACATATTTCAAAAAAATCTTCACAGGTAGAACAAAAATATAGAGAGAAGAAAAATGACGGTCAAACTGCATTAAATAAAGTAATTTTTTTCAGATTCACAAACTAAAAATCTGACATCATTGAATTTATACAATCTCTGGTCCCTGGGAGTATAGCAGAATGAAAAGAGAGGGCAAAGTAAGAGCACTTAAAAGGCAACAGTACCTTTGTCAGGAAAGCATCCTCTGGGAAGTGCACAGACCATACGGTGGTTAGCTTGGCAGCATGATACTCAGTAGATATTTGAAGGAATGATAAAGCAATAAAGTGTCAAAATTTAAGTGAGAACTTAAGTGATAATCTATTGAAATTCTTATCTATATTATGTAAAGTGAATTGGTAATTTAGATAATTGTTGAATCAGCAGAAACAAAGTGTGAATACTTATGTAAAAATTGAACAGGCATTCAGGAGAGTAAATTTCTTTCTTGTTTTCTGAAATGTGGTGAAATATAGAATATAGGTTTCTTGATATTAGTATTTTTAAACACTTTTTGTTGACTTCAACAGTCTTTAAGTAATCAGATAGATTTGAAATATCTAATACCAGTGAAAATAGAACAAGTAAATTCTGATTTTTTTTTTTATTTTTCATTTACCCTTTTCCACTGAATTTAATCAATGGGATTTTACAATGAAATCAATACCTTGAAAGCATAACGTGAAAGAAAATATCTTTTAAGTTTACATTTTCAATAATATTTAGATAGATTTAAATAGTTTTAAAGTGATATATTCTTGTTTCTTTTCTGGACATGAAAAAATCCTGAAAAAATTGAGCTCTGAAATATATCTTTATTTCATGCTATTAAATCATAACCTTCTTGAAATAGATAGGAAATACTATATGCAAAGAAACCGAATCCTGTCAGAAAACACTCAAATCAGGTTTTAATCTCTAAACGCTATGAAAAAGTTCCATTTCATTGAACCTATATTTCAGGTCTCCAAATTCTAATAATTTAACATGCTTCTAGTTAGAACAGAAAATAAATATATAACCTTCAAGAGCTGATAAAAGGAGATATTTATAACATGCCAATCAGTTGCTGATCTCAGATAATATAGCTAAAATAAAAAAACATGGCATACTTCAGAACAGTTTTGAAATTTTTCATTGGAAAACTGAATATACAATTTCTATACAACTTAGTTATTCTCACTCATAATTTACAGAATAAACATGAAAGGAATTCAAACATTCTTGACTATATGATCATTGGTTTCTAAATACACTCATGTGTACTTGCGCACACATATAGGTATCATACCTAATTTCATCTGTGTCCATTTGTTTGAAATGTCATTAACTCATATATAGATACATCTGTAAACAAGCATATATAAAAACCAGAAAAAAACAGAAGCAAAATATACAGATACATTTTAATATCAACAGACAATAAACACTTTTCATCATGAGAAATATAAATATTAATAATTATTTTAATTTGAAGAATCAGTAGAGAAAGAAAGCTATTAATAAATAATGTACATAGTATAAAGCCAACTTCAGCAGTAGAAGATTTCTCTGATTTAGAGACACAGAAGATTTTTGTAGTCATGCATTAAATGAAACAACAATGCCCTAATTATGAATAACTAAAAATCAAGAGCCACTTTTTCAGATTTTAATGAACACACAATTGTGGTGATATATTGTGTACCCTAATAAACTTATCTGGGGATCAGAGGACAGAGCAAGCTACTAGATTAGATATAGAAGCCAGAAAGTGGTGGCACACACCCTTAATCCTATCACTCAGAGGCAGAGATCCATCTGGATCTCTGTGAGTTCAAGGCCACACTGGAAACAGAGCCAGGCAGTGATGGCACATGACTTTAATCCCAGTACTCGAGATCTCATGTCCTTTCTACCAAGTATTTGAGAACCACACACGCCTTTAATCCCAGCACTAGGAAGGAAGTATGACGGCAGGACACAGAAAGGAATATAAGGCATGAGTAAACAGAAAGTCTTGCTCTGGAGGCTGAGGAGTTGGTAAGGTGAGGTTGACTATGGCTTGTTCTGTTTCTCTGATCTTTCAGCTTTTACCCCAATATCTGGCTCTGGGTTTTCTATTAATAAGATTGTTTAGCAATTTGTGTTACACACAATAGAAGTTCTTGTTATTTTCTGTTAATATAGTTAAACAGATGAGGTTAAAGAATTCAGAACTAGAGCTTAGGATCTAAGAGCCAAGCATATATATATATATATATATATATATATATATATATATATATATATATACACACACACACATATATATATATATATATATATACACACACATATATATATATATATATATATATACTTGATTCAAAATATTACAAAATTGTATTTCCCTTGAGTGTGTTGTATGATATCCAAATTTATGCTTTAATAAATACAAACTGGTTTACTGAAAACATTTCAAAAAAGTATCTAATATGGACATTTTCATGCATTAACAAATTTAATATATTTATTTTATTTTCTCCATTCATTTATTTATTATATGGGAATGGGGGTGCCTATGAATGGATGTGCTCATGCTAAAGCACAGCTGTGGTGGTAAGAGAAAATCTTTCAGTAGTCAATTCTCTCCATTCATTTTGTGGGTTCGAGGATCTGAAATAAAGTCATGGGGCTTGTCAGCCAGTTCTTTTACCTGTTAAAACATCTAGCCAGCCTTATATATTTTTTTTATTATTTTAATGTGTTTTTATTACTTTAAAAATTACTTTTAAATATATGTTAATATTTAAAAAGTATTTTTGAGATGCTTTTTTTCAGAATATAAATGAGCATTCTCTCTTTTTTTTTTTTTGGTTTTTTGAGACAGGGTTTCTCTGTGTAGCTTTGCGCCTTTCCTGGAACTCACTTGGTAGCCCAGGCTGGCCTCGAACTCACAGAGATCCGCCTGCCTCTGCCTCCCGAGTGCTGGGATTAAAGGCGTGTGCCACCACCGCCCGGCTGAGCATTCTCTTTACATCAGTCTTCACTCCTCTCTCTTCCTCCAACTCCTCCTATGTTCCTCCCACTCCACTCCTTCTCAAATTCATAGATTCTTATCCTCTAATCATTACACGTATATGCATATATATGTGTGTATACATATATGTGCAATCTATATAAACATATGTATGTATGCTGTACAGATGTATGCATATTATATGGCTGTTGTAAGTTCAACCTATTGAGATCAATTTTTGCTGCTCATATGAGTTTAGGGCTCACCATTTGTACTTGACTCACCTATCATGGCACTGGGCACTGGAGAAGACTGCTTTTTCAGCAACCCTTATTTGCCTGTGTTTCTTGAGGCAGGGACCACATGTGAGAATTCCCCATGCACACTGCCATCTAAATCATTGTTGTCTATTTTAGTCTTGCTCAGTAAATCATACTGTTACAGTCTCGTGGCAGTACCTTATTCTCACATACAGAATTCACCATCTTACAGTAGACTCCTTTTCCTGGTCCTATGGCTCTTTCAGTCTTTTTGCTTCTCCATCAGCAATATTCCCTGGACTTTAGGTGTAGATTGCATTGAAGATGTATCAATTAATGCTGGTCACTACACAGTCAATTGTCCTCTCCTTTTTGGCCAGTTGTGTGCTATACTGAACTCCATGTGCTGAAAAAATTGTGTGGTAAGGTGACAACTACACTTATTTGTGTTATAAGGACATGTATTTAGAGTCATTTGAAACTAGACTGACTTAGTGAGATGGCAATCATTGCTTCTTTTCTAAGGCCCATGACCTTCCCAGCCATAGACAGTAGGCTAGATTTACAACACCACATGAATCCCCTCAAGTCCAGTTAGAAGACAGGTAATTATGGCGATGGTATTATTCCACTGTTGCAACTTTTGTGGTATCTTAATTTTCTTATCATTTTTGTTATTCACAGGCATTACTGCTAGTTAGAACTAGTTACTGAATCTCTCTTTTGGGAATTTGCTTATCTCCTGTTACTGAGGGCTAGTCTTCATGAAAGAGTTTTACAAGTCAGTTCCAGCTCAGTTTTACCAAGTGCTGTGTCTAATGTATGTAGTATGGCTAGCAATAAGGTCTTATTTTTATGGTTAAGGAGTCAACCAAGGGCAATGGCAATAGTCTATATTGTTTTAGAGATCTCTTGTATTTCTCTAACCAACAACTTATAAAGAGGTTTCTCATGCCTAGAGTTGGAGGTTTTCTTAGATACTTTCTAGATCTTAGGGAAATATTGCTGTCATAAGTGCCAACACACACACATACACACACACACACACACACAATTTTAAGTAGACATCATGTTATCTAGTCTTATATTTGATTTTTAACACAGAGTTGTCAATGTTGTAAGATAAAAATAATTTATCCAAATATTATTTCCACATTTATTCTCTTACAAGATAGAGAAAAGAGTCATTGGTTACAACACTGCATGTTTCTGTTTATCTTGAGAAAACAAAACTGAGGATCTGCAAACTTGTACTTACCGAGGATCTGCAAAATAATAACTGATTGTGCATTTCTACTGGATGCTGGGTTCTCCTGAGACAAAGTCATAAGGCATATAGGGAACTGATCAAGGTGGAATTGTGTTTCAGGGATGCAATTTTGATACCAATAGATCTTCCAAGAAGATCCCTGGTGATAACACCCACTGCTGCTCCCCAAGAGAATAGGGGTGCCACAATCCTGTAGATGATATACCCAAGTAGAAAAGTCCAAAGTGGTTGGCAGAACTCCAGTGGGGGAGAATATGTACAGTTTGGAGAATATGAGCAAAATCATGGAAATGATCTCAGAGATCACTGCCATCTTGTCTCTACCCCAGCATCCTGTGCAGTGCCTCCACACAAATAGAAGACAAGGGTTTGCTCTTCAATACCTGTATAGACAGATCCCGCAAACTCATCAGCTGATGGGAGAAACTTCCTCGGCTCTTTGATAGAGATGCTGTGCAGACAAATTTCTAAACAGCCTTATTAAATAACAAACACAGAGCCAAATACTGAGGTAATAGCCAAAGAGATCAGAGAACTAGTGAAGAGCCATGACTACCTTATCTTGCCACCTTGCCACTGTTACTTCCTCAGAGAATTTCTTTCTGTCTAACTTGTGTTTAAAATGCCTTCCTCTTCTGCCTTCTTATTGGCTCTAAGCCCAGCCACATGACTTCCTCATCACTGCCTGTCTATACAGACCTCCAGGTCTCCATGGTTGGTACTAGGATTAAAAGCTCATGTCACCATGCCTGGCTGTGTCCTTGAATGCACAGAGACTCTACCTGCCATGTGATCGGATTAAGGGCATGTGCTACCACCGCCTGAATCCTGTTTATGGCTATGTGACCTCGCTATGTGACCTCTGATGTCCAGGCAAACTTTATTTATTAACACACACAAAATCACATTTCAGAACAATTAAAATATCACCACAATACTGGGAAATACATCTAGTCATGCTTGATTCTTCTTCCCTCCAAGATTGACTTTATGTTCAAGTGCTTCTGTGGAAAGGTCCTCACTTCCCTCCTGCCATGGCCTAGATAAGGGCCGTATTTCGTGAATCCGGGATTCCTATTCATTTAACATCTGATCTGACATGTTGCTTCCTGCATTGTTTTATGACACTACTCCCACCGTTCCTGGGAAAAATGAACAGATACCTACTCACCCCAAATGAACAATTGAAAATAGACAAAAGGAAAGATAGCACCAAAGTGCACCTTAATGAGCCAATGATTTTTATTGGGGTTACATACAGGACTAGGGATAAGCATTGCTTACAGGAGAAGAAATTATTCAAAGATAATTAGTAATTATTTCTCCAAAGACAATTCCATCCTGGATGACTGTTGCCAGAGCTAGAAACCTGGAGCATACTGCACAACCATCAAGCAGCTTACCTGGTTGCATTGTGCCCCCTATAGGTAGCTCCGGCACTCTCGGCTTCTTCTAGGCATCTCAGCCAGTCTGTGTATCACTCAGCAGTCCTTCCTATCAGTATATGCTGGGGGTGGGCATGGGGGTGGAGCGAGTGTCCTAGTGAATCTGGTAGTTTCAGGCAATTCTTGAAGTCAGTGTGTTGTTTTTGGAGATTAAGGCATTTCCCTTAGGGATGGGATGTTTCACCTTCCTTTAGAACATTCTGTCCAAGATAGACAGTTTCTTTCCCTGGGGATATTGCTATATGGCATGCATTTTTGCCTCTTGAATAGCTTGTCAACTTGTTCCACAGTGTGACAAAAACCTGCTCTTACTGTAATACTGGGACCAACATAGTCTGGATTGTGGAGAGAAGTACAGTTTGCTATCCTGAACGATGATGGTCTCTCTTGGTTCAAACTTTTCTAAATGTGAATCAAATACCATAACATTTCACTTTTAAGTAATAGAATAGTTTTTCAGAAGAAACAAAATATTTATGCTTTTGCTTGTTTTCAGGAACAAGTTATTTCTAAGGTTTTATATTGCTTTTCTGAAGGAAATTCAGTTTGGGGTTTCAAGATATAGTATAAAGTAGATACTAACCCATGATTACATAAATATCTAAGTCGTTACATAAGCTTCTTATAATTTTTAAGCAATGAATAAACCTACATCTAACGTGGGAATAAAAAATATAAAGTACACTAAATATTTCACTCTTTAAAAATTACTCAAATAAGCAAAAAGTTTCAAAGCAGAAGTAATAGTGCATTTATTTTATAAAGTAAAATTACTTTTTATGTGATTCCTATTCCACAGAACTTAGATAATTCATTTTAGTTCTTATATCAAGATAATCAAAAAACAGATGATGATGGTGATAAATGAGAGATGCATTGATGATTTATGAATGGCTATATTACTATATAGATAAGAAGATAGATAAGCAGATAGAAACATAGATAGAACTATAAACTGGCTAACTAGATAACCTATGCTCAGAACTTAATTTTAGATCTTAAACTTTAAAGTTAAATAGTAAGTAAGTATTTTTAAAGAAGTGGAGATTAGATATAGTCAACTACACTACAAAACTCTTAGATTTTAATAATATTTGTGTAATACACTAGTAAGCTTCTTATTAGCTGAATTACATAAATCCCACTGATTTTCCATGCTACATATACCCTAACCTAGGCCAGCTGAAGAGAAACAGTGATCATGAATGACCTGAACCAAAAATGAAATATTTGATGCCAAGAGGAGTTGAATAATAAATCATAAAAATTGCTTATTTAAATAAAACAAAGTTTAATTAAAGTAGAGAAAAATGAGGATGCATTCCTTAACTTCAACTGAATATTTGCTTCAAAATATTTGGGGAAGGATGTATGGGAAAGTGTGGACAGAGAAATGAAAGTCAGAAATGTAATTAGATTATATTAAAAAACAAAGAATCATTACTATAATTATATGAAAATATTTAGGATACAGAGATTATAAATAAATTTCCACAATCATTCTGTGAATTAAAATGTTCTGTTTATCAAACTGGGAAGTTTGTTTCATGAAGCATCAAATTGTAAACTAAATTACATACTAATTAACAGACTGACATATGCAACTCTCCCATAAAAAATAAATAGTTAAATAAATTAATTATTAAAACTAATATATCAAGCCGGGCGGTCGTGGCGCACGCCTTTAATCCCAGCACTCGGGAGGCAGAGCAAGGCGGATCTCTGTGAGTTCGAGGCCAGCCTGGGCTACCAAGTGAGTCCCAGGAAAGGCGCAAAGCTACACAGAGAAACCCTGTCTCGAAAAACCAAAAAAAAAAAAAAAAAAAAAAAAAACCCTAATATATCACTGGATTTGTCTTACTTTGAATTCATTTCAAACTCTCTAATAACCATAGAAGTTTCTGTTTAAATCCTTTTTTGTTATAGCCAACCTAACTCAATATCAACAGATAAACATTGAGTCTTAGTTTGTCATAACTGCTATTTCATAGTGATTCTAATGCTATATTTAAAAGAAAACCCTTCCTTTTTTTCCATTTTTCTTTATTAAAAAATTTTCTACCCACTCTACATACCACCCACAGATCCCACCTCCTCCCTCCTCCCATCTCCCAGCCCTCCCTCCCAAGCCACCCCACATCCCCACATGCCCCAAATCAAGGTCTCCCATGGGGAGTAAGGTGAGTCCAACACACTGAGCCTAGGCAGGTCCAAGCCCCTTCCCACTGTACCAAGGCTGCACAAAGTGCCACACCACAGGTACTGGATTCCTAAAAGCCTGCCCATGCACCAGGGATGAGGGATCCCCAAACAGTTCGAGCCAAACAATCGTCTTCCATATTCAGAGGGCCTAGTCCAGTCCGCAGGGGCTTCACAGCCACTAGTCTACAGTTCTTGGGCTTCCAATAGTGTGGCCAATTATCTCTGTACTTCTTCCTTCATGATCTCAACATTCCCTGCCTACAGAATCCCTCCTCTCTCTCATCGATTGGATTCCCAGAACGCAGCCTGGCACCTGGCGGTGAATCTGAGGTATCTGCTTCCATCAGTCACTGGACAAAAGCTCTATGATGATAGGATATTCGCTAGACCAGTCACCAGAGTAGACCAGTCCAGGCACCATTTGGACCACTGCCAGCAGTCCAAGGTGGGGTCATCCTTATGGGTTCCTGAGAGCCTCCCCTGCACCCTGCCTCTTCTTTTTCCCATGATGTCCTCATCTACCATGGTATCTCTTTCCCTGCTCTCCCACTCTGTCCCTGGTCTAGCTTGACCCACCCATTTCCCTATGTAAAAACACTTTCTAATACTAATGGCATAGTAAGAATTAAAGATCTGTGCTATGTGGTGGAGAAAAACTGTGCTCTGCATTTTTAATCATAATTTATAGAAAAAAATAGAAAGTATTTTAAAGCAAAAGCAAACCAAAGAAAGAAGAAAAAAACTTAATAATTTTTTTTTCATGTAAAGACAAGAATGTGTTTACATTAATTACCCAAGCACAGATCAAACTAGTCCTTGTTAGGACTTTGATCTTGTTTATAAAATAAATTGTCCAGAAAAGACAGTGAAATAATTAGGTTCAGTTTGGAATAAATTAATCTGTTTTTATATTGTTTTCCAAAAGTCCACTGACATACCATGAGAACTTTGATTCATACAGAATCGAAAGGAGGACAACACTGACATCTTTGGCATGTACATGTTTGCATAGTAAGGGCCAATATATACATACATATATACATATATATGTATATATGTACATATTTCTATAAACGATATTTTAGTGTTTTCTAAAAAGTATTCTTCCCTGTAGTATTTAACAAATTCCAATGCACAAGATTGAGTTTATATTTATTTTTCTATCAGTGGGTCATAAATAATTCATATTGATTGCACCTTGCTTCATTTTTTTTTCTGTTAGTTTGTTTGGTGGCTGACAGTGATTTTAATCTCCATAAGACTATTAGTCAAAAGAAGGGGTCATTTACAGCAACAAAAATAGCACAATTTCTACTCATACACTGTCCCCCAATAATTATTCCTGAACAACAGCACTTTCTTCAAGGTAGCTAGAGTGCTATAATTGATGATTTGGACACGGAATTATTATGTACTAATAACAGTGCCTGGCCTATTACCGTGAGCTATCTCCTGCTGTTTTATAATTAGTCCTGTTCATAGGTTGGACAAGGAATTATGTACTTCATGGACAGTTCACTGGGTATAATGTAACAGCTCCTTGGGAGCCAATTAGTTGGACCTGTCAAATTCAATTTCAGCAATTTTAGTTTGTGGATTATAACCCCAAAGCTATAATTGTAACAAAAAAACAGAGAAGATGAATGGCTAAAAGAAGTATCTACTTTGACAATACAAATTTCTCCCTAATCATGTTTTTTATTACTATAACAAAAAGAGCATTTCTTACAATTGCCTATGATTCAGAAACGGGGAAAGTATTTAGCCCACGTAAAGCATTTACCAACAGTTCTTATTTTCAGTTTTTAAGGTTGAATGAAAATGAACAATGAAAAGAAATGAGACAAGGTACATTATTTCTCAAAGACAGTGCTGGTAAAATATATTTAAATGTTTCGTAAAATATAATCTACCATAAAACAAAAAAATAATATAGAAAGTAGTATTTGATTGAAATGTGTTTGGATAAATCTCAGCTCCCGTCTGCTCCCTTTCTGTTCCATGACCATCCTTTTACCAATTTTTCCTTCCATCTTCATGTGTTGTTTTTTTTAAATATTTCTTTTATTATTTGAGATTATAATACAATTCCATCATTTCCTCCCTCTAAATCCTCCCATACTTTTTCAATTTCATGCCCCCTTGCTCCATTAATTTTTGTTACATACATACATGTGTATGTATATTACACAGGCATGTGTATCTGTTATTACATATATATTCCTGAATACATAAGCACAACCAGCTCAGACTGATTAATGTTACCCGGATGTATGTTTTAAGGGCTGGTCATTTGATATTCAATAAAGAATTGATGTGCTCATCTCTGGAGGAGACTATTTCTCCTGCTCTCAGCATTCCTTAGTTGCCTACAGTTCCTTTTAAAGACTTACTGAGTCCACTTAGCTCTGTCTGTATTTGACAGGGGTAGAGCTATCTACTGTACGATCACACTCCTCTAAGGAGCCAGGAATTACCAATAGTACTTCAGTTTTAGATGGGGTCTCATAAGCATTTCAGTACATAATGAGATGGTTGGTTGGGTTGATCTCACTCAGGTTTTGTGTATGTACTCACAGCCACTGTGAGTTTGTGTGTACTAATGCCATGCCGTTTGCAGTGAATAATGTTCATCTGCAGATATTTAATACCGCTGGCTCTTCTAATCCTTCTAGCTCTCTTCTGCAATAATCCCTAATCCTTGCCTTTGGTGTAGTACAGATGCCACATTTTGAGCTGAGTATTTCACAATTTGTTATTACCCAAATGTTAATTAAATGTGGGTCTCTATACTACCTGTGATCCTTTACAAAAACTAGTGCTGGAGAGATGCACTAATATATATATATCTAGCAAGAAATCAGCAAGAGTTCATTCCATACTATGTCTGTTTAGCAGAATGGTCACATAAGGTTCTTCCTTACAAACTATGACTTAGCCAGCCATAGATTTTTGGCTCAGTTACCAGTGTGATGCACGGGTTCATTTCTTATAGAGAAAGGTTTAATCCAATCAGACGACTGGGTACTCCCGTTTCGTTTATGCCACTGCTGTACCAGCAGACATATCTTGCAGAGTTCAGAGCTATGTGTGACTGCTGATTGCTTTTCTACCCTGGCAACACAATGAAAGTCATCCTGTAGGTGTGGACGGTCTGCAAAAAGACAGACTTAGATCTTTCATAGTATTCAGCTGTAACACTACTGGGCAAATTCCTAAAGGATTTTATATCCTATTACACATATACTTGCCCATTCATGATCATTGCTAATTTATTCACAATATAAGGGAATTGGAAATGTTCAATTGTCCACCACCTGATTAACTGATGATGAGAACTATGTAGTTATACACAATGAAGCATTGCTTATCTGTCAAGAAAAATGAAATAAGGAAGTTCACAGATCAAAGGATGGAATGGAAATAATCTCTCTGAATGGGGTAATCTATACAGATACTAAGCGTTCAACCACATATGGATGCTATAGTTGAAGCTAAGTAGGCATGTAAACCTTAGTAACCATGGAAGTCAGGAAACTAGTAAGAGGCCATGGGGTGGTTTAAGAGAAGGGATCTGGAAAACATGATGTGAACAGTGAGAGTTGAGTAACAAAACATGGAAGTTAAATGAGGTGGAGATAGGAGGTTAAGGTAGAGGAGAGATAACAAATACTAAAGGCCCTTGAAGATGCTATATGTAACCCTACCATTGTAGAACCTTACAAAGTGTTTGCACATTTAAACATTATGGGTATTTAAATGATGTCACTCTATAATGGGAGACAATACCTTTCCAGTGTACTGTAGGATATCAAATAAAACCCCCAGTGCAGGTATGGATAACCTTTTTTTTTAAACTTTTGATCATTAGGGTACCACACACCAACCTTACAACCATTGCAAGCTATTGTCATTGCTCTTAGATATCTTCTAGAATTTAACGGTGATTCTATAGTGTTCAAGAAACCACACAGTTGAGTTAAATGGCATATTTTAAATAGTTATTGCTATGTAGTTAGTTTTGACACCATTATTTTGAGCAAAGCAATGCTCAACCTTAAACATTGCATGAGACTACAATCAGGACATTCTATATGGAAGGCAAACACTTCATCAACCATTGTTTCAGTTTATTTGCTCTATTATCAAGGAACATACAATGAGGTTTTGTGTTCTATTTATTTGTTTGTTTTTTCCACTGTCTTCTATGTAGTAAATACAAATATGAAAATGTATGTCCTACTACATTTACTTGAAGACTATCCGCACATATATAAAATCAATGATTTATTTCAAATAAAACATCAAAAATTCATACCTTGTTTTTGTTTATTTTTTAGTTTTATTTTAGTGTGTTCATGTAGGGTGTGTGTGTGTGTGTGTGTGTGTGTGTGTGTGTGTGTGTGTGTGTGTGTGTTTTATAATATAGGTCTCTGTATTACATGTGTGTGAGTGTATGGGCACATGTACCTTCATGGATAGGCCAGAGGAGGAGAATGAATAGAGGGCTCATGAAAGAAGTCACCAGTAAAATCTCCTAATTCAAAGTATCACCAAGGGTAATTTCTAGTATTATAACAAGCTGATGAAAAAGTTGCTTTGTAATTAGTGCTGACTCTGAGTACATGATTACTGGTAGAGGTAGTTTAAGTTTAAGTTCTTTACGGTTGGACTCTTCTCTCCATCTCCTGATTTATTTTAACTGGTGGATAAATACACTTGCTTTGTCTATTGGTGATGGTTTTATTTGGCTTATTCTGGGTAATAAGATGTGTATATGTGACTGTCAACTATTAGGAAAATTTAGTAAAAGAAGTACTCAGCGAGTTTTTCAGTCCTTCCACATTTACAGTGGCTGGTCCTGCTGTACAGACAGAGATAATGAAGGTCTTCAAATGCTTTTCTGTATTTCCCTTTAGATTGTGATAAATATCTGGTAAATATGGAAACCATCAGCAACAAAAAAAATAATGCTTATGACCTTTAAAATGGATTTTTGAATATTTTAGATTTAGAATTTTTACATTGGATACTTTTAGCAAAGCAACATTTAACAGAAAAGAGGGAGGATAATAAATTTATAGCAAACTCTATATGAAGACAGGAAGTGGTTTTCCAAATATATTCATTTCTGTGTATCAAGAGGGGTTTGATTATAAGACGCCTTAACGCCAGGGATAGTAAAGCCACCAAGGCTTAAGGAGAACACAATATTAGTATACAACTTGTGTGCATCAGCAGCAAGTTTTAAATCATTGCTACTTTACTTAACACCCAAATGGAATGTTAAAAACCATCAAAATATTACTAAAATGAACACTTTAAAAAATAATAATACTAAAGTAATTTATATGGGCTGGGCATATAAATATTTTGTCAAAAATACAGATGTGCATCTTATCCCTCCCAATAAATAAGAGCAAAGACTTAAATTTCAAGCCTTCATTTCATTTTGATTCTTTATATTTCCTGTAATTTCACCTGCTTTCATAAAACTTGGGTACTGACTCTGTAAGAGCCCTTTCATTAGAATGAGAGTATAAAGATGGATATTCTAGAGGAAAAGACACGAGTGAAATACAACCAACCATGAGTACCGTAAAGCTTGACTCAGATGGTAAAACATTCCACAATTATTTAGCAATATTTGAAACAAATCCAGCCTAAATTACAATGTCTCTTCTGAAATGGTCACAGCACAAGCCAGTCTTTTAAATTAGGAGCCTGAGCTTTGGCTCATCTAGACTTTCTAGGTACCATTTCTTCTTAGTTTTGAAATGGTATTGGAGATAGTGGCAGTACAAGTCAAATTTGTACCAGATTATGAATATATTCTCCCTGCTAGCTACAGCTTATCTGTTGACTAACTTTGAAGTCAAGGAAACAGTAAAGGCATTTTAGGTACCCAAGAAGAAAACTAAACCAGCTATGAGATAATCATTGAATAATTTCTGTTGTCATGTTATATTGGGAGAGATGAGGTCTGTGGACTGGAAGAAACTTGATGGTTTGAATCATGACCCATCCATCTTACAATGGAACATCTCTGAATAAGTTGCTTTAACTCCATTTTGTTCCAGTTCCCTGTTTTGTGATTAGGGAATAA
The DNA here is from genome assembly GCF_004664715.2 of Peromyscus leucopus. NCBI lineage: Eukaryota > Metazoa > Chordata > Mammalia > Rodentia > Cricetidae > Peromyscus > Peromyscus leucopus. The sequence continues at coordinate 16,922,624 of NC_051070.1, read as the reverse complement.
GTCATGCCTTAATGAAGTGTTCTGTATACTGAGACTAACATGAAAGTTTCTATGTGATAATTCATTATAATTATTATTATCATTATGAAGTCTGTACTTTATAGTAACTGATCCTAATGCCTAGACAGAATATAATTAGATAATTCCTTGTTAGAGCTTTTGTGTGAACGTGCATGTGTAAATTAGTGAGTGTGATGTTGCCTGCTCCTTATAATGAAGAGCAGGATCATGCTGAAGCACAAGCTACTAGAACAGGACTGGAATTGGTGAGCCAAGCAACACTGCAAGATCTGCTCCTGCTCCCCATGAATCTCATTATTTTACACTCTGCACACTATCTAAAAGCTTTGCCCTGTACTATCTGTCCCTGTCACCTCTATCACCTGACTTAAAAATAATGAAATAAGCCGGGCGGTGGTGGCGCACGCCTTTAATCCCAGCACTCGGGAGGCAGAGGCAGGCGGATCTCTGTGAGTTCGAGGCCAGCCTGGGCTACCAAGTGAGTTCCAGGAGAGGCGCAAAGCTACACAGAGAAACCCTGTCTCGAAAAAACCCAAAAAAAAAAAAAAAAATGAAATAAAAATTAGAATAAATAGAACACAAGTGGCCCATCCATGTCTAAATTTAAAACTCTAGATAACCTCAAACAGGGTTTAACAAGACAAGGAGACATGATAAGTCACTTGAATATCTTATAAAATGCTAATGCAATTAATTTTGAATGTCATCTTTTATCAAAAGTTATCATAAAAAATGTTTGCTTCTCAGCTGGGTGGTTGTGGCGGCGGCGCACGCCTTTAATCCCAGCATGTGGGAGGCAGAGGCAGGTGGATCTCTGTGAGTTTGAAGCCAGTCTCGGCTACAAAGTGAGTTCCAGGAAAGGCTCTAAAGCTACACAGATAAACCCTGTCTCAAAATAAAACAAACAAACAACAAAAAAACAAGAACAAACAAACAAAAATGTTTGCTTCTCATCTCTCCCTATTATTTGCATTTCCTCAATGGGCAGTATTTTGCCTTCCTCTCTCAGGAACAGTGCAGTGTGGTGAAATTACCCAGTTCAGCAGTTTGCATAGACAGATGTAAAAGAGGCTGCATGGTGACCTTTAAACTAAGATAGACTGTGGATGAAGAGACCACCTAATATTTTTCCTCCTAGAATTATTTCAGATGTATAGTGACTTAAAGTCTAGTTGCAGAAGACAAGGTCCTCATATTTTAAGGCTGAGTGTAGCCTTTTTAATTCATGTGTTTACTTTCCTGTTATTTATCAATCATCACACTGGGTACATGCATCAATCATGCCTAGCATATATAAGATCTTCAATTTGACCCTCAGCATTGTCTAAGATAAAAGAAGAAAAAGAAAAGCATATAAATATAAATATAGAACATTTAAAAATAATCTGAAGATGGTCAAAAAATCATATCTAAAATTTCTATTGAAATTAACCGACTTAGCAATTTTCTAAAAATCAGTAATACTGGCTTTCCTTTCAAATATACATCAACAAAGAATTTAAATCACATTGGTTTGAGACTTATTTCTTTTGTGATGTTTTCATGGTAAATGTAAATTGAAGACTTTATGGAAAAAGAAAATTCATAAATCAAACTTGCTTCTTTTATAAATGAATGTAACTTTCACTTAAAAATGGTATTCTAAAATGCCCATTCATTTATAACATCATACATGGAGTTATTGTGAGTGTGTGTGTGTGTGTGTGTGTGTTCAGATGTGTATGGTTAGGCATGAATGAATATGGATGTAAGTGTGGAGGTTAGAGGTCAATCTTTGTTGAATTTCCTCAGGAGCATTGTTTTCTGAGAAAAGGATCCTCATTGGTCTATGGATTCCTATTGAATTCTTGTCACCTGACCAGTGAGCCCCAGGGTCTACTTCCCTCGCCCTGGGACTACATGGGCATCAGATTTAACTCAGCTACTCCAGTTTGTACCACAGTCATTTTATCATAGGATAGATTATCTAAACTCTATAAATTCTTTCCTGTATTGGCAATCTCAGCATGGTGTGTGTGTGTGTGTGTGTGTGTGTGTGTGTGTGTGTGTGTGTGTGTGTTACTACTACTTAGTACAATTTTAAATCCTTATAAAATTTAGATTCTTATTTATATTTATTTAGATTTTATTTTTCTGAGCATAAACTTATCTTTATGCTATGGGATGGTCTGAATGTGAAATGTGTTGCTCTGATTGGTCAATAAATAAAACACTGATTGGCCAGTGGCCAGGCAGGAAGTACAGGTGGGAATAACAGAGAGGAGAATTGAGAGAACAGGAAAGTGGAGGAAAACACTGCCAGCTGCCACCATGACAAGCAGCATGTGAAGATGCCAGGAAGTCACGAGCCACATGGCAAGGTATAGATTTATAGAAATGGATTAATTTAAGATATAAGAACAGTTAACAAGAAGCCTGAGCCATTAGGCCAAACAGTTTAAATAATATAAGTGTTTGTGTGTTTAGTTTATAAGTGGGCTATCAGACTGCCAGGGCTTGGTGGGACCCAGAGAGAAAACACTCCAGCTACATCTTTATTTTCTAAGTTTTAGATTACAAAAAGTGCAATGATTTAGTAACCAATCCCTATATATGTCATTTAAAATTAATAAACAAATATCAATATATTGTCATTATCTAAAGTTTAAAACTTCAATTTTCTTTACTTTCTACTAAATATTCTCTAGGTTTATTTAAGTGTTTCTTTCTAAAAAAGAAGTCTATCAACATTACTAGCAGACAGTAGCCCACAGTGTGAAATATAATAAAGGGACTCAATAGGAAAAAGTAAAATCCCACAGCTTTAAAACAAATAATGTTTCTACTTGATAGTTCAGATTCCCTTGGATAAGTGCTAAACAGATGTCTGAAAATTTTCTACCATTTTTTCAATAATCACAGAGATGCAAAACAATGGAACACCTTAATTAGAATAATTGCTAAACAGTGAACAGTAAAAATTTGTTGCATATTGGACAAGGAAACTCTTACACATTGATGAGGCCATTGCATTTTGGTAATCTGTAAGCAGTTTAAAATAAAAGGTTTCATATACCCAAATCAATTTCTCTAATGGTTATGCCCAAGGGAAACTAAATCTGTTTTACTGAGATATCAGCAACACTGCCATGTTTTCAGTTGGACTGTTAGTAGTTGGGGAAATAAAATAAATGAAGTGACTCTTTAACAATGAGTATATGATGAAAATATGAAACACCAGACACACACACACACACACACACACACACACACACAGACCACACAGACCACACACATACACACACACACATACACACAGATCACACACATACACACACACACACACACACACACACACACATACACACAGACCACACACACACACGCACACACACACACACACACACACACACACGCACACACACGTGCACACACACGTTGCAGTTTAATTGTGAGGTAGCATGGTTTGCGTAGTAGGAAGACATGATGGGCACAATCAGCAGCCACAACAGAAAGACAAATGCCAGAGGGTCTCCCTCACCTGTGGTACCAAAAAAAAAAAAGCAATCTCACAGATGCAGGGTAGATTATGGCAGAGACTAGAGGCCAGGTGAAGAAGGGGAATTTAGAAACTGAAAGGTGTTGAGAAAAGAGAAATATCTGCATGTGTGTTTTGGAGTGAAGGTGGTGTTAATCGTGTTGTGCTGTGTGTTTCAAAACAGCTACAAGAAGAATATGTGCAATGCCTTACACAATGAAGAATAATATTTTGAGGTAATGCTCATGGTATCTATATTTAGATCTTTAAACATGACAACATGGTAACTGCATAATCCACTGAATACATTGCTGCTATTACAAGGAACCATAAAACAAAACAAAACAAAAACAAAAACACACAAAAGATTATATATCACAGTCATATTGTTTCTGTTATTAGCATTCTTGTTTTCTAAAATATTACTGATTGACTGACTGATTTATATGTGTTTTGCCTCTATGTATGTCTGTTCATCCTGTCTGTGCCTGGTTCAGGGAACCCAGAGAGGGTATTGGAAACACTGCAACTGGAGTTACAAACAGTTGCTAATCACCACGTGGATGCTGAGAATTGAACCTGCAACTCCTGGAAGATCAATCAGTGATCCACCTCTCTATCCCCATGGAGTATGCAATAACATCCATCTTTCTTTTGTTTTTCTCATTCTTTTTCTTTTTTATTTTTGTTTTCTTCTCACCTCCTACATTTTAATTCATTTATTTATTTATTTGAGTTGGGTCATGACCAGGTGTCTCTAGGTGGCCTGGCATGATTCTGGAAGACAGAAAACAACTTTCAGGAGTTATAATTTCTCTCTTTACACCATCTGAATTAAATACAAGTTGTCAAGCATGTTGTTCAAGTCCCTTTACTGTCTAAACAGTTATAGAATTAACGGTATATAAAAAATAAGACTGTTTACATTATGTTTTAACTCAATGAAGAAATATAGCCATTTGTTTACTATTCAGCTATTTGTATAGAAATATTTGTAAATGGGTATCTATATTGTGGTATAATCTGTTACTAATGACCTTTTATATTACTCAGACTCTTGTAAGTTTGTGCTTCTTAAAATCACGATTAGCTTCTCTTTCTGTTTGTGTATTGCATCAATTGCAGCATATTGTTTTACTTTTGTTTTCATTCTTTTTCTCTCTGGCAGGACATAATGCTATAAAATCATTAATCAGCCCCTTCCCAAGGACCAAGGGTCCAATTGTTTTGTATGTATGTGTGTGTGTTAAATTATATTGTTTATTAATAAATTAAGATCTGAGTATGATTATGATTTTGTGAATATTTCATTGTTTTCCATTTGCTTAAGTAAAATAAACACTGAATACATTCTGATTTTTTGTTCAACCTGGTTATTTATTTGAATTCAATAAAGAGTTACCACATTTACTTTAAAAGCTATTGTCTCACTTACGTTACATATTTTCAAAAACATGTGAGATATTATTTTGAAATAATGCTTTTGATTATTTTACTTTTCATTTATATTGTCCACACTGGGAAACCTTATAAACTTTCCTCAAAAATCTCAACTCTGATGACACTATCAATGCCTCCCAATGGAAATGGAATTTTAGAATGAAGTGTGCTATCTGAAAATGTTTTTATCCACCTCATCAAGTCATAAGCATCCTTCTGTTTTTGGTCTATTGAGTCTTAAGGGATGTGCTTAGGTTTGATCCTAAACCATTTTCAATGAAAGTGAAAAGGACCAAGATTGAAATGATGTCCTCTGAGCAATTCCCATGATTTAAATTTGGAATTCCTCCTTTAATGTCATATTTCAGTTTTGGCCCCTAGCTTATGGCAATATTTTGAAAGCTGTGGCATTCTTAGGAATGAATTTAAAGGTTATAACTATCCTATGTTCTAGTTCTTTGCTTTCTTTGCTTTCTACCTATAATGTGAAGACATGGCTGCCTCACCACATTGCACCAGCATTCATATCCATGTTTCCATGACTTTTCCTGCCGTGATGACTTGGAATCTACCTGAAAGCCTGAACCAGATAAATCTGTCAATTTTGGGCTTGCTCTGTTGGGAATTTCATGACAGCAATAGGGGGAGCAATAAATATGGTGCTATTTTCAATTAAAAACATTAGTCTTTAGGAAGAGTATTCCAGTGCCTGCGATGTGATGCCTTGGTGTGGTGGGGAGGGATTTGGACCTGCCTAGGCTCAATGTTCCAGGCTCTGATGACTCCCCTTGAGAGACCTTGATATAGGGGCTGTGGGATGTAGGGTGGCTTGGAAGGGAGGGCTAGGGGGTGGGAGGAGGTCGGATCTGTGGGTGGTATGTATAGTGAGTAGAAAATTTCTTAATAAAAAAAAATGAAAAAAAAAAGAAGAGTAGATTGCATCATCTTCCCACTTACTCACTTTAAAGACATTAAAGTGATATGTAAGGAAGTTCAAGGTTGCCCTGGAGGTTCCTCATTATGTTACTGAACATGGTATGATAGACATACATGTGAAAGCCAACAGAGAGAAGTTATTTGATAGTGTGCAGCTGTTTACTGTGTCTCTCACACTGAGATGCAAATATTCTAAGAACAAAAACATCATTTCCCAGGTATAGGGAAACTCCGTCTTTATAATGCAAACTTCCTATGATTCTCATCTCTTGTCAATCCTCTTGAGTTTTTCTCTGAGACTGACATGAAGATAAATTTGTGTTTCCTCCAGGTTAAACCAATAATACTCTATAGATATTCCTGGTGATTCACCTTTCTAACATTTTCATTCTTCTCTAAAAACACTCATCACTTTATATAGTTCAAAATTTATTTCAGTTCAAGTTAGGAATTTTTTTTCACATTGCAATATTTATTCATGAATGAAGGCAAATATTACTGTAATGGAACTCAAAGCAAAGTTAAAATATTCATTGTCAGAAAATAATAGAATAATTGTCTCAAAGGACAACCAGGTTGCTTTCCGCAAAAGAAATGAAACATTGAGATCAGTAATTTGGAATAAAATGTGAGTGACCTAATGAATGTATCTCTCTCTAATGGAACTGTATGCTCTTTTTTTATTATTCTTTCTTTTAATTTTTTTACTTATTTTTACTTACTACTTTTTTTTTTTAATTTTATTTTTTTTTTAAATTTCTTATATTTAATATTATACTTTTAATAAAATTTAATTTTTTATTTTTTATAATTTTTTATTTTTTTTTAATTAAAAAATTACTTTTTAAATTTTTATTTTTCTTTTTCTTTATTTAAAAAATAAATTAATTAACATTTACTTTTTTTTTTAAAAATATTTTTATTTTTATTTTTTTATTTTTTTATTTTACCTTTTTCTTAATAATTTTACTACTTTACTTATTTTTTAAAAAACATTTTTTCTTTTAACACACCTCTCTTATTATTATTTTTTATTCTTTTTATTTTATATATATAATTTTTTATTTTTATTTTTTTTTTTTTTTTTTTTTTTTTAACAATTTTCTTTTATAAATTTTTTTAATTTCTTAATTAATTTAATATAATTAACATTTATTTACAAAGAGAAATAGAAAATGGGAAGAAGGAAGGCAGAGACATGAATTCTTTTAGTAATCTAAAAAGAGAAGGTATAAAAATATGAAATCCTATAAAAACAGTCACAAATTGTTTAGAAATGATAATGAGTGATATAAAATATAACATACTTTATAAAAAACAGCACAGAAATCACACAACAAATACCACAAACATTTGTGATATTTTAAGAGGCTGGGGTCCCTTCTCAGAGCAAGTGATCCTTTCTCCTCAGGACTTTTTCACTGGGTATATACAATTTCTCTTTTGACTTGTGTAGAAATGTCCCGAGTGGTGTTTGACATGAACATGCTTGAAAAATTCCACGTGTATTTAAAGTAAGAGCATCAGTGAAATTAAAGTTATATATAAAACAAAAAAAAAAAAAAAAAAAAAAAAAAAAAACAAAAAACATTAATAATAATGTCAATAAAGTTGTTTTCCAATCTCAGGGCTGCAGAACCCAAGTCTTTTGATCTGCAGTGTGTAACCATTTCCTTTTTTATCATTTCAAAATCTAAAAATGAGCAGAGTGACTAGATTGGTTCTATATGTTTATTTTGAATAATTTACAGTTTCAGTAAGTAACTCTAACTACAAATTTAACTAACATATGAATGCTTTCCTTCAAGTATGATGTTAATTATGCACAGGTAATACAGAGAACATGAATGACAAAATTGGCATCCTTCCCAACATTCAATTTGCTGCCATGCATTCCTCAATCTTTCATGCTGCTCTATATCACCAGCAGCAATTATCTTTATGCTAGCAACCCCCACTGCTAGTCTGGCATGGAGATCCTCACCTACAGTGTTTCTAATTATTGACACATTTCCCTTTTCCAAATGTCAAACAGCTTTCTTTAAGTGTAATCATCTGTTTGCCACCTGTGGCTACTTTTTCAAATACTACAAATACAGTCAGCAGTAACTCTCCTTCATCATTACGGTTTAGCTTCTCAATATCTAAATGTTTTTTTTGTGTGTGTGTGTGTGTAAAAATACTATCTGTATAATCTTCAGACTATAGTTCTTGATTAGCTCAATGAATTATTCATCTGGTTGTCATTACACAACCAAGTAGGATGTTATCTGGTTGGTGATTGCAGAAAAATTAAATTTCTTATTAGTTATGTTAATTTATATTAAATCTCATTATAGTGTTGGTAAAAATTGTTAGCACTAGCTTTTAATAGCATGAAAACTGCGTGTCAGATATTGACCTGGATAGGTTACCTAACCTGCAGATTAGCATAAAATATTTTAAAGTGATTTTTTCCACAGTACTTGTGGTGATGTTTTATTTGTGCTTTAATAAATAAAGCTTGCCTGGAGATCAGAGGAAAGCCAACCATTATAAGTAAACACAAAAGTCATGTAATGTTAGCACATACCTTTAATCCTATCATTTCGGAAACAGGGATCTCTGTGAGTTTAAGGTCACACTGGGTGGGAACAATGCCAGGCATAGTGGCACATGCCTTAAAACCCAACACTAGTTAACAATGGAGGTCTGGAGGTTTGTACAGACAGACAGGAAGTGACAGAGATAGGCAGGAAGAGGAAGTGATATAGCTGGACAGAGAGAGCAAATTAGATGGCAGAATAGCAAATAATATAGGTGTGGGTAGACAGGAAATATCTCGCTTTTGGAAGCTGCAGAGTTGGTGAGGTGAGATTAGCCTGTGGCTGTTCCTATTCCTCTGATCTCTCTCAGGTTTTCACCCCTATATCTGGAACTGTGTTTTTTATTAATAAGACCATTTAGAAATTTGTCTACAAATAGTGTTGTTTGGTACATTGTTTTATATTTTCCATAAACCTTGGAGTTTAATTTTAGTAATGATGCTCAGAGAGGTGAAATTATTTGTGTAGGATAAGTTGAATGGTGATATAGCCTCTTGTCCTGTGTTTTACTAATATCTTCTTTGCTTTCCTTTTTACTAAATTGAAATTGCTTTTAAAGTCAACATACACAGTTCAGAGTATGTTTGTGAATTACATATTGTAGACGATATATCCCTTTTATTTTAAATAAATAGTGTTTGCATAAAGATAAAAAACCGTTTTAATACTTGTAATCAGCAAGTACTTTCCTACCATTTATTTAATCCATTTATAATTTGTTTCCTCTAACTACAGAGAGTTTATGAAGTTTGCTTCATATTATTTGCTTAATTAATTTCTTTTCTTTACTATTTGTGTATTTTGTAGTTCTATTTTATAGTCATAATTTCCAGTTAGAAATTTTAGTATCATTACTAACTTTAGTAATATATTGACAAAGACTCAGTTGCTTTGCTTTCTTGCTCAACTGAGTATTGACGGTGAAAGTACTAATCATCAAATTGAAAAAATGGAAGTCAACAAAAACCAACATACAGTGTGAGACGACACTGACACAGGCCAATCAGAGAAATAATTGTATTTCTTCTGTCCTTTTGGTTTGTTTCTTTTCAAGACAGGGTCTCACTATGTAGTTTAGCTGTTCTGGAACTTATTGTGTAGACCTAGCTAGCCTCCAACTCACAGAGATCTGTGTGTCTGTTCCTCACAAGTGCTGTGATTAAAGGCATGTGCTATAAAAGGAATAATTTTCAAAAAACATAATTTTTCAGACATATGTCTATAGAGTAAACAGAAAGACTAAGAGACATAGAAAGAAACAATAAAAGAAATATGTATAGTTTAAATTAGTACTTATGGAACTGGGAACATACAAACAATTCTTATAAAGTGACTGCCAACATTTTAAATGAATTAGAAGGGCTGATGATATTAGCTAAGAATTTTAACTTAAAACTTCATTATTAATTTATATTATTATATATTACACACACACTGTATATATATGTGTGTGTTTATATATATATGTGTGTGTGTGTGTGTATACACATATATACATATACATATATATCAATAAGTTTGTTCTATTGGTTTGCATGATTTTATATGGGCAGTATGATAGTGGGCAGCTTCATTCATGGGAGGCTAAGAAACCAGTAGCTTTTTCCTCAGCCAGGCTAGATGCAACAGTGTTCCCTATCTGGCAATAAGGATATGGAGGATTCTCAACAAGTCACACTTCTCCATCCCAAACTAGAAGGGCAAAGAAGCTGAGTCCTGGTGTCAGGGATGGGTGACAACAATAGTTTCAAAAGAGAAGATGCACTCATCTTTTTCCTGTAGATCATTTTCTTTCTGAGCTGTCGCTGGTGCTTGTGGTGATATTGTGTTCCCCCCAAATATTGTGTACCCTAATAAACTTATCTGGGGTCAGAGAACAGAACAGCCACTAGATAGACATAGAGGCCAGAAAATGGTGGCACACACGCCTTTAATCCTAGCATTCCAAAGGCGGTGTTCTATCCGGATCTCTGTGAGTTTAAAGTCACACTGGAAACAGCCAGGCATGGTGACTCACGTCTTTAATTCCAGGAAGTGAGCCTTTAATCCCAGGAAGTGATGGCAGAAAGCAGAAAGTTATATAAGGCATGAAGACCAGAAACTACAGACGTTTGGCTGATTAAGCTTTTAGGCTTTTGAGTGGCAGTTCGGCTGAGATTTATTTGGATGAATCTGAGGAAACAGGACCAGCTGAGGAACTAACAAGATGAGGAAGCTGTGGCTTGTTCTGCTTCTCTGATCTTCCAGCATTCACCCCAATACCTGGCTCCAGGTTTGTTCTTATTAATAAGAACTTTTAAGATTCCTGCTACAGGTGCTGCCCATTCTGGGGAAGGTTTTTCCCTCTTTAGTTAGCCCTTCCAGGAAGTATTCATAGGTCCACCAGAGCTGTGTCTCCTTGTTGTACACAGATCTAATCAAGTCACCAACCAAGATTATTCATTGTATATATACAATCACACTTTGTAATTCACAAATTAAAAAATAGATTTATTATAATTTATTATCATTATAGAAATTTCATTAAAATTTAAGGAGGAAAAGTTACTCGAATTAGTCTTCCCAGAGTCTAAATTAAAAAAAAAAAATACTGCATTGGAAATCAGGATTACAGTTTAGAATTGTCTTGACATTTTTCATCATATATCATATTGGCTCTAAAAGAATACAGACCATGTGGGATGACATTCTTATCTATAAAGCCTTAAGTTTTAAGACAAATTCATAACCTCCATGATTTTATTTGATTGTAAGTAATGGAATGTTGTAGCTGAATGTTTTCCTGTGCCTACCTGCATCCTCTGGTCCTGCAGCTGCTCAGACCCAAATGAATACACAGAGACTTATACTAATCAAAACTGCTTGGCTATTAGCTCAGGCTAACTACTGACTACCTTTTAGACTTCATCTCAGCCCATCTCTGTTAATCCAAATGTCACCACATGTTCTGTGGCTTTACCTATGTGCCATTACATGCTGTTCCCTGCATGGCAGGCTGGCGTCTCCGGACTCAGCCTTCCTCACCCCAGAATTCTCCTTGTCTGCTTATCCTGCCTATACTTTTGCTACTGCCAATCAGCATTTTATTAAACTAGTGTACAAAACCATTATCCCACAGCAAAAGGCAAATGTACTTTTAGTATACTAAGTGAGGAAATGAAGAAACTTTTTCTCTTATATTGAAATGATTTATTTCTATAGAACACATTACACTTTTAACAAATTAGTCAATATAAGAATCATGTACCACATGGTCTTTTTAAATTTTATATTACTATTTACATCTTATAAAGGTAAATAAATATCTCTCAAAGTAATAAATAAATATAGTATAACAGTCAATGTATGAAGATTATTAAATGTAATGATAACTGGCTATACTACTTACATTCAAAATTCTTCTATCATTCATGAGCTTAAAATGTGATTATTTAAAATTACATTATGTACTTTCCCTAATTGTCTTTTGGAAACTAAATAGAAAAAAATCCTGTAATTATTTGAGGAAAAAATAATTTAAGAGGATTAGAAGTGTAGATAAAATTAAACATATTACAAAATACCCTTTTTGAGATTAACTAATTGTCTTTGTGTGTCAAGTAATACAAATGAAAGCCATTAAAAACTTAAGCATATTATTTCATTTGTTTTATGTGAGTGAAGCTATGTATATACAACACCTTCCAGTGATTTCTAAGAATACTTGGGGGAAAAATGAAGGCAAATATTTCTTTAAATTTATTGAAGTTATAAAACATATTCCAGTGCCACTTTTGCTTAAATTTCATCAGTCTCCTTTTTATCCTATAGGATTATGCCATAAAGACACTTTCCAGTTTTCTGTTTTGAATTTCCAAAATTAATTCAGCCTCTGGAATTTTCTTTAAATGTAGAGAGAGTCAGACAAGAGTAAAACAAGAATCAAGAGAGTATACATTCAGCTTGTTAGGTAGTATCTAGTGTCACACGGTTGTTGAAACTGAGTCCCTGAGAGATATGGCAGCCCCAATCCTGTGCCTTTCCTACTATAGTGCATGTATGCCTACTGTCTTTTGATAGGACATTCTGCCTCCCCATCATTTATAGCTCTCTGTGTGGTCCCCAGAGAAACACAGACTTGACTCACAGCTTCACATATCCCTTACCAGGTGATGCTTCAGGAGGAAGGAGGAAGTGGGTAAAATAACAACAAGAATGTCTGAAAAAGCTTAACTAATCATATTAGCTATTTACAGAAAAACTGTAGCACTCAAAACTCCATATACAAATAAAAATAGATAGCTTTAGTGGACTTTTCTCATCTTGGCTCACAGTGTACTTTCTAAGAGTCAATTAACAAAAAAACCTATTACCAGACATGAGGAGCCCTCTTTTAAGTTGCTGGCTAGGCCTCCCCAAAAGACTTCCAAAATAGTTTCTTGCTGTTTCCCTTGGTTACCTTTCAGAAGTGGAAGGTAAGTTCCCTATTGATGAATACCCCACACACTTCAAAAATATGTCCCATAGACCCCTTGATTAGGAGCTTACCCAAATATCACCTTTCTGAGAATTAGCTTTCATGGCACCAGAAAGCACTATACAAGCTTCCATGAAAGGGAGGCGACTTACAGTACTACCAATGTATAATGCCTATGAACCACATCAATGACCAGCATAACCATTCTGGTGTGGTAGTACCACAAGTATCCTGACGGTAAACAGCTGCTCACTACTAATTCAACTTATAACCAGCTCAACAAGAGGCAGACTATGCCTGGTATGTAATAGAAACCTACCTAAGTGTCCAGTACTAGTGAAGTCATGGTTATTGAAGGAAAATCTTCAACCACTAATTTACTAAAGCAGCACAATCGCTAACAAATATCTATAAACATGTGTCCATACACCAAAAATAGGTGTAGGTTTCACCCCTCATCAGGAAACTTTTTCAACAGAGTCTGCTACATAAAACCACAATCAATGAAAATGCAGAGCTGTACATTCCAATACCAATGGGTTCATCTACAAAAACACTCCCACAACTAAGTCTAAGTGAACAATGTGAAAGAGGTGAGGAAAGATGTTAGGAGGTAGGGGATCAGAAAGTTTGCTGTGAAATTATGTCTCTAAATAATACCAGAAGCCACACCCCTAAAAATCTTACTAAATTCAATGCATAAAGTGTGCTGATAAAGGATGATACCGATAAGCATGTCCAATTTGACAGAGTAAAGCACATGAGATCTTAAGCCTACATAGAGAACTATAGGTAACTGAAGAAAGTTGGGAATGGGAGAAGTGAAAGTAGACCGACTATATTATATTACAGTTATGATTATACATATATATAATATATATGATTATATATATAGGGTTGGTTACTTTTGTTGCATATGTATTCATAAATTTGCATGTATTATAATTTTTACTGAGTCCTCTATGTGTAAAACATACAAGCATATACAAATTCCATAGACTAAAAACAAAGAAGATTCAAAACATTAAGTTATTAGTGGCTTGTTATTTTTATGCTGTACTAGGTAGTTTTTTTTTTTTTTCCTCAACTTGACCCAATCTGGATTAATCTTGGGAGAAGGAACCTCAATTCAGAAAATGCCTCTTTAAAATTGGCCTATAGGCAAGTCTATGGGACATATTGTTGACTAATAATTTATGTGGAACAGCCCATCCCACTGTGGGCAGTGTCATCCCTAGAGAGGTGATCCTAGGTTGTAGAAAGAAGCCAACGTAGTGAGACACGAAGAGCAAGCAGATATGCAACATTCTTTCATGGCCTGTCTCTCCTTCATTTCCTGGTTCTCGCCTTGGGCCCCTGCATTGGCTTCTTTCAATAATGGATTATAAGCTGTAAAATCATTCAATACCTTTCCTTTCTGAGTTGCTTTCGGTCATGGTCTTTACCACAGAATGGTGGTAGACTAAGACTTATGCAACGCTAAGCCTGTCTAGATTATAGATGAATGCTAAGCTTTAATTAAAAATTTCCCGTTATCCAGGGAACATCCATTCTGTTACAAGTAAGAGTCTTTGAGGCAGACTATTAGCATAGACAATGATTAATATGACACTACAAGTGATTTAGCAGATGGCAAATATTAAGTAGCTTAACGGGACTTAATTCAATTTTATAAAGCCAAAACCCTAAATAGTGTTCCTTGATGACTTTTCAGTAATTAGGCTTTGATAACTAATTTAATTTTACCTGTCTTTCAAATTGAACACAAGTGTGAAAACATGGGAACACTTACTGCTTTTAAGTATCTCCTGTGATTTTCTGTTCAATCGTTTTTTTCACTGTGGAAAAAGGAATAATCATTAAACTTCCCCATAACTTTTCTTTGCTTTCAAAATTATTGAACCCAGATGTAATAGATCAAGAGAGAATCTTATTTTCTGCTAAATTTCACATAAATTACCAGAGGAAATGGTTAGAGCACCATATTGCTTTGTAGGATGTTGATTTATACTGTGGGGTATAATTATTTCTTAGAATATGAACTTATAAAAATACTGCTACACATTTAAATGCAATATTTGTGGTACTAAATTTTGAGTTAATATTGTGTGCATTCATGAACATGTGTACAAAACCCACAAATATCTTTACATGTACATATTTCCAAAGCTAATTATAAAGCAATAATAATTTATGTAACACTGATTTTATTTGCTTCTATCCCATGTGTTATAATAGTTCAAATACATATTTTGGTGTATTTGCTCATTTTATTTTAGATCAACTCTACACCATGCATACACATACTCGGTGTTTTGTTATTTGATTATAGTGTAGTTGATCTTATCCTTACACATGTAAGTGGGTATTTTGGAGTATATATGCAGGGTGGCACTTGTGGAATGAAAGTCTCATGCACCATCATCCTTCCTGTTTATTTTCTGTTAAATTAATGATGTAATGTGGATCTTAGAAGCCCAGTAATGTTTCCTATATTAAAGTCCTTGTCCCATGCTATAGACTGTTGGACATGGTTAATATCTGCATGGTGGTACCCTGTGGAAAGGAGCTAGCACATCGACAGTGCCATATGCAAGAAGTCAGGGCAGAGGCTGTAGCCCTTTCTTGTCTCTCTCACTACCTGGTCACAATGAAGTGAGCAGCCTACACTGTCATGGGTTCTCACCATGAAGTACTATGCAATAAGGGAAAGATAACATGGCCTAGCAATTCTAAACCTGAATTTCTGAATCCATGAAATCAGTCAAAATGATCCTTTTTCTTTCATAAATGATCCTAGCAGACATTTTTTTTGTCATGGCTACATAAGCCTAGCAAGACAGACATAGCAGTTTTCCAGGCTAGCAATTAAGCTTAGCCTCAGATTATCACAGTGTAAGCAGTGCATAGTTGTATCCTTCCCTTCCTACCACCATTTCCACTTCCTTTGTTTTCTGTCTTGTCTTTTCATTTGTAAATTTCACCATTTTAGTGAACATGAGAAAAATTGTCTCTTTGAATTGCACAAATGGGCTAGAAATGATTATCCTGAGTGAGGTAACACAGAGCCAGAAGGACCTATAGTGAACACTCTCCTGCATGTTGATGCTGGCTTTATGCTTTAGATACATTTGATTTATTTGTGATACTTAAAGAGATTACCAGGGTGGTGAGGAATCATGTAGAAGGAGGGGATCTTCCAAGGAAGACACTATAAAATGTAGTGCTATTTATTTTTTATTTATAGTGCAGCTTTTGCCTCCATGGATGCCTGTGTGAGGATGCCAGATGCACTGGAACTGAAGTTAGAGAAAGTTGTGAACTGCTAGGTGGGTGCTGAGAACTCAAACCAGGTCCTTTGGAAGAGTGGTCAGTGCTCTTAACTGCTGAGTCATCTCTCTATCCCCCAGAATACTGTGTTATTAAATGATAAATGGACAATTATAGGAGGGCCATTCAAAAGATTGGGGGATAGGAGGGCAGGTTACAGGACAGTGTATGGGGAGAAATGCCACCAATGACTTTGTAAGAGCTGTTTGAACACTTACTAATATACAAGAGTTCTAAATTATATGCATATATAGAATTAGTTTAAATGGAATTAACATACAATGGGAGAGACAATATCTCAACTAGACATTATGAGCTACCAAATAAAATACTTATTATGAGGACTGAGTTAAATTTTTGGGTCATTGGACAGAGGTGTTCCATGGATTCCACCCCACATCACTTTGGCTTGCTCTCCCTTTGCTATTGGCTACCCTCCACAATGTGATAGAAAGAAACAATTGCTGAAGACACCCCAAACTTATGGTACAGAAGAAATCCAGCTTATATGAAACTGGAAACTTCACCATTATTCACTGATGTTCATAGTGATGAAGCTGCTATACATACTAATGGAGGAAAAAAAATCAATCTCACCTCAATATCTATTCAGATAAAAAGATAGAATTATCAGAGTAAAATATATTCTATTACACTTAATGGAGGAATTAAATATACATGTGGTAAGTGTCAGACATTATGTAACTTTGGGACTATTGAATTATGAAAAGAAGTAAACACAAAATATTAGATTTCCACAGCCAACACTTTAAGATTCACTGCAGTAATTACATCTTCTAAAGCTCTTGGACAAGGTAAACAGACATTATTTTTAACATATTTTATCTTATTATTCCTTTTATAGTAAAAACAGGTTTTTAAACCAACAAGTATGAAGTCCAACATGCCTTGTGTGGTATAAAGTACTCTGTTATATTGCACATTATTAAACATTCTTGGTATACAAAACAAAAACTCAAACAAAAAACCCAGATTTTTCTTCATATAATCTATTCCGATTACAGCTTCTCATCCTCTGCACTCTCCCAGATTCTTCCAACTTCCCTATCCACCCAAATTCACATCTTTTCTCTCTGTCATTATTATGTAAATTTGCATCTTCAGAAATATTGATCATAAAATATTTAATACTTTTGATCAATATTATAAAACAAAATAAAAACAAGCCACAGTAGGACAAAAAAAAAAACAGAAAAATGAGCCAAATAAAAAATGTATAAGAAACACATATAGATAATGAGAAACACTTGTTTGCTCACTGAGGAAACCAATAAAAATAAAATTGGAAACCATAATAAACAAGTAAAAGATATGTAAGGTTAAAAAAATGCCCAAATAAGGAATGTAAGCACAAACAAATAAAACAATAAACAACTAACATATCATGAGTTCATTTATTGTTGACCATCTACTGCTGTGCATAGGACCTGAACTTAAGCATAGTTTGTATAACCAGTGAAATTCCTTTAGAAGAAACAATGGGTTTTGTTTGTTTGTTTGTTTGTTTGTTTGTTTGTTTTTAAACAATGTTCAGTTGGAGATAGCTTCTGGGTTAGTGATGATAGCATGTGTCTGCTTTCCCTTTCAGCATTGGGCCCCAGGTGGGTTTGAATGTATAGGACCTTTGCATGCTGCCACGGTCTCTGTAAGTTCATATGTTCATTTCAATCTTTTTGTTTCTAAAAAGATTTTTTTCCTCTCTTGTCTCCCTTATCCACTGCCTCTTACAATCTTTCTGGGTCTTCTTCCCCTGAGTTCCATGAGCTCTGAAAAGAGGTATTTGATAGAGACATTCAATTTAGGACTAATAGAGGCATACAATTTAAGACTGAGTATGCCAAAGTTTCTTACCCTCTACACATTGTCCAGTTGCAAGTCTTTGTATTTGTTGCCTCCAAAAGACTCCAAGACCTAAGTTTATGGTCATATCCACAAAACATGATAGGAAAGAAAGTGGGGAATATCCTTGAACTCCTTGGCACAGAAAAAATATCAACAAACGAAAGACTTTCTGAACAGAATAATGATAACAAAAGATCTAAGAACAACTATTAACAAATGGGAATTCTTAAAAAGGAAAAGCTTTTGTAGCAAAGGTGGCCATCAACTGGATAATACAAGAAGCTAAATAAAGGAAAGTGATTTTTTATTAAGAATTTTTTTACTCATTTTACATACCAACCATAGATTCCCCTCTTTTCCCTCCTCCTGCCCCCTCCAGACTTTCCTCCCAACTGACCCCCAATTCCCTCCTCTGACAAGGTGAAGCCTCCCATGGGGAGTCAGCAGAGCCTGATACATTCAGTTGAGGCAGGGCCAATTCCTTCCCTTTGCATTGAGGCTGTGCAAAGTGTCCCACCATAGGAAATGGACTAAAAAAGCCTGATCATGCACCATGGATGGATCCTAATCCTATTGCCAGTGGGCCCCTTAAGCAGATCAAGCTACACAAGGGTCCTGCTTAAGCAGAGGTCCTAGTTCAGTCCCATGGAGGTTCCACAGTTGTTACTCTAAAGTTCATGAGTTCCCACTAGCTTGGTTTTGTTGTCTCTGTAGGTTTTTCAATCATGATCTTGATGCCCTTTGTTCATAGAATCCCTCTTCGCCCTCTCTTCAACTGGGTGCCTGGAGCTTGGTCTGGTGCTTGGCTGTGTATTTCTGCATTTGCTTCGATCAGTTACTGAATTAGGGCTTTATGATGACAGTTAGGGTATTCATCTGACTGATAACCAGGGTGAGCCAGCTCAGGCACCCTCTCCACTATTGTTAGTAGTATAAGCTGGGGTCATCTTTGTGGATTCAGGGAACTTTCCTAGAACCAAGTCATGTCTCCCTATCCCCGTGATGTCTCCCTCTATCATGGTATCTCTTTCATTGCTCTCCCACTCTCTCCTTTTTCCAGCTGGATCATCTCATTCCCTTATGTTCTCTTCCCTGACCCCCTACTCTTTATTGCCCCCTCTCACCCCCAGTTTACTCATGGAGATCTGATCTATTTCCCCTTCCCAGGGTGATCCATTCATTCCTCTTAGGGTCCTTCTTGTTAGCTAGCTTCTCTGGAGCTGTGAGTTGTAGTCTGGTTATCCTTTGCTTTACATCTAATATGCACTTATGAGTGACTACATACCATGTTTGTTCTTCTGAGTCTTGATTACCTTGCTCAGGATGATATTTCCTAATTCCATCCATTTGTCTGCAAGCCTCATGATGTCATTGTTTTTCTCTGCTCCATTGTGTATATGTATCACATTTTCTTTATCCATTCTTTAGTTGAATGGAAGGGATTCTTACCTACTGCACATCTGATAGAGGGCTAATATATAATACACATAAAGACCTCAGAAAACTGGACATCAAGAAAACAAATAGCCCAATTAAAGCTGTGTCATTCTCAAAAGAGGAAACTAAAATGACTGAAAAAACACTTGAGAAACGTTCAACATCTTTAGTGAAATGCAAATTAAAATTACATTGAGGTTTCATCTAACATCAGTCAGAATGGACAAGATCCACAAATAAATTATAGCTCATTCTGATAAGGATGTAAGGCAAGAAGAACACTCCTCCATTGCTGTTAGGACTGCAAATATTACAGCCATAATGGAAATCAACATTGAAGTTCCTCAGGAAGCTGGAAATAGATCTACCGCAAAATCCAACTATACCACTCTTGGGCATATACCCAAAGGGTACTTCAAACTACTGCAAATCAACCATGTTCATTAGTGCTCTAATAATAATAGCTAAAAATTAGAAACAACCTAGATGTCTGTCAACATATGAATGGATATGAAAATTTTGTACCTTTATACAATGGGACATTACTCAGGTCTTAAAAAATACATTAAATCATGAAATTTGCAGATAAATGAATTGAGCTATAAAAAAAAATCATCCTGAGTGAAGTAACTGAGACCTCAAATACGAATATCGTGTGTATGCTTATATGTGAATGTTCACTGTTAAGTCTTCAATAAGCATGGACAATCTGTATAACCACAGAGCTTAGGTACAGAGTAAGATACAAGATGGAAGATAAGGACCCTTTAGGATGGTGAAATAGAATAGATACATTTGAATAAACAGGGCAGACTGTGGGGATAGGAATTGCAGGGTCCAATAGAGAGGAGAGGGAAGAAGTTGTTACTAGAGGGAATATGGAGAGGGGCAGTTAAACTAACGTCAGTATGAGGAGTTACATGGAAACCTAATAGTGTAGAGGTTTCTTAACATATATATGAAAAACATCTAAAATGTATTCACTAATAACAGGGAAAACAGAGCACAAACGAGACATCTCTTTCAACCACATTATTCTTATTTAGAGAGATTTGTTGTTAATGTTGAATTGTAGGAAAACATTATTATAAATGTTTGTACCATTTTATTGAAATGCGAGTATTTACATGTGTATGTAGCTATAAATGAAACTTACATTTAAGTCTGGGTTGTTGAAAGTTTAAAAAATTAGTAATAAGAAAGTTTTATATGACATTAAATTTTCTCAACATTGTAGCTTTACTTTAGTGTTCCCCCGTTCAGTATTTATAAGACTATGTTTCTAAAACCTCAAATTTTAAGGCTGAAAAAAATGGCTCAATAGGTAAATCATAATACCACTTTTATATAATAGCTTATTGAAACAAATATAATGTAAATTTGTTAATCTCAACGATAATTATATCATTTTTTTTCTTCCTATACTGCCCCATATACTCCTCCTTGCTCTCTTTTAAATGTGGAGCCATTTCTTTCCTGAGACTAAGGTTCTTCTATGCAGGATAGACTATTTTACCTCCCTTTAGAAAAGCCTGTGTCTTAATGAGATTCTCTCCTGGATGGACAGTTTGTATCAGTAGAAACCATTAAACAACATGTTCTTAAGTAATGTCACTTTTCGTTATTTTGAATTAGTACTGCTACCTTGAAATTCTGGCTCATATAACTTTATTATCTAAATGGTAACTCTAATGAGAAATTTGAAGAAATCTATAATTATCTTCCACTTAATTTGATTGTGTTCTTTCAGTAAATCTACAAATACTTATCGAATACCTCATAATTGATGTAATTGATAGGGACAGAAAATCAATAAAATTAACAGTACTTCATTCTCATTGAACTGAGTTTTGTGTGGACTAAAAGATATTATTATCTCAATGAGTAGAATAATAAAAAGTCAGGTAATGTTGAGTGCTATGAAAGAAAAGATACTGGTATAATAGTAAGTAATGGAAAGTGTTATTATTTTGTTATGGATTATTATAAATAACCACTATAGTTACATAAATTTTAGGAACAACAAAAGGATATAGAGGAAGAAATCATGTTTATATGCAAGTTATACAAAATGGATTGTACCCAACCAAAAGTTATGACATTTTTCTCTTCACTGTATCTGTAGGTGTAAGCTGGTTTGGATCTTGGCAGATGCCCATAGGCATAGGGACTTCAATAGGAAGGGAGATCACCCACTATGACTGGTGTGCATAAAAACAAAGATGACAGAGGCACTCTTGAAGAAAAGGGCCATTTTTTGAGCAATTCAAGCACTGTAGTTGCAAAGAACCACAGATAGCCAAGTGCCTTAGGCCAAAAGAAAGAGGGAAGGCTGAGAACTCTAAAGGGTTCAGAGAGTATGTATGACTGTACTGACACCCACGTGTAAGCTCAAAGGCCTCAGACTAAATTTCTACTGTGGTGAACTACCATCTTAAGTTATTTTATTATGGACATCCTAGGAAATTATCACACTTGTGGAGCAAAACCAGAGAAAAGATATAGAAGTAAAACGTACATTAGAGATAAACTAGCAAACAAAGAGAGAAGCTAAAGTAGAAACACTCACAAAGAGAGTCCAGTAGTTGAGATCATTCATATAATCAACTCCATTAATAACCCAAAAGTACTATATACATAAGGGCTAATATCAAAAAAGACAGTAAATATATTATAAAAGCTATGTCCTTCTATAAAATTGAATGTCTTAGTTAAGTGTGATCTTTTGCAATATATATATACATACATACATATATGTGTGTGTGTGTGTGTGTGTGTGTGTGTGTGTGTGTGTGTGTATATCTCCTTTAATGAGAATGCTGTCACTATTCATTTATGGGAGAATATTAATGGCTACTGATGGCTTTCATGAGCACTGTGTACACTGACATAGAGTTTTAAATAATGACTCACAAAGAGTGAGTACTATTAAATGGATAAAAGCTGTTGAGTAAATTATAATCAAGTTGCAATCCACAGACCCAGAGAAGTTAGAAATAGAGGAAGTTCTAGGGGCGACACATGGACTAAGGGGAAACAAAATAAATTTTGTGGGTGGACTGCACATGGGTGGGGACTTGAGGTGGGAGGATCAGGTAGGGTGGCAATGGAGAAAGAGAATGAAGGAGAGATAGATAGAATTGAGGAGCATTAGGAGGGCAGCGTGGAAACCCAGTGCAGTGGAAACTTCCTGGATTCTATGAGAGTGATTCTAGTGAGGACTCCTAGTAATGTAGGATACCGAGTCTGAACTGGCTATCTTTTGTAGGCAAGGATTTTAGTAGTGGTAGTGGACTGCATTGCTTTGAGATGTTGCTGAGAGGGTTCCATGGATATCCCTAAATAATCCAGGCTGATGATAGGACAGAAGACAGTCCTCTGAAAACTGACAGTGGGACCCCATTGCCCAGGACAGCATTTAGCTTACCAAATGTAGAGAAGTCGAGCTAGTGCCCGCATGGGGCCTTCACCCCTACATTCTAATGTCTTTGGTGCAGAAATGTGCTGTGCGAGTTACAAAAAGAAAAACCTGGATTCCAACTGAGACACAAAATCCTCAACCTAAAACCTGCCCTACCTCCAAGAAGTGTTAGGGCAATGATGGCACAGATCTTGTGGGAGTGGCCAGCCAATGTTTGGTTTAACTTGAGGCCCAGGCCATGAGAGGAAGCCCATGTACTACACTGCCTGGATGGCCAGGGAGGAGCCAGATACTAGATAGCCCAGTGGCCTAGGGTAGAAAAAAAAAAATCAATGAATTGATTCCTGATGATGTTCTGCTATACTCATAGGTTGAAACCTTGTTCAAGTCATCATCAGAGAGGCTTCCTAAGGAAGCTGATGGGAGTCAGTGCAGAGACCCACAGCCAGACATTATGCAGAGAGAAAGAATATAAATTTGAAGTCTCTATTGGGTTCCTCCTCTCAGAGATTGGGAAACCCTGTTGAAAACAGAAGAAAGGATTGCAGGAGTCAGAGAAGATAGAGAACACTAGGAGAACGTGGCACACTGAATCAACAAAGCAAGGTTCACATGAGCTTATAAGTACTAAAGTGTCACTCGCAGGACCCGCTTGGGTGACACCGAATCCTCTATATGCTATGGCTATTACTTGGTGTTTGGGGGGGGGGCGCTCCTATCAGAGGGAGTGAGTGTTTCTCTGACTTTTCTGCCTGCTCTTGAGACTCTTCCTCTTTGGATCGCCTTGTCCAGCTTCAATATGAGGACTTTCACCTTGTCTTACTGCATCTTGTTTGTTTCTCCTTGTCTGACTGTCATCTCTAGGAGGCTTGTTCCTTTTTGAAGAGGAAATGAAGGAGGAGTGAATCTGGGATAAAGGGGAGGTTGGGGGAGCAGTTGAAGAAGTCGAGGGAGGGGAGACTTCAGTTGGGATATATTACATGAGGCAAGAATCTATATTCAATAAAAATAAAAAATGAATCACTAATGAAAATTTCTAAATTTTTGATGAAATGTAATGCTTACCATTTAGAAAGCAATAAGAAATCTCCTGATTATTTTTAATTCATGCTGTCACTTCCTTTCTTGCTATATTTTTCTCAGCATTGATTTGATCAAAGTAGACATTTTATTAACTGAAGTATAGACACAGCAATGGAGAAAGTTTGGTTTTATTCATTGTTGTATTCAATAGTATGGGAAAATTTCTACTTATGATAGTATGAGATTTGGGACACATAAACAGTAATGCAACATTAGTATGTGCACGCATAATTATTGTGCATATAAATTAGAGCTAGTTCACTCTAAAATGTATATGAAACAATAATACTTGACTTTGCTATAAAGCATTCACAGTAATAATTCCATTCGTTTTCTCCAAGGGAAAATTTTTAAAAAGGTCGCATTAAACTTCACATATATTATGAAAATATTTTACTTTACTATAAGATATTTCAGTCAGCAAATTTTAGAATACTTTACAATATGCTTACAGAGACTGTTTAACATATACCATGTCCACATATTTAGAAATATTATTCCATTTTTCTTTACAAGTACTGATTCACACAGATTTTCAAGAATTGCAATGCTGTATTAATGCAACATTTGAAAATTATAAAGGTCTCATGTCCAACATTCTATTTGCTCCTTTATAGTCTATTTGCTGTTTTTATTATATTTAAAGAGAATTTTCCCCTATAGATTTGTATGTTTGAGAACTTTATCCACGGTTGGTGAAATTGTTTGGGAAAGATTAGGAGGTATGACCTTGTTGGAGGAGATAAGTGTTTTTCTAGGGGCAGGCCTTGAAGTTTCAAAAGCCCATTCTATATCCAGTTAGTTCTTTCGGCCTTGTGGTTGTGTCTCAAGATGTGAACTTTCTGATATTGATCTAGCACCATGTCTGCCTGTATGCTGGTCTTGGATTCAGCCTTTGAAACCCTTTCTATGATAAGTTGCCTTGATCATGGTGTCTTATCACAGCAATAGAAAATTAACTAAAACTGTATAAAGTATCTTTGAATATATTTTAATTTATTTTACTCAATAATTTATATTCTACAATATTTCATTGTTATTTGGTCCCTGGTATTGTAAAGTCTGATATTCAAACAACTTAAGGGAAAAATTAATTTTAATTTATTCAAAATAATAAACTATTAATTTAGTGGGGCCAGCATAAAAAGACATAAGTAAAGAAAAATTTCATGAATTATTTGGACATTCTATGTTTTATTCAATGTTCTATTGCTGTCACGAGACACCTTGACCATGGCAACCCTTCAAAAAAGAAAGCATTTAATTGTGGCTTTCTTGAACTCTAATAGGTAAATTCCTTTATCTTCATGGCAGGGAGCATGACAGCATACAGCCAGACATGGTAGCTTAGGGTTCTATGATTTTGCTCTCTTAAACAAAAAGTTCTGTTTCATACCTTAGAGATTAAAGTAATTTTAATTTATATGATTTAAAGTATTAAATTTAACATTGTTACTAGTATTAATTACATGAAAGTAGTAGTGATACACATAAGAAAATTGAAAGATATCAACTGGCGATGGCACACACCTTTAATCCCAGGACTCAGAGGCAGGTGGATCTCTGTGAGTTCGAGGCCAGCCTGGGCTAAAGAGCAAGGTCCAGGACAGACTCCAAAGCTACATGGAGAAACTCTGTCTCAAAAAAAAAAAAAAAAAGAAAAAGAAAAGAAACAAACAAACAAACAAAAAAGAAAAAGAAAAAAGTTAAAGATAATATATTTATTCTTCTCTTGGTATTAATATTTTTAGGCTTATAAAAATAATCCTGTAATTTGTGAATTACATGCTACAAAGGCCATCTATCACCTTATCAAACAACCTTACTAAATAATTGTGAGGTGTATTCAAATGACACTACTTCTATAATGGCCTCAAACACTGCAGGGGTAATTTAATATAAAACATCAAGAACAAAGTAAAAATTCTTTCATCACATTTACAGAAAAGAAAACTGTTTCAGTAGTTTCCTACTCAATGTGCATTAGCTAGAATATATTTCCTTTCACAACCCCATTTGAAAACATTACAAAATCAATAATAAAATACACATTATAACATCACTTATTTAATCATAGTTTGACAGAATCTCTACAATATTATAAAATAATTTATTTTTAAATTTACATTTAAATGTATTTACATCTAATGTATTTAAAATAACTAAAATTGATTACCACAAATCTGAGTTCCTCTATTATCTTACCTTGTTCACATGTCTCACCCTATAAACAGATACAACATTATTCAAATGATGTAGTCTATAGTTTTTTTTTTTTTTCTGAAATCAATTCACTCATCTAATTAGAGTTTGTAGCTATCCCATGTGGAATTAAGGCAGCCTTCTACCTTGTGTTTCTTTCTAGTCTAGATTGACATGCATTTTCCACATTTGTTGATAGGTGTTGAATAATCAACCCAAAAACAAAAAGTCCTTAAGAAGTAGGCTACCGGGAGCTGAAGAAAGGGATCACAAGTTAAGAGAACTTACTCCTCTTGCAAAGAGCCCAGTTTGGTTCTTAGTACCCACATCCAACAGCTCACAACTGCTTGTGACTCTAGGTCCAGTGAGATCTAGTATCTCCAGCCCCTATAGGAACTTGAATACAAGTATACATACCCATTCACATACATACAATTTGTAAAAAAATAAAAATAATCTCAGAAGGCAGTTGGTTACATAGTTAAGGCCAAAGCCCTGTTGTGGGAAGAAAGATAAACAGTCCTCAAAAGCCACTTAAACTAGATAACTACAAAGCATCAGCATGACTGAAATTGGCTTTTTGTTTGGAATTACTTTCCTTCTCCTTTCTATCTGACAAAGTCAACTTAATGGCCCTTTCCTACACACCATTAGTGGAGCTGCTACACTATTCATTAATGTTAAACACCAGTTAAATCTGCTTTGTCTTTCCTTAACCCCTGAAAGGATAGACAGCATTTATATTGTAGTAACACACCTTGGAAAATATCCTGATAATTGGAAAGATACATGTTTTGTAGGAAACATTCTATCAGCATTCCTGAAATGACATTGAGTTTATGAATTATTGAAGAAATAAAACAAACAAACAAACAAAGGAATGCAAAAAAAGAAGAGGAATAGACAGCAAAAACTTGGTTCAGAGCACTATAGGAATATCGATAAAATGAATAGGGAAGGCATTTCAATTCATTTCAAAGATCGTTTAACATTTGCCTTCACTCTAATACAGACCCTCTGAGCTCTTTTCAGTGGTATTGAAAGTCTGACATAAAATACCTGAATAAATTCTAATGACTCTTTACAATCACTGACCACTATGGAAAAATCTATCCTTTAATCAAGTAATACATTGATTCTTTAAATCCAGATAAGTGAATTAAATCAATACAATAAAGGTTTGGATTGCTATAAAGTAATTCAGATAGACTGGGTTTCACTTTGGCTCACTAATCAGTTAGAAGATAAAAAAAATTACAAGAGCAAATCATTGCCTTAATTGAGACTACATTGATAATATCACCCAGCCTTTTCTCCTCCTCTTTTTTTATTCCTGTAAGAAAGTACATAATTCATTCTCGGAAGGCAGAATAATCTGCATTCAGACATGTGATTTTGAATCAGGGTGAAGAAGTGAATCAGGTTAATTTTCATAAGATCTGTATCAATGTATAGATGAAATAGTATGGGATAAAGGGAAAAATTATATGTTAAAAATGCCAAAAACAATGTGACTTGAAGAGGGTGGTATCTAATAACAACAAAAATATAGAAATCTTAGTTCCATTTACCCAGGGGGTAAAAAAGCATCTTTGCCTCTGAAAATTCCTACAGTGTTTCACTGTTTTGTGTTATTTGTGACATCGAGACACCTGGGTTTTTCTATTGACTCAAATGTTTCCCAGGACAAAGACTGAAATACTGTTCTCCTATATAAGCTGGTGATAGTGTCTTGTTGTTATGTAACCGAGGGCTTCTACTAATGAACTTCTATTGATGTACACTGTCTTTGTGAAATAATAATGTAATACAGCAAATAAATCTAAAATGTACTAAGCCTCTCAAACAGAAGGTAGGCCTTGAATTCTAGCTTGAATTAAAAGAAAATATGAACATTTATGTAGAACTCACAAAAGGAGAAATTGCATTGTTTTACTTTTATTATGTTAGCTGCTATTTTCTAAAACTTTATATTAAATAGTTTAATATTAACATTTAGAAATAAAAAGTAAATGTATAAATGAACAAATGAAGGAATGAATAAATTCTGTCACAAATGATTGAAAGAGTATTTACACACTATAATGTAAATACTCTGATGCAGGAAACACTTGATGAATTATATGGTTGCTTCGAGAAGCTGGGCAATTTGCTTGGAAGAATAATTTACCTAATTTACATATATTTGCACCTTGAGTTTAAGTGAGTCTAAACACTAAAACAGAAAACAATTAGCATGCTGAATTTGCATTCACTGTCAATATTTACTGTAAAAAACAAATTAAGTTACATTTTACACCAAGAAATTCCATCACCTGTTTAATACGAAGTTCTCTCACAATTTGCCCTCAGCTCTGATTTTATTGCATCTGATACATCTGCCGGGCTCACATATATTCAGTCTCCACACAATACTAAATTGAACTGAGATATTCTAGTCTAAGTGCTGCCTAAAATATTATAAGCACTGTAATTATAAACAACAGCAATAAAAAAGATTTATTGCAGCAACAAAGTTCAAAAGCAAGGTCTCAAAAGGTCTAGGATCTTGTGACAGTGTACTTTCACCGAGGGCACCATCTCCTTTTTTTGGCCAAGCTTAGAGAAAGATTTCTAGGCTCCTTAGACCCTTATACTCAAGAGTGCCTGTTGTGTCCATGAGGCTCACAGAAGTGTGATATATCAGCTTTCCCCCAAGGCATTTTCCTAAAGAATCAACATATTGACTATCACGTTTCTATTTAATATTTTCAGGGAATTCAACCAGTCTGACCAAAAGAATAGACAAGAAAATTTTACTTACTTCTTTGTCAAGTATCCAGCTGTCAACACAGAAAAAAAATCCATGAACATCTTGACCTTCTGTGCTTCTTTATCTTGAACCATTAGCCAGATTAGGATACATAGCTGTAATCAGTAAAAGAAGCTTTAAAACACAATTTTCTGCTGTCTGTTTATAAACTGACATAAAAGTAGTCTTTTTCTGTTTGTCATCTGGTTAATTATAAATATGACAGTCAATTCATTGCTTCATATATCATATATTACTGAAAAATTATTCCTTCCACTCTATTTTCAGATAAAATTGCCTAGTTGAAATTTGTAATTCTCCATTTATAATACTTTCACTGAAATAAAATTGCCTACCCCCTCTACCCCAATTACTCTTATGAGGTAAACGAAGGAAGTTTACTTCATGATTTCTCAGTAATAAAATTTTTCTGTCACTGATTTGTCTTTGGTAAACTTAATTATGTTGACTTGCATTCTATAAATTAAACCTATTATTCTCAGAAAATATTCCCAGGGCCATTTTACATAAAACAGAACAGAAATATAGTTAAATTTTAGATGATACATTTCAAGCAAAGTACCTGTAAAAAGTAATCACTATATCAACAATAATTTCAAAATAATACGAATTTTCTGTTGGTTTTCTACTCAAGAAAGGCTATATGCAGGTTTCAGTTGTTTAGCTAATAAAAATTGAATTGATGCCATAATATTCATCAACATATCTTAATAGTTATAAAGGTTTTATTTAAACATTTTTCAGGTTCTTTGATTAAAATGTATTTCTGTGAGTAGAAAAAATCATTCTCTTTTATTTTTGCTTAAAATTCATGAATCAGTATTTAGAACTTATTTGAAGACTGATTGTGTAGTATAATAGGTACAGTATTTGCCCAGCATGCTTAAGTGTAGCACAAATCTTAAATGGTCTTATTAGTAAAAAACTCAGGAGCCAGATATTGGGGTGAATGCTGAAAGATCAGAGACACAAAACAAGCCATATCCAACCTCACCTCGCCAATTCCTTAGCTGATCCTGTTTCATCAAATTGGAAGCTTCTGAGTCCTCACCTGAATGGATCTCAGCTGAACTGCTGCTAAAGACCTAAAAGCCTAAAAGCCTAAAACTCTCTAGTTCCTGGTTCTCATGGCTTATATAACTTTTTGTTTCCTACCATCACTTCCTGGGATTAAAGGCATGTGTCTTTTCCAAGCAAGACAAGTGCTTGGATTAAGGTGTGTGCCACCTTGCCTGGCTTCTATGTCTATCTAGTGGCTGTTCTGTTCTCTGACCTCAAATAAGTTTATTAGGGCACACAATATGTTGGGGGACACAATATCACCACATTTTCCCTTTTTTAATCTAAAATAATAAAAGAAGCTTATAACTAATATATTATATTTTATATAATATTTTGCTAAAATCCATGAATGAAATCAGTATTTAGAACTTATTTAGAGATTGGTTGTGTAGTATAATAGGTACAGTATTTGCTTAGCATGCATCAACCCTGCATTTAATTCCCAGTAAAACATAAAACTAGCCTTCATGGTGTACATCTACAATCCAGCACTCTGGAGACAGAACCAAGAAACTTAATAGGTCAGGGCCATCCTTTGCTACATAACACATTTAAGGCCAGATTAGGTTGTATTAGTGCCTGTCTTTAAACAAATTGGAATTATGTAACATACCAAAACTAATTAATTTAATTTAATATGTGGGACAAATAGGCAATGTAAAGTACAATTATAAAAGTTGTAGATGAAATTCTCAATGGTCTTATTAAATAAAAAACATAAAGCCAAATATAGGGGTGAAAGCCTTAGAGAGATCAGGGAAATAGGGAAAGCCACCATCCAACCTTACCTCACCAACTCTGCAGCTTCCAAATGGGAGCTACTTCCTGTCTACCGGCATCTATATGCCTTGCTGTTCTGCCATCTGATTTTCTTTCTGTCCAGCTACATCACTTCCTCTTCCTACATAGCTCTGTCATTTCCTTTCTGTACAGGCCTCCAGAACTCTATGGTTGGTACTGGGATTAAAGGCATGTGTCACCAGACTTGGCTCTGTTCCCTAGTGTGGCCTTGAACACCCAGTGATCCTGCCTGCTAAGTGATCATATTAAAGGAATGTACTACCACTGCCTGACTTCTTTGTTTACTTATAATGGCTGGCCTTTTTCCTCTGATCTACTGGCAAGCTTTATTTATTAAAGAACAAATAAAATATCACCACATTTCAGCACAAATAAAATATCACCACAAAAGTCATTATTTTCTACTTTATTTTTTTAGTTAAGTTGCAAATTGAAAGAATTTCT
Source organism: Peromyscus leucopus (assembly GCF_004664715.2). NCBI lineage: Eukaryota > Metazoa > Chordata > Mammalia > Rodentia > Cricetidae > Peromyscus > Peromyscus leucopus. The sequence continues at coordinate 16,891,214 of NC_051070.1, read as the reverse complement.
TGTTTCAGTTAACTTGTTGCCCATACATGATACTCATGACATATTTTAACATTTGTGTTTTCTAAAATGTACCTTGAATGACATGCTATCCACCCTCTTTGCTTGAGCAAGTAATTCCCCTGTCATGGTGGAAAATGGACATGCTTATTTTCTGGCTAATGCTTAAACATTTTTCTATGCTATAATTTCAATTTCTATTTAAAAGTAGGCTAGTGGAGAAAAGAAGGATGATTGAGGAACAGGTAATGGCTATGACAACAGCATGTAAAATTATAAAAAAGTGAGAGTAATTCCATTTTCTACTTCAATAAGAAACTTCACTCAACATTTGTAAGAATCGAGGAAATTCTGTAACATAATACAACTCAATTCAAGCAATAAGAGATAGTTTATTTTTAATAGTTATAGTTTACAGGATGATACTTAGTGGAAACAATATGCAAAAGTAAACTACAGAAAAGCAGCCAATTATTATACTGCCTGTGCTTCTAGGACTCTAAGCCAGAGATGAAATTCTGGGGGCCAAGGATGAAGCCTGAGCATCCACCATCACCCCACATTCTATTTGTCAGAGACACGTTGGTAAGGCAGAAAAATTAAGTTTATTTTGATTTGGCCAGTCAAGCAAGACAGATATGGAGAAGGCTTTTTTTTCACATTTTGAGAATAACTCCAATGTTACACAAACGAATATAAGTGGGGAACCCAAAAGCTTAACAATTTAGTAGGTTGTGGCCTAATTTCAGGTTTGATTCTGTGGGGAATTGGTCTTACATCGTTGAATTAATATCTCAGAACATGGTGGATATGAACATTGCACACAGAAAGCATACAATACAAGATATATATTTCTACTTTACATGTCCTAGGAGGTCTTGTTATAAATATATTGCTTAACTTCTTTGTGCAGTTCAGAAGGGCACTACAACCTACTCTGGTCATCACTGTCATTCTTATGTAACATAAATGCATCCAAAATTTCAAACTCCTTTGTGAGATAAAACCAAATCTATCTATTACACGACATCTACTAAAACATGCACAACGACCCCATATTCAAGATTAAATGTGCATTCCTAGATATGTAAATGGCTGCCTGGTATTTTGAAAGATACATTTTTTTCACTGAATTCATCTTACTTTAAAAATCAAAATATATTATAACTTTTGCCATACATGCTTTTTATTAAAGCTACAAGTAAAATTATTTCTAAGGTAAAGAAATTATAGGGAAAACAGAACATTAAATCTAATCTATCAGTAGGATTGAGATGAAAAATAGGTTTCTTAGAAAATTTATTTAAAATTACCTCGTCTGGTAAGCATGAGACTCTTCTTAACAACACTGATTAAAGAGAACACACTAAATAATAACTTAGAGGACAAAATTCCATTTCCTTTTTGGTCCCTCTTTTAAATCTCTCTTCAATATGCTATGCCATTACTAAGGAGAAAATTGCTGAACAATATTGTAGTAAAAAAAAAAAAAAAAGAAAGCCTCAGGCTTGAAAGTAAAATATGTCAGTACCTTCTGTCGACTCAAAATAGAGACCCTACTTTAAAGAAAAATACGAAAATAGCTTATTTTGAGCAGAATGCAAGTGACCTGCGCCCATGAGCACAGATTCAAATTGCTTTGAATGAGAGTTCCGAAAAGGAAATTGCAACAACTGTTATGAAGAGGGAACAGAGGAAATTGCTATCAACACATTACTGAGCATGTTAGGCCAGCATCACATAGGCTGGCTGAGAACTAGGAAATGCTATGGTCAATGGTCTGAGCAGGTGTGCTGACAAGAGTAGCCAAGCTCTGTCTTTGTCATTTTATGGACAGTTTCAAATACACATCCCACTTTATACCTCAATACTCCTAAGAATGTTCTATCAGTCACAGAAGTTAGAGTCTCCCAGCAGGAAGCAGTCCTTTGTCTGAGGCTTGCTTCATGGTCTCCTTCCACTGCTTCCTCAGATTCTTCCGACTTCACATGACTAAAAGTGGTACTGCTTCAGAGTGACCAAATGTAAAAGCAAAACCAGAATGATTTAGTATGAAAATGAAACATGTGAACTTTAATATCTTACTGCTTTTATAAATGGATTCTCAGGTTAAGGTTAATAATTTTAAAATCACCAAGGATACCATACAAATTGATTCTTTTTCTCCTTCCATGTCTCCCTTTGAATGAAAATGACACATGGGTCATGATAATTTTACTCTTTTCATGCTTCATTTAGCTTTAAGAAGAACTGATTATTCTCAGTATTTAATAAATTCTGTGGTCTATTTCACTTAACGTTTGTTCAATTACAAAAGGAAACTTAAGTGAAGTTTTATTTGTGTAAGCTTCTGGAATGCTAGGATTTTTTTTCTTTTGCTATTCTGTGATTTTTTCTTAAAAGAACAATTTCTATTGACTTCATCTACCACTATAGAGGTTGTTTGAATCTGTATTACTTTATGAAAATATAACCCTGTTAACTGGGTGCATAAAAGAAGTTATTCACAGTATATACATATTCAGTGATCTGGAAATATGATCATACTTAGACACATATTTGTCTCATGTTTAGACCAAATCCAAACAGCATATGAATATCATTATCAATAAAAACTTTCAATATAAAATCATTTTTAGTTTTATTTTAAGATTCATTGAGGCATACTCAGAGTATTGAGGCTACTTAAAAATAATTTTTTTTCTAGATTTGATTTCAGTAAAACATGTCTTAGTTATGGTTTCAGTATAATATTATCAAAAACCAAATGATGATAATATTTTACATTTAACATTGTATCACTCAGTTTTCTTATTGCATTTCATTCTATGAGAAATTCTACATGAGATTATGTGTGTCACTTCCAGTGTGAAAGCTTTTTGTTATAACATGAAAATATCTGACATAATATGAAGACAGAGTATATAATCTTATGGGTTAATTTTCAGAATGTTATAAATTGAATTTGATTCAACTAAAGTATCTAAAGAGAAGATTCACTAACATCCTCAATTTACCATTCCTGGTGACACTTCTTTAGAGCACAGCAATTTATTACTAAAAGATAATAGTTTATTTTCTATTGAATGAAATATATTTCTATATCTTTCCCTCTCTTTCGTCTCTTCTTTTCTTTCTTCCTTTTTTCTTTTTTCTTTCTCTTTTGTTTTGGAATAGTGATCAGCAGGATAAATTGATGTGAAGTATTTGGCTTATGTTTATCAACATATCTTATTTAATGCATGAATTCTGTCCAAATTAATTGCTATTTTCATAACTCACTGATAAATATTTTCCTTTGTTGATTTTTGAGACTGAATTTTAATTCCATTTCACCTTTCTCTTTCCTCCTTCCAAAACCTTCCATATACCTGTCCCCATTCTCCTTCAACTTCATGGGTTCTTTATAAATTAATTGTTATTGCACACATATAAGTTTTTCTACATACATTTATATATACACACACTGTATGTATGTGTGTGTATGTTGTTTGTGTGTTACTCTTACATAGCTTCTCAGAAATGACTGCTTGGCACCAGTTAACCAATTAGTGTGCTCTCCTGTAGGGAGGTGCTGCTTTCCCATTTTCAGCTTTACTGAGATGCCTGGAATTCCTTGCCTGTCATTGGTACCTCCTGCACTTTCCTCTCCAAGTCAGTATGCTTGTGAATCAAATATTTTTAATCTCTTAAAACTTATACACAGGGTTTCTCTGTGTAGCTTTGCGCTTTTCCTGGAACTCACTTTGGAGACCAGGCTGGCCTCGAACTCACAGAGATCCGCCTGCCTCTGCCTTCCGAGTGCTGGGATTAAAGGCGTGTGCCACCACCGCCCAGCTAAAAACTTGTATATTTTAACTTCATGCGTGCCTTGCCTCTTATATCTGAGTATCATATCCATGCCTTGTGTCCACAGAGAACAGAAGAATGTGTCATTTCTCTTGAACCTGGAGTTGCAGACAACTGTGTGCTGTCATGTGAGTTTGGGGAATCAAATCCAGTCCTCTGGAATAAGAGCAAGTGCTAAGTTATCCTTGAGACCCTGAGAAATTTTTTTAAAAAGCAGAATTGTTAAAGTGTTTTAACTATCAGGGGGACTTTGCTTTCAGATTTTACAACTTGAACATCATGAAAGACAAATTGATATTATAATAAATAGGGTCAGTAAGTGTGAAATTATACATATATACATATATATATTAAATACAGCAAGCAGCTGTACATCAATAAATGGCTTAAACAATATAACATATTTGCCATGAACTGGATGTCATGTGCTATCCAGATGCCTCTTTTGGAAATCCAGATCTTTACATAAAGATGAATGGTCCTAGAAGTGGGATTGATGAACATCAGTCAGGTTTAGATGAGGTCCTGAAGGAACAGAGGTAGACTAATCTTTGTGCCATCTGATGTAGCACAAAGCTGGCCATGAGGAATTAAGAAAAATGTACACAACTTACATGAGAATTTTGATTTTGTTCAAAATATTTATATTTAAATATTAAATTTAATTGTTTAATATATTTAATTACAAAATTTATTTTCGTTGTAAGGCTTTGTCATTTATTTTGTCTCTGCAGTAGTCTTTGACATTTATTCCATAAGTGCTTTTTGGAACTGTTTTTTCTTTCAAAAATTTTAGTTGTTTATATCATTATATCTCTGTGTATTTGTATGTGTGTTACTTGTATATATCTTTTTAATTCTTGTGGGCTGCAAGAATATATCATAGAGATTCAGCTGTGTATTAAAGCTATACCTTGACTGGCCAAGAGTCTGTCAAGAGGCAAGGCATTTATTCTGAATATTTGGTGCTATCTAGCCTTTAATATTCCAGCTGTCTTCTACTATGAAATTTTTGCATGCCCAAATATTTTCAGACCTGCTGAACTTATAGGTAACTAACTCCCCCGTGCAGAGCCTAGGAGACAAGCTGGCTCAAAATGCATAGCTTTGCTTCTTGTGCAAAGGAAGCTCAGACCATCCCCCTGGCCCAAGGCCTAGCAGCTCTCCAGAGCAACTGAACTGAGAACAAAAGAGGTTTTTACACATCAAGGTGAGAGGTAGAATAACATTCCTGAGGAGGTAGAGAACCACATGCTCAGGGAAAGAGAGGGCAGGCATTTTCTGTAGAAACCACACAGAACAGCAAGGTGAGAGAGAAGAGAGGAAGACAGAGGTTCTGTAGAGGGTAAGCAGATCTCGGGTAGAGTTTTCTGATTATAGAGTAGTGGACATGGAGAACGAGGAAACAGAGGATGAAGATGAGGGTGGAAGCATAGGAATTTAGTTGTTTGCAGAACTATGAGCTAGGTAACTGGACGGAACTGAAGCTATCGAAACAGGATTTCATTCCAGAAAAATATAGTAGACAGATAAAGAGCTTGGTATATCTAGAGTTATTTTTGTCTTAAATTCCTGACGAAGCTATAGCTATATTGATAGAATTTTATCTTAGTGGAATAAAGTTAACAGACATAAGAACATTAGTGTATGTAGATTTTGTTTCCCCTCAGATATCCCACAGTGGATGCAGCTAGACCCCAGAGATCCTGGGTACTCCATATCTGGAGCCTGAACAGGATACTCATAGGACTAGGGCTTTAGCTATGTTGGGGATCTCACCAAGGGTGATGACTGGTAAGTAAAACTTCCTAGATAGAATTGGTTTAGAAAAATACATTAATGGACTAAAGAAAGCTGTATAGCAAAAAATTGGCTTAGAGTAATAAACAGAATGGACTAAAGAACTCAGTCCATATAGATTCATCCCCACACTAGCTGAGAGTGTCTCTTCTGGGCCTCCTGGTGCAGTATAATATTAAGCCTAATATTGACGTTATCACTTTACTATTTTAATCAGACTAAGCCACACATCACTTTTTAGTAATACATTTTCTCAAAGGTATTTCACTACTATATGTTGTCCTAGATAGTTTTATATCATCTTTACACAAATTACAATCATCTGAGAGGAGCAATCCTCAATTGAGAAAATGCCTCCAGAAGACTGAAGTATATCCAGGTAAGCTTGTATTCATTTTCATAGTTAGTTATTGATGGTGGGTTGATGGGAGAAGGTGCTGCCCACTGTGGGTAGAGATACCACGGGGCTAGAGACACTCAAATCCTGCCTCCTCCAGGTTTTTACCCTGCTTGAATCCCTGCCTTGACTACCATTAATGATGGACAGTTACATGAGAAAAAAAGGGAAAAAAAGCTAATAATTCCTCAAGTTGCTTTTGGTAATGGTGTTTAATCACAGTAATAGAAATACTAAGACACATGTTTAAAGGTGACATATATAACTTAAGAACCAGGGAAATGGATCTCACCATTGGTAATTGTTCTGCTCTTCATTTTTGCTTCATTTACTGTAAGTAATATGTAAATAATAGATCATTAAAAATAAAGTATATGTATTCAAAAATTCAAAGGAGCAACTCTTCAAATACAAATATATTTTGAAATATATTACTGTTCAAAAAATTGAAACCAACAAGGTTGTTAATACAGAAGTAGGCAGTAAGGAGTATACTAAATGATCAAAAAATATAGACTTGTCTGTGGTATTGCTGCTTTCTGGATCTTAGATGTCTTCTAAGAGCCTTTGTGTTAAAGTAAAGTGACAAAACTTAAGGATGTTGGCCATATAGAAGAGAATTCCCGTCACTGGCCACATGAAGGTAATGGGGATATTGGGACTTCAGCCCGTCTTTTCCTTTCTTTATTTTCCAGGTTTCACATCACACCTTCTTCAGCCTTATCTTTCTTCCAAGGTGCATTGATCTACCATTGATCCAAATAAAAATACAATTAAGATCTCTAGACTTACCAAATGTAAGTTCGGACACAAAATTAAACCCCAATCACAAATGAACTATATATACTAGTTTTTTGAGACAGGGTTTCTCTGTGTAGCTTTGTGCCTTTCCTGGAACTCACTCTGTAGCCCAGGGTGGCCTTGAACTTACAGAGATCTGCCTGCCTCTGCCTCCTGAGTGCTGGGATTAAAGGCATGTGCCACCACTGTCCAGCAAACTATATTTTTTAAATAAAAATGTATCTGATTTAATATTCATTGTTACTCTGAAATTCTAGTTAATCTGGGTATTCTTTCTTAATAGAAACTCAGCATAGAGTATAGTATCTATTTATCACCCATTCTTTATTCTGTAAATGATCATTTAAATGCTCATCTTGAGAAGCACTACAAAATAAGCACACAAAAATACAGCTTCTTTCCAATTCATGTTTATAAATGCAGTCATGACTTTAGGGATGGATTTTCTGTGTGTTTAATTATAAATATTTTACCTCAAGAAAGTTAAGAACTTGTTTAAATGTCAAATTAGCTAATGCCAAATTAGTGAAAAAAAACTTATTGGGTATCTACTGAGTATTTCAGTTTCTCAAATGAACATATAATCTAATTTTAGAAGAACCAATTGTGTTGGTTTTAGAATGTTAGGAACAATGACCATTTTCATTGAATTATGCAGCTTTTCATTTTTTTTTTCGAGACAGGGTTTCTCTGTGTAGCTTTGCGCCTTTCCTGGAACTCGCTTTGGAGACCAGGTTGGCCTCGAACTCACAGAGATCCGCCTGCCTCTGCCTCCCGAGTGCTGGGATTAAAGGCGTGCGCCACCACCACCCAGCTTGCAGCTTTTCATTTTTATTGTGAGTGTAATAATTTATATATTACCAGACCAATAGATATAATAGGTACTCAACATGACACTATTTTGGTTCTCAATCCAACAGCAAGTTGTAAGAAATTAGCTGATGATGTAAGATATCATGATTCGTATGTAGTTTGTTTTTTTGTTTGTTTGTTTTGTTTTTTATAAAATACTATTGGGTTTTAGGATGGTTAGATGGAATGTTAAGGGATAATTTATGTCTACAAGAAAAAAATCAAGAAAATTTATATGGTTCTATCTGATTTCATATCTAATAATACAGTTTTCCCTTAAGGTTTATTTGTTCAGATTGACTTGGTTCTGTTCATTTTGTAATGATAGATAACATTCTACTAAACAAGAGAATGATTCAGAGTTGTAAAGAGAAGCAATCACTAAACATTCTTTTGACTGAAAATTATTTTATAATTTTTTATAGTAATATTTATATTGTAAGCAAATATTGTATTGTTGCGATATGACTCTGACTTTCTCACATTCCCTGGTTCTGATCCTCATGAATATATTCAGAGGATACACAAAGTACAACTTAGACGATACACAGTTAATTTCAAAGATCCTGAGACAGTCTCAAGACAAGCCATATGTAGCCACATCGTCAAATCTTAATGATTTTTCTATGTATAAAATCATGAGGCATTTTAAAGAATTACTCCCTTGCCAAAAGAATTCAGTGAATGTAATTCAGGAAGGTATGTGCAGATCAGCAAATATATCCAGTAATACTAAAAGGAATGTGGATATTATAGGAAAACTCAAATATTTTCTTTTAAACTTTCTCATTTGTGTTGTAACTTATTTTAGTTTTCTTTCCTACTTTTGTTTTAGATATTGTAATATAAGCAGAGCATTGCTCCATTGCTTTTATTCCCTCTAAACTCCCCCATATGCCCCTTCTTGGCCCTTTTATCTCTAACTGTTGCCATATGCATCATATATACTTATTGATACACACAGAGAGAGATATATGCACACATGTCCTCAAAATCATAAATACTCCTTGCGCAGTGTCTGTAGTATTACTTGTGTGGATGTTTCCTGATCATTTGGTATTAAATTGTTACTATACTTGTCTCTGAGGAACACTATTTCTCTTCTCAAAATTCCTTAGTTGCATTTGCTTCTTTGTGTAGGGTTGAGGTCTCTTGTGCCTTCCTTCATGCATGTTAGGATGTCTCTGTTTGTCATCCTTGCTAAGCTCCTGCGTAGGCCATTATGTTGGTGAGAGTTTATGGCTAAAGCTTCTGATATTTCTAGAGGACGGAATCTCACAACAAACTCCTGGATCCTTTGGCACTTACAGTCATTTTGCCCCAGTTAGTCAGTGCTCACTGAACTTTGGGTGAGGGAATGTACTGTAGGTATATCCATTAGGACGGGGCCGTGTAACTCAGCATTTTGATCCTTTGAGGTTTTCTACAACGCTCTCTGCCACAAAGAGAAGTTTCCTTGATGAAGGGTGAAGACTATAGTTATCCGTGGGTATAAAGACAAACATTTAGAATGTAAATATGGATTTTGATGGCTGAGTAAAGTGATGGTTGTACGATGTAACTTTATAAGGGGGAGAAGTTTCTTATTATGTTCTCTCTGAGTTCTTTATTCTCACACTCTTTTCATTGATATTGCCCCTGTTTAGTATATTGGATAAATGTTTAACTTGCTCTAGGTTGATCTGATTTTATTGGGAAACCTAGGTGATGCTGACCAAGGCACTATCCATCTATGCTTTTTTCATAATGCTCAGGAACAGAAGTAACAGATAAATATTTTAAAAACCATAATGCAAATTAATTATGAAGAATACAGTTCTTTCATACAGTATCACCTAAGAAGTATATGGACAGACTGGTCATGCAGTACTTTTAAAAGAAAAAAAAACTCTGAATTAGGATTTGTCAAAAATATCACGTTTCAAAATAGTTTTATATATATATATATGGCTACTTAAAGAAATGCTGAGAAGATAATCAATGATTTGAGACACTCACCACCCTACTGTTATTTTGAAATGCATTATATATATATATATATATATATATATATATATATATATATATATATTTATATATATGCATATGCAAGATTGAGCTTTACCTTAGATGGCCTCAAGAAAAAGTATACAAATAAATATACCATTCTGCAATTACTTTTAGTTCTTATATTCAAGAAAACATGGTTCCAAACACCTGAAATTAATTTTACCTCATGTAATATTTTTAGATTCTTTGTACTTGCCATGAAAATGAGTATCATAAAACATCTGTGAACATAATAGAGTGGGAGTTTTAAATACTTATTTTATATAAACTTTGCTGACACAATCATTCTCTGTGAATATTTTTTAAATGTATGTTAATCACCTCTAAGAAACAAAAGCTATTAGACACTAAAATATCCAGGGGTATGGATTTGAAGCAAAAGCTAAGCCTTCAACAGAAGACAATAAAATAATTAAAAACATGCCTCTTGCCTTTTGAATATTTTTCATGCATCAGTAAAAATCTTTTCAACAAAGTAATAGAACAAAGCATAATTAGAAAATGGCAGTCAATTACTCTTGGAAGTATTTCTATTTATCTCCATTAAAACGTTGCTAAGCTTAAAGACAAATGTTTTGTGAGTGTGCATTTGTCAGATAAGAATTCTGAATAAATAGTGCTCTTAAGATTAGCATAATTCGCCTAAGGGAATGTCAGCACATAAAATAAGTCAAGGATGGGGGATAAAAGGAGAAAGGAAAATAATGCCAGTAGGCTCATACATAGGAGTAAAGAATATGTCTGTGTTTTCCTGATCTCTTAAAAATGTGAACACAAAATTGATCTTTTCTGTTTTTTCCTGGTACAAGTTATCCTTCCTCCCACATATTATAATGAGGTTACATTCCTCTACACCATAATTTCTGAAAGAATTTAAGGAATGCTTTAAGGAGAAATGATCACACTAGTTCAAGATTTTTTTTTAAAATTATTCGTAGAGCACTGCATATACCATAAGCATACTTGATTTAATGCTGCCAAATCCTCATAATTCATGAGCCAGTCTTGCGGGGGAAAGTAAGACTGATAACCTCGTGTGTTCTTTTCATCTGCAACCGTCCTTCGTTAGAAAGGATATTTCCCCTGGTTTACTTTCTTGTTCAGAGCACTTAGCGTGTATTCTAACTGATAAATGCAGCTCTTCTTTACCCAATAAAGTGTATGCTATCCCCATAAACTTATTTTTAACTTTCCACCTCTTGCAATTTGACCCTGATTCTTTCCATTTACTAATATTTAGCTACACCTCTATGAATTTTATTTAGTTACATGACTCAATTATTTTTCCCATGTATGTGCTACAGATATTTAATCTGTGGGCTTAGTACTCTAAGCTGCTATTAATGAGTGCTGTTTTGCACCTTTCACAAAAATATCTTGTTTAAAATATGTTAGGTCAGAGAATTTTAATACTTAATAACTAAAGATAATATTTCTCCAAGCAATGTCTCTGCCACTACTACTCATGGCCAATAAGTTTCTAGGATCTGAAAGTTCTGGTAACTTCTGATTCCATCACAAAGATGTCTCTAGAGACACACAATGCCACCTATAGAAGATTCCTTAACAATCTGCTTCTCAGCCTTTCTTCCTCCCCTTCCCCCCCTCCCTTCCTTCCTTTTACATTTCCTTTACTTTCCTGTTTTTCCCTTCCTTTCCCTTTCCTCCCTACCTCCACACCTCCCTCCCTTCCTTCCTTTCTGCTTCTTTCATTCTCTTTTCTGAGAAAAGGTATTGTTTAACCAAGGTTGGGCTTGAACTCATTACAAATAACTCATTATACAACTAAGGAGATGTTTGAGCGTTGATCTTCTTACCATTGTTTCCAGGGTTCCGGGATTCCATACACTTGCTATCAAACTTGGCTCAAGGCTTTGTGCATCACAGGCATTCATTGCTGCCACTGAGGTATATCCTCAAGCCATTTGTGTTGTTTCTTCAGTATTGATATATGATTTGGTTGAAGGTTCTGTTGCTGTTGTAAACGCTGTCCTCTCCTGGGAGTAAATGCAAGACACCAACAATCGGACAATTTTGTTTTTATATTTTTATCTATAAGGCAATATTCACAATTAATGGTTTGTATTAAAGAACAAAATGGAAAAGCAGTCTTTGTCAAACCAAAAATTAGATTAAATAAAAATAAAATTCAAATCCAAAGTTATTTTCATTATGGAAAAGAATCTCTAGAAAACTAGAGGACATTTAAAAATTGTCTAGATGAGTTTTATAAAAATCAATACACTTTCTTTCTGTAAGGTGATGAGGTTGTAAACAAGCTTTCAAACAAAATATTGTAATGAGAAGCTACAAAGGCAGTGAATAGAGGGGGGCGAGTAGGAAATCACTTTGTCTGGTCAGCTTGCTCTCAAGTTAAACATTAAAGAATGAGACAGACATTTTTTAGTGTTAGCTCAGACATAGAAGCAAGCCATGTGCCAAGGAAGAAAGAAACTTTACTAAACAAAACAGATAAGAAATAAGAGTCTGTGGACATCAGGGCAATCCTGTACCTGTCTGTATTCCAAGTAGCCTCAGGAATTTCAATATGTGATCCCCAGTTGCCGTGTTTTTGGGGTAGGGTTAGGAGGCATGTCTTTGCGAAAGAAGTATGTCATTGGCTTTGAGGTTTCAAAAGCCACAACTATTCTAAATTAGCTCTTGGCTTCCTGCTTGCAGTTTACAAGTGAGCTCTCATCTTCCCTCCAGTCACCATGCCTGTCTGCTGCCACTGTGCTTGACTCTGATCTACGTGGATGAAAATTTCTCAGGAACTATATGTCCAAATAAACACTTCCTGCTAATGTGTGGCTTTGTTGTGGTGTCTTATTACAGTCATAGAAAAATAACAAAACATTACCCCTTTGAGAAAACTTTACAGACACTTTCTAGGTTACAGCCCAGGGATGGATGTCTACATCACAGGCTTCAGAAAGTAATCTTGAAGAAGCATAGAAACCATACCACAGTATCTGCAGAGGAGGCCAACAGAGGTAGCTCTTGGGCCCAAGTGTGCCATAACATAAGTGCCTTGGATTATTACAGTTAGCAATGTGCGAACTCAATCAGTCAGAAGCTGGCAGAGCAGAACACTGAGAAAAAATTTTCATATAGCATTGCCAATACAGACATGTTACTAATTTAACCAAAGTGATGTGAAGTGAATATAAGGGGAGATTCCATTGCAAACATCATCTAGTTCTTTAAAAATACTAACTGGGTTTCTAAAATAACAAAAGGCATGAGAAAGTCAGTATGAAGAACAAAAATTATTCTAAAAAGAAATTATGACTGACACTAAATCAGATTATTCAGGGGGAGAGGATAAAAAAGCAGGTAGGGGAGAGGAGAAAAAATAATTCAAAGCTTGATATTACAAATTACTAAAAGGCCAATGGTTTATCTTTACATAAACATGTTCTATTTTTGTGTCCATATGCCATTGATAAGAGCTAATTCTTTGATAAGAATTTATATATTTAGTAGTATATATATATGAATTTTTATATATAAAACAATCATATATATACATGCTATTATACACACACACACACACATATATATATATATATATATATATATATATATATATATAGTAGGTAGGTGTGGAACACTTAAAGGAAAAGGCCATGCTTTTAAAGAAGAGCAAGCAGGAAGGGTACATAGTAGTACTTCAAGGGAGGAGAATAAAGAGGAAATGACCTAATTGCATTCTAACCTCAAAAATGAAATAAAAATAGTATTTTAAAGACATTCCAATCTCTGAACTGACAGTGAGAGGGACATACACACACTCCCTTTCAACTACTAAGGATACTTAATCCTGCATTAAATGAATAAAAACCCTATTTTCATAATGTAAAACAAAATTATTTTCTGTGACTTTTCTAATGTTTTCTGCGTTCAGTTATTGATCAGTTATTTTAATCTTTTACTTTCCCCCAAAGCATAGTTCAAACATTCTGCATACCAAATGATTTCATCTGTGCTAACTTTTAAGAATCACGTCTACCCAGACTACCTCTTTGTTGTTAATTTTAATTACACTAACCTGACTAGGAAGAAGCCTGAATTGGTTCTCATTCATATAAACATGGGATATCCCCTCTGGCTAGAACAAGAATTAAATAAAAGCCCAAAGGTAAATACAATTTGCCCTATGACTGCTAGGCTTGTGGAAGAGATTTGTTACAGATGCATACTTGGCAGCTTAGTTTCCTTCATTTTCAGTTGCAGTGTGTGTGTGTGTGTGTGTGTGATATAGGCCGTGCATGCAAATATATTTGCAAGTGTGCTCACCATTATTAGTGCATGTGTCTGGACAGTAGATATAATTGCTAGGTTTCTTCTCTATGGCATCTCTATTTATATTTTAAGATACAGTGTCTCATTGAGTCTGGGGCTCACCATTTCAGCTCACCTGTCTGGCATCCAGCTGGTGTACATCTGTCTCTGCCCACACCCAGAACTGTAGTTAGAGATTAGTGCCCTTGTATCCAGCTATTAGAGCAGGCTATAGTTTCAAGCTGATGTTCTCACACATGTTCAATTAACACTTTAACCACTAAGCCAGCTCTACAAACTGGCAAGTGACTTAACTATGAAATTTTTTATAATTCTCTGTTGTATTTTTATATTTTAAGCTAGTGAATATGGCTTAGGATTATTTTTCACTGCACTTAACATATATATTTATATAGATATATGTGAAAATATATTACACACACGTGTGGAGCAAGCATTAAACTAGATTTATTTTGTATCACTACAAACAATATATACATAACTGTTTAATATTAAGTATTTGTATAAGACTTAGATATTGAGAAAATCCTTTAATGCATTCTATTATATTTACTTTAATTCTACTACTGTCTATTATAGTAGTATGATAGCTTTTAATCACTTGATAAATTACTGATATAGTACTCTTGATAAAAGTTTATAAAATATCAACTTTTTGTCTGAATAAGTAGAAACAAGTTTAAATTATAAACACTCACAGAAAGGTAGAATTCATATCACATGAGAATATATTGCAAATAAAAGAACATTTTACAGTAAATTTCAAATTAAAATTAAATAATAGTACTATAAAAGTAGACATAATGCCCTTTAGTGGGTATTGAGAGATTTGCTCTCTGGTCATGTTAAATATGAACTTAAACATAGAAAACTATAACACAGTATAATGGGCACTTAAACCAATAGTAATAAATTATTTTCATAATTTTCACCTTGTCTAGACAGTTTGTCATATAATACAAGGCACAAATTTTAATCATTCTGAACATTTTTAGGAAGATTTAAAGTTCCTTTATGGACTTTTAAGATAAAAAAGATTTCTGAGGTATAACAAAACTGATTTTCATTTGCTTGACTTTTGTGTTTTATTTTATGTTCTAATCTTTTAAATTAGAGGAAAGTTAATGAAATTCTCATTCGTATTAACATGAGTTATGCTTTCTGTACTATTCAACATATATTCTGTGATTTTAAGGTGGGAAATATTAGTTTTTGTGTTTAACTCAATTATTATGATATACAAAATCCCATTAAACTTTAAAATTTCATTCCATATGAGTTAATTAAACCACATGCACATTCTGATGACCTCAGATTGTTTATCTCTGTGCATCATGTGGTGTTTTGCTTGAGTTTGGCTTTTATCCTTATCCTAGGATAAATCCTATGTGAGCCTCAGCTGAGGGATTAAAAAGTAAACATAGGGTCTATTCATAAAGTTACTCCTCTGTTATAATTCTGAACCAAACAGAGCAATAATCTGAAGGCATATTTTTAGTATTCACCAGCAATATTAACATACAAAGCCATGTTTAAGAATCACTTTATTTTTGCACTCATTCACTATGTATGCTTTTGTCAAGGGACCTTTCATTCCTTAGCTGTAGATGATTGGTAGCAGATCTAGGACTGTTTGCAGATGCCAAAATAAAGAATTGATACTTACTCATTGTTTTTTTTTTTTTTTTTTTTTTTTTTTTTTTAGATATAAAAGATGGTATAAAATTGTTCCCATAATTGAGATACTTGATTGTAACTCTTACTCTTATTGTGTGGTTGTAGGCTCAGAGCTTTGTGTTATTCATATTTTTTTTTTTTTTTTTTTTTTTTTTGGATTTCCGAGACAGGGTTTCTCTGTGTAGCTTTGTGCCTCTCCTGGAACTCACTTGGTAGCCCAGGCTGGCCTCGAACTCACAGAGATCTGCCTGCCTCTGCCTCCTGAGTGCTGGGATTAAAGGCATGCGCCACCACTGCCCGGCGTGTTATTCATATTTTAAACATCTGCTTTAAAATAGATTTGTCCAAATATGGCAAATGTAATTTTTGCTACTCCGAACAATTTCAGTGTTTTAGGATTGTGCTGACTAGGGCCACTCTGATCTGCACCTTTTTATTTAACTATTACCGCATTTAGTCAAACCAAAGTATGGAAAGCCTCACATTCCTTTAGAAAATCCTGTGTCTTGAGGAGCTACCTAATAGGATGGTATGGCTTGTCTCCCTTTATAACAGTGTACAGAAATAAAATAAATAAATACATACAAATACAAACATGAAGTAGCATCCTTTGTCTCAACGAGTTTCCTCTAAGACATGGTTTTCAGTTTATCTCTTATGATGTACAACAATTAAAAAAAATTATTCCAGAAAAAAAATATTAACAGAATAAAAAGAGACTTTTAAACATGCCCAGCATTGGGAGATAACATGATGGTAGGTGCCAATTTGAGTCAGGGCAGATCGAAGGATAAACAGAGACTAGGAAATCACAACAGTAGAAAAGCCAAAAGGAAAGTGTCTGGAGAATGTGCAAAACAATCAGGTACTACATAGTGGAGAATTTTGTATGTTGAAAGTTATTTGGTATCCATACAATGATTGCAATCATCAAATTTCCAAACCAAAGAAAACTGTCAAATAAAAATGTGACATTGTACATGCCAGGAGAAAATAAACATGAAGAACAGAAACATTTTCATTTCCTTAAATGGCAAGGATATTTCTGTTTAAATACATGTATTTAATACTTATATTAAATATATTTAACTTATATTTAAAATAAATATATACATATATACATGTATACAGATTATATATTTAATTGTATATTTATATTAACTATATGTAACATATATTTAATATTATATATATACATATATACATATATGTAAGTTTTCAAAGACATTCTTAAAGGAAAGGTCAACCACTAATCTTAAGACCAGTCCTTGGGAACTGAAATATAACTTGGCCCAAAATCTATATATAAATTCGATATTGAATAAAGAATTTTTAATGACTTCTTTCAGAAAGTCATGAGTTTAGTAACGTAGGTTAATGGATTTGAGCATATCCCAATGTCAAAGTGTTTAAAAGCTACCAGTTTTCATTATCAATACTACAGCACTACTGAGAGTCAGAATTGCTCATGGCAATTGTCAAAACAAAACCAGTTCATCAGCCAGATAAAAAGCACAAAAATATCATCATTTTGCAATCATCTCTTATAGCCAGTGTCCAAATTCTTGATTAGGTGAATCTGATAGTCATTGGACAATTTTATCTTGCTTTTATTTGGAGGGGATAATAATTTAGAACTATACCAGTCAAAGTTAAGGTGTAGATTATATTATACCTTTTGTATTTATGAAATTCTTAACAACATTTTCAGTTTATTTTCCTTGTCTTCCATAGTAGACAACTGGAATCCAGCCCATTAAAATGTATTCTGGTTTACAGTCATGTAGACCTTACCCATAATATTCTAGACTTTGTCAGGTTTATGGTATATGAATTCAAATAACTTTAAATTTTTATTTCAACTAAGAAATGACTGTTTTTTAAAAGTACATGGTTCTATTCAATATTTTGTACTTATACTTCTATGAGACAGTTCACATAAAGACAAGTCAAAGACTCTCCATTCTTAACCTTTAACCTTTCTCTTTCTCATCAATAATATGTCTATGTTCTTTTACATCTGCTATCTCATTGAGAAAGGCCTTTGTTAAATTACATGAATATATTAAAATGAAATTCTGTATCATATCACAACTGACAATTTAGAAATTAATTGTTAACTAATTGCTTCTGAAATTACAGATCCCTTTAGAAAAATATGCTTTTGCATATAATCATTCATGATATGAATATTTTGCATCCCTAAAATATAGATATATTTTTCATATTTCATTTCAATTAGATAATATGCACAATATCTTTATGAGATAGATATGTTTAGTATCAACATATTACATTTTTAGTAAATGATTATATGAAAGATTAAATAATTCTATAATATAAATAATTCTATAATAAAATTTATATTAAGAATTTTGAAAACATATGTACATTTAGGGAATAGAAAAATGATGAATAATTTAAAAAGTAACTGTACATTTCTTATTACATGCTTTAAATGATATTAGAAATCAAAATAAATAATATCATTAGGAAAGCTAAGAGTATTTAGCAAATAAAAGAAAATGAAACATAAAATCTTGGAACCATAAGTTCTAATTTAAGGAGTTACAAAAATGATGTGGGCAGTAAAATGCTTGCCACACAAATATGAAGGCCTAGGTTCCTGTCTTCAGGAACCATCTTTAGGAAAAAGAAATTGGTAGCCTGCCTATAATCCCAATAATTAGGATATGGAGACAAGCTCTCAAGGCAAACCTTCAAGTAAGCCAAATCTGTGACCCTCCCCCCCAAGTTCAAGTGAGAGACCTTGCCTCTATAAATAGTGCAGAAAATGAGGAAAGACATATGACATCAACCTTGACCTACACACACACACACACACAGAGAGAGAGAGAGAGAGAGAGAGAGAGAGAGAGAGAGAGAGAGAGAGAGAGGCCCTGGCAAACAGAACACACAAACATACACAACAAAAAATTGTTTTAACTTAGGTGAGAACTCTAATGCAGTTCAGCAGCATTTAAACTCCAGATTTTCTCATTAGTCAGGCTATTGTTGAACTGATAAGTATGTAGTTTTTATATCAATCCTTCCTTCTCTCATGACAAGAAACACAGCCATTATTTCTCAAATTCTACCATTCATTGCCAACAAATCATTGGGGCTACTTTTGCTTATGGTTATTTGGTCACAAGTATTGTTATGGTAAAATCATTTCAATTATGAGGAAATAAAATAACATGACCATTCTTTGAGTAGCACCAATTTTTACCATTTGAATGGAAGGTTAAAATCTACATGAAGAGGCTAAAAAATCAATATGAGATTGACACAAAATCACAATTTGGGGAAAGATTTCTGGAGAGTTAGAACTGAAGTTCAAATAATGCATTACACCTATTTATCAAGAACTGGGAGTTTAAGAACCTGATATGAAGGGCATTCCATAGGACTTCCAGAATTATATATAGAGAGATGATTGAATTTTAATGTTGTCAAAATATCTACTCATAAGACTTTTGGGTTACTGAGTAGACTTTATGAAATTGTGAAATTAAGGGTGTAAGATGAAGTGTACCTTCATTAAAGATGTGCACCGTGAATAAGACTTTTGAACTGATCACAAATATTCTTCCCCGAGCTTTCAAGGTTATACTCTTTTCAGAAAAATGCCCATTTGTCTACCTTTTCCAATATGTTTGCTTAATCTTTTAAATTTCTTTTAGGAAATGTTAATCAATATTCCTTCTTGATTCTCAAAACAGAGAATTTGTCTGTGTGTTCAAGTACAATGTGTGTGTGTGTGTGTGTGTGTGTGTGTGTGTGTGTGTGTGTGTATGAACATGCATTTGTATGAGTTCATCTCTGCATATATCATGGCCCATGTGCAGAGATAGGATGACAAGCTTAGGTATGTGCCTTACACATTGATGAGACAGGGTGTCTTTGCTGTTTACTACTGCATCTTCCAGGCTAGCTGGACCATGAGATTCTCTTTCCTCCACCTCCAATCTAGCTATAGGAACACTAGGAATACAATATGCACGGCCAGTCCTGGGTTTCAGTGAGTTCTCCCCTTTGCCTGACATGCATTCTGCACACTGAGCCATCTCTCTAGACCAAAACTTGAATTTAATCTGTAGGAAAGAATTTTAAGTGATAATTGCTTGTATCATGTCATATCTCAGAAATATGACATAAGATATAGTTGTGCACATAGTATCACCAAAACTCAATTTTGTTTTTCCTGTATTGTTAATTGCAAAGGGTTTAGAGACCATACTTCCTCAGCTTTATATTTATAAATTTTAAATATTTAATAGAATAGGCAAATGTAAATTCCCTGCCTCAAAAACACAAATAATTTTCAAATGTTATTTATATACTATTTTAAATTAAGTTTAATACACATATTTGTATCATTCTTTTTTCTATGTATAGTTTTCAGTATATGCATATAGAAACACTTTTGTTTATTGTACATATTCTGAATAATCAGTCAGTACCTCATACAGTTTGATCTCAAACTCAATCACTTACAAAGAAACTTCAGCAATTTTCAAGCCTGCAGTTTTCTTGGCTGTATCTTCTGGTTGGACACTTATTGGTCATGAAATGTGTTTGCTTGGTACATGTCACTTTATTTATGACCAGACTCTGAGGACTGTGCCAGCACACAAGGCAGCATTAATAAGGCATATCTAGCAGCAATGTGTTTGTTTTCATAGGCTGAAATCAATTCACCTTGAAAGCTCTGCTCATATAAGTATGAATAACTCTGGAGATAAAAAGATCTATCCTATTAGCAATGAAAAAATACCCTCAGACAGTTATAAATTTAGAACCAAATATGTTTGTTGGTGTTCAGTGACTCTCTACAACTTATATTGGTTTTACTTTCAGTGTGCTGTCTGGAGTGTGGGCATGTGTGTGTGCGTGTGCGTGTGTGTGCGTGTGCGTGTGTGTGTGTGTGTGTGTGTGTGTGTGAGAGAGAGAGAGAGAGAGAGAGAGAGACAGACAGACAGATAGAGAGACAGACAGAGAGAGAGAGAGAGAGAGAGAGAGAGAGAGAGAGAGAGAGAGAATCTGCTACTGCTAGAAACCAGAGCAAGAACAATTAAGCTAATCATCTATGGTATGAGGGACTATGTAAAACAGTAGCCATACAGAACAAAATGCACAAGAGTTGTCCATTCATGATTATTCAAAACAACATGCAAATTTTATTCTCATGAAGCAAATTTCTCTAGAATAGAATAAGTAAGACGGCAGTTTTCAAGGAGTTACAAGAATATTTTTGTTCATTTTCACAGATCAAATACTATCTTTAAGAAATATTATAAAAATTTTAAACAATGTTTTGAACTTTTAAGCTGAATTGTTACAGTGTAATAGGAATATATAGATATTTATGTCAATTTGATATAATATTTTATTTCCAATCTTGAATATTTTCTAGATGAAAAATGTGTGGAAAGAGACATGCATTTGCAGGTTGGATATTTCCTCCGGACTTCTGCACTTTTTCCACTTTGTGCACAGTAGGCAATATTAAGACTGTACCTCTGCCTCTTCTTTTAAGGAATAGGGCATTTTCCTCACCCCCAACTACTAGGATAAGAAGTTGTTTCTGACCTTAGTGAGTTTTGTTGTTTTCCTTTAACTGTTTTCATAGTATCTATTCTTTATATGTAATTCACCATATCTGAAGGTACCAAAGCATGTTGAATTATTAATTAAACAAAGAAAGTACAAAGCTAAAAATGAATACATGGAATCCTTAGAGACTCAATGAAGATCTCAATTAACCAAAGACAAAGGCAGACAGTGTTTATACCCAGCCATAAGAGCAGATTTGTAGATCCTACTTTCCACAGTCTAGCTGAGGTAGTTGACTCCTCCTGTTCTTTGAGTTCTGGTTCTCCTGAATCTCTTCAGGATAATAAGAATGTCCAGTCCTCTTTGCTAGTCAAAGTGCATTTATTTGCCAAAGATGACATTGAGACCATGGAGGAAATCTAGAAGTGATAAAGGATGTTAGGTGCAGGTACAGTTGCAAGTGTGTCTTGTTTACCATGTAGACATTTTGGAAAGGTGAATGATAATCTCATGCAAATCATAACTGAGTTCTACAACTGGACTTATACATAACAAATGATCTGAGGATTTAGGGGAAATCTTAATTGTTGCTAATATCTGAAAAATAGCACACACTAAGCAATTGTCAACTATGAAGTTTACATATACTTTTCTTTTTCCAATGCAGGCAGTATATAATCACCCTGTTTTTTTTTTTTTTTTTAGATTCTTTATTGACATATATTTGATATACCTCAAACTACATATTTACGGAATATAATTTGAGGACTTTGAAGTCATACATGCATAGCCCTATGAATCCATTGTGATGTCAATCAGTGTATCAAAAACACCTCAGGGCAGGGGCCAGGAAGCTGGCCAACAATAAAATAAACTTCTTGTCTTTGTAGGGGTTTTGTTTGTTTGTTTGTTTGGGTTTTTGTTTTGTCTAAGAGGAAGGGACATGGAAAACAAAATAAAATGTGCTATAAGTGAAAAATATTTACATTTTTATGAAAGGAGATACTTATTCAATAAAGCATTAATTTTAATATACTTTATAAAAATTTTCATATATTTTGCTATTTCTCCTGTATTTCAGGCAAAATTTTAAATGTTTCAGATAAGTTAAGACTGAAGAATTCTTCTCTGCCATCATATGGGATCTAGATACATCATTTGCTGAAGAAATTGTCCCTAATCAGTTCTGTCCCATTGGAACCACTGGTAAGGGGACCACTGGACACACACCTACTCTTAGGATATTTGTATTTCTCAGAGTAAAAATCTCCCCTCCGAATCCAATGGTCAAGAGACACTGCTCTCTCCATTTTCTTTGTAGTTTTCCCTTTTTTACTTTAATAAATTAATCCACTCAATATGCAAACCACTGAAGCTGCATTACTGGACTTGGTAGAATTAGTTGCCCCCCCCCACCATCACTTTTTGTCTAAATCATCATTTTGTCTAAAAACAAAGGGTGAATATGTACTGTACTGCATTACAAAAGTATATGTAAACCTCATAGTTGACAATTGCTTAGTGTGTGCTATTTTTCTAATAAACGTACTAGCAGCAATTACCACTTCCCGTAAATCCTCAGATCATTTGTTATGTGTAAGTCCATTTGTTTTTCCGTATTAATACAATGTCATTCCTTTGCAAGGTTATAAAGGTTTTGTTTTGTTTCTTTCTTTACTTTGTTTAAGTACAACGGTTCTTTTTATATTTTGGTTTTGAATGCCTATTATTAAATTTCTATAAATATTTTAAAGCAGTCTAATTTTTAAAAATGGGGTGATATATTTTCATTTCAGTTATCCAAAGGTCTATATTTAATCCTGTGAGAAATTGCTGAATTTCTTGTACTAATACATATTCATTTTCAATATTACCATAAAAAGGCCTTTTTAAGTACGTCTTTTTCAGTGTTTGGAATGTCAGTTTTAGGATGGAGCTTGAAATTTTGGTAGTCATATATGTTTATATTGTGATTATGAAATAATAGTGACTAATTTTGAGGATCTTTAAAAGTGTTTGTTTGTATAATCAGCATTGCTTATTGAAGTAACATTTTTCCTATGGATTATAGACATCTATTCCTGAGTTCTAAATATTTATCTATATATTTTTTATACATTTCACTTACAAACCTTTTATCAGGATGTTGGTTTATACCTCACTGGTATAGAGATTACTTAACATATATGAGACCATAACTTCAACTATTCTATTTCAAAATAAAGATAGTTCTAAGAGACAAGTTCATAGCAATGCCTCCCCACTCCCCATCTCCAAAAAGTAGGGGCCTCATACTAGTAACTTAACAGTGCTCCTGAAAAGTCTACAACAAAAAGAAGACATAACACCCAAATGGAGTAGACAGCAAGAAATACCCCAACTCTGGTCTAGAATTAAAAAAAAAATAGAAACAGCAAAAATAAAGAAATAGAAAATAAATAAGTAAATGAAAATAAAATGAATCATAAACAAAAAAGTTCAGTCTTTGGGGAAATAAGTAAAATTAAAAAACTTTTAGCCTAATTAACTAAAAGGTAGAGAGAAGATCAAAACAGACACCAAGGAAATTCAGAGAATCATAAGGACATTCTTTAAAACCCTATATTTTTCTTATTTGAAAAATCTAAAAAAAAATAATGATTTTCTTGATATATACCACCTAACAAAGTTAAAAACAATATCAAATAAACATTTGAAAAAGAACTGTAATCAATAGTTAAATCAAAGCAGCTATTAATTATCTTTCTTAATCAAAATATGTCCAGGGACATATGGTTATAGTATATTATTCTCCAGACAGTCACATAAGAATTAGCAGCATTATTCCTCAAATTATTCCAAAAACTATAAAAAGAACTAGACCTTGTCCTTTTTTCTAATGATGCCACAATTACTCTGATATCTAAACCACATGAAGACCCAACAAAGAAAGAATTAGATAACAATTTCTCTTATGAACATAGTTCTAAAAGTTATCAACAAAAGATATGTGAATTGAATCCCAGAACACATCAAAAAGATCCTATGCCATGATTAAATAGGCTTCATCCCAGAGACTCAGGTATTGTTCAAAATACCTGTTGAGAATTAAAATCCACTATATAAACACCATGAAAGGCAAAAATGCACCTAATCATCTCATTAGATGCAAAAAGACCTTTGATAATATAGAACACCCTTTCATGACAAAAGTCCTGGAGAGACTAGCAATATTGTTAAAAATAATAATAATAATAATAAAGGTGATTTACAGTAAGCCCACAGCTGATGTCACCTTAAATGGAACAATACTCAAAGCATTTTTACTAAACTCAGGAGCAAGACAAAACTGTCCATTCTTCATACCTATTCAATATAGTAGTTTAAACCAGGTAATAAGACAACTGAAGGAGATCAAGAGGGTACAATTAGATAGGGAAGAACTCAAAAATTCTTCTTCTTCTTCTTCTTCTTCTTCTTCTTCTTCTTCTTCTTCTTCTTCTTCTTCTTCTTCTCCTTCTCCTTCTCCTTCTCCTTCTCCTTCTCCTTCTCCTTCTCCTTCTCCTTCTCCTTCTCCTTCTCCTTCTCCTTCTCCTTCTCCTTCTCCTTCTCCTTCTCCTTCTCCTTCTCCTTCTCCTTCTCCTTCTTGCTGTGGGACGGTCTATATGTCAAATTGCTCTGATTGGTCAATAAATAAAACACTGGTTGGCCAGTGGCCAGGCAGGAAGTAGGTGGGACAAGGAGAGAGGAGAATTGTGGGAAGCAGAAGGCTGAGGCGGAGAGACACTGCAGGCGCCGCCATGACCAGCAGCATGTGAAGATGCCGGTAAGCCACCAGCCACGTGGCAAGGTATAGATGTATGGAAATGGACTAATTTAAGCTATAAGAACAGTTAGCAAGAAGCCTGCCACGGCCATACAGTTTGTATGCAATATAAGTCTCTGTGTTTACTTGGTTGGGTCTGAGCGGCTGTGGGACTGGCGGGTGACAAAGATTTGTCCTGACTGTGGGCAAGGCAGGAAAACTCTAGCTACACCTTCTCCTTCTCCTTCTCCTTCTCCTTCTCCTTCTCCTTCTCCTTCTCCTCCTCCTCCTCCTCCTCCTCCTCCTCCTTCTTCTTCTTCTATATTTTACATATTCTTTACTGAATATGTAAGTGGCACGCAAAATTCTACGATAAACTCATACAGCTGATAAACATTTCCAGAAACCTAGTAGGATAAAAAAGTTAATACACAAAAATCAGCAGTCCTCCTATATACAAATAATAAATGGACTGAGAATGAAGTGAAGGAAACAGTACCTTCACGAGAGCCTCAAAAAATACCTCCTGGTAACTCCAACTAAGTGAAACACTCATATGATTAAAAACTTCAAAACACTGAACAAAGAAATTAAAGAAGATATCAGAAGATGGAAACATATTCCATGCTCATGGATCAGTAGGACTGATTTCGTGAAAATTGCCATCCTATCAAAACCAATACAGTTTTTATAGGAATTGAAAGGATTTTTTTTTTTTGCTTCATATTGAAACAAACGAACAAACAAGCAAACATTAACTGCAACAAAAATAGTATAGTCTAAAAAATCCTGAATAATAAAAACTGCTTTTGGTATCATGATCCCTGATCTCAAATTGTACTACAGAATTATAGTAATAACAATAGCATGATATTGGCATAAAAGCAAATACATTGATCAAGGGATTTAAATAAAGAGACAGATATGATGAGTCCAGACATGTATAGAATCCTTGTTTTTTGATAAGGAAGCCAGAAAAATCAGATGAAAAAAAAAGACAGCATCTTCAACAAATGGTCTTAGTCAAACTTGATGTCTATATGTAGAAGAATCCAAACACATTCACATTCACATATATGGTCCATATTTTTTTTCTTCCAATTTTGGTGTTCAATCTAAAATAGTCATTTCAATTAGAGTACTATGCTTAATTTTGTAATTTCCCCAATGGGATCATGGGTTTGAACACTTGTTCTCTAGGTAGTTGCCTTAAACTCCAGGGCAGGTGTATACCTGATGGAAAGAGGTGGTGACGAGGTGACCTTTGAAGTTCAATCTGTTTCTGGCTCAAGCTTGTTTATATATATATATATATATATATATATATATGACTCTCAGGCAGAGTTGTCTCCCCACAGCCATAGGCCTTCTTTATTGGGATACATTGTGGCTCTTCTAAATCACAAAATGAAATCTTTCCTTACCCATTGTTTGTATGAGATATTTTGTCTTAGGAACAGGAGTAGCAGCAGATAAAATTAGTTCGTTCAGTCTCTTATTTTCATGGCAAATTTGGAGTCCAGAATGAGTGCAAATTTTCATACAGTTTTGTATGGAATTGTTTTATATCATTTAAGTTTCAGGGTCATTGTCCCTAATCTGTGATGCTTATACACTTAGGATTTTTGTGTTTTTTTTTTCTTTTGTTTGTTTGGGCATATAACTATTCAGTTTGTCAGTACAATTTTTCAAAATACGATCTTTATTCAACTGCATAATAGATTCTCCTTTGGTATGTGTTAGTGTGCTATGTCTTGTTAGGTTTCTATTTTCAGTGTTTAATTTCCTGTCTGTGTGTTTATGCTTACTGTTCTGTAGAGTAGAAAGAATGAGCTATGATAGCCATACTTTACATTTGGGATCAATGGTTTTGTAAATATATAGCAAACAAATGTAAGAGAATACCAGTAAGTAGCATATAGGGTGAATTAGCAAATGAATACTAAAATATCAAATAAGGAAGTTATAACATACAGCAGGGAGTACTAGAGTCAACTGATTGTCAAAGCAAGTGAATTTGACGTCATCTATCAAGGGCTTAGAAATATCCATCAAAAACAACTTGGGAGGTTGGGGCAGTCAGTGGGAGGTCTTCATTGAGCTTTCTCTGCATGGATCAGGTTCCCACAGCTAGCTTTCTGTTCCCACTGCAGGCATTTTTACATTAAAGAATAAAGAATGATGTTGTGTTAAGAGTAGTTACCTTCTAGCTGTTCTTATGGTCACAAGGTTTTTATCCTTATACAGTTTTGAAAATTTTCTGGTGTCCTGACACAGAGTTAAAGGGCCAGGATGGCTGTTTTGAAAAACACTGGAAATAAACGTGCAGAAATCAGGATAGGAAAGCTCACTTCACTGCCAGATTCTGCTTTCATTAAGCTTAAAATGCTCAGGACAATTTAGCAATATAATGTCCATTACAACAGTTCTGAAAACAACATTCTGATTTGATTATTTCAGCATTATGATAAATCTGCACATTTACAATTTGACCCCTCTAAGTCTGTTTATTGATGTATAGGGGGATGTTTGGGAGAATTTAGTTTATATATGTTTAAATAAAATAAAACTGAAATGACAGTGTAATACACTAGTTTATAATTATATTGTGCCATGTTAAATTTCACATACATGTAGCTCTTACTACATTTTGTATTATTTTATGGAGTTTCATACTTGAACATTTATCACGTTTTATTAAGAGAATGTATGATAAATGTACTTTAATCTTCAATGCAGAAATTGTTTCTTCTCTTATTAATTTCTACATTTTTGCAGGGAATAGTGTTGCTAAACTTCATGACAAAAAATTAGAATCTGCCAGCAAACTGTATAATAAGAATAAGAATTCTTTTTAATTTTCCAGGAAGCCTTCAATTAAGTTATTCCCCAAATTTAAGATACTACTATTAGTCTATTCAAGTAAATTTAAGCTATGTCTGCCTTAAAGTTTATTTCATGATTCTAAA
This sequence comes from Peromyscus leucopus, assembly GCF_004664715.2. Taxonomy (NCBI): domain Eukaryota; kingdom Metazoa; phylum Chordata; class Mammalia; order Rodentia; family Cricetidae; genus Peromyscus; species Peromyscus leucopus. The sequence continues at coordinate 16,863,175 of NC_051070.1, read as the reverse complement.
ACTTTCTCTAAATTTAACTGCAGTTCACTTTTTTCTTTTTTTTTCTTTTTTCCTATTATCAGCTTGATACAGTACAAATTCTTATCCTAATTGTGAAATGTTTCACTGAAGCTTGTCCAGTGATTGAGTAAAACCAAAACTTATTATAAACCACGGTCATCCTAGGGTCCCCCCTGCTATGTAGGCTCCCAGGTTCTGTGGGTTGCAGTCTGATTGTCCTTTGCTTTATATCTAGTATCCACTTATGAGTGAGTACATACCATGTTTTTCCTTCTGGGTTTGGGTTGCCGCACTCAAAATGATATTTTCTAGTTCCATCCATTTGCCTGCAAATTTCATGCTGTCATTGTTTTTCTCTAACTGCAGTTCACTTAATGAAAATATAATTCCTTTCAGAATGTATCTTGTTATTAGATCACTTTTCCTAGGGAGATATGAACAAGTATCTGTTGACACCAGAGAGGACACAGAAAAAGACCAAAATTAGCAACTCCACCAAGGTTTGGTTTGACAAAGCGATGAGTGAGTTTATGGGCATCACTTATATACATGCAGCAACTCAGTGACAGCCCCAGTGTCAAGTCTCACATTAGCATAGATGGTGACTCATGAAAGTTACATGTCTACAGTTCTCTGTCCAGCTTTCATTAAGCTTAAAATTTTCATGATAAATTAGTAATGTGTGTCCTTTACTATACTTTTGTGAACAACATTCTGATTTGATTATTTCAACATTATCATAAGTAAAAAGACTTCAAATTTAAAACTTAGAGAGTTATCTAAGTCTATCTGTAGATGAATATTATATATTTTATAACCTGGGGGAGGGTCCATAGCAACTTTTGTGAGTTCTCTGAGTACTGTGTGGCCTCTTATCCTCCATCCAGAAGGAATTATGTTAAAAAAAGTTAACTATGTGTTGCTGGAGAGCTTCTCTCCAGGTTCACCAAGCCCCACAGTCCCACAATCCACTTATAAAATAATCACTCAGACACTTATATCACTTATAAACTGTATGGCCGTGGCAGGCTTCTTGCTAACTGTTCTTTTATCTTAAATTAACCCATTTTTATAAATCTATACCTTGCCACGTGGTTGGTGGCTTACCAGAGTCTTTACATGCTGCTTCTCTTGGCGGTGGCTGCAGTATCTCCTCCTCAGCCTTCCGCTTCCCAGAATTCTCCTCTCTCCTTGTCCCACCTACTTCCTCCCTGGCAACCTACTTCCTGCCTGGTCACTGGCCATCAGTGTTATATTTATATAGAGCAATATCCACAGCACTTCCCCTTTTTTTCTTTTTTTTTAAAAAAGGAAGGTTTTAACTTTAACATGGTAAAATTACATATAACAAAACAATTACCGAGCAAGAATTATAGTTACAATATTAAAGAAGATGTCCTATCTATCTTATATTTGTGAGTTTAAGGTTTTATATCTAACTTATCTTTTATCATAACTGAGGAAATTACAACTATCTAGTTTTCAACCACATCAAAGACCTGAGAAGGAACATAATGGTACCTGAGAAATGGTAAATGGATGCAAGCAATTTTCGGGAATCTTGCAAAAGTTAACCAAGACAGCTGGCAGCCTGGACAGTCACCTAATGTTTTTCAGCATTGTTGGTGCATTCAAATTGACTACAGGCCTAGAGTATCTGACAGACCATTTTCAGAAGCAGGATTTCTGAAAGACCATCTTACCCTGTCTTGGCAGAGTACAGTGGTCGCTTTCCTTGTGTCTTGCTTGTCCAGAAAGGACAGCATTGCATTTGTACTGTCAGCCGTCAAGGCAAGGGCAGTTCTTTGCCCAGTAGGCCATTTTGTGCCAAAAAGACAAACTTCCAAATGGAAATGTCTTAGAAGTCCAACATTCTCTCGGGATCAAATTGGTGCATCCAGGAGCAATTGTGTCTCACGTCAACAGAATTTTAAGTTATTTAAATGCCATATTCTCTAGGTCTGTGAAGTGTTTGAAGATTACCTATCTATCTGAAATATATCTATGTATACCTAGAAGACTTAACTAACATGGCTACAAATATGATTATCATAGATGACTAATTATTAATCTATTTTTAATTATCCATTACAATTTTAAATGAGTTACATAAACATAATACCTCAAACAAGAATAGAAACATATATATATATATATATATATATATATATATATACAGTATAACAAAATTAACTTCAAGTTTGTATCAATAAACTAAAATTTATACCAATGTAAAACATTTTAAACAAGTTGTTCTTTAAAAGTAGGTTTATTAATCTACCCTTTTATGTTATCATCTCTATATCCTATATATCTATATCAACTATGTAACCATATTTATTATTCTCAGCTCAGAAACATACATGTGCAAGTAACATTACATAGATGTAACAGATTGTGTTTATGTATTTACAAATATATACATATTTACTGACATATATAATAAAAATTAAAGTAAATGCAGTTAGGAATTCATAGGAGACAAAGTGAAATATATGGGAGGGTTTGGGAAGGGGAAGTGGTGTAATTATATTATAATTCAAAAAATAAAAATAGTTAAATATATCAAAACAAACAAAGTAAAGTTTTAACAATAGACATGTACTTTTAAATTTTTGTTATACATAAATGCAGCAATCAGTTTAATATCTCTGATAGATTAATTTCCTGGATGTAGAAGCCAAGTTGCCCTTTGAGCTTTAAATTTCATTTAAAGTCTTGCTTGTGGAAGAATAACTGTTCAAGCTCATCTACATAATTGTAAGTTCTCTTCTGTTCATTTGTCGTTAACTTCTGTCTCATCATGGCAACTGGTGTAGTCCTGCGTGGTAATACATGGCAGACTAAACAGCAATCAAAACCAAAAGAAAAGTGTGTACTTCTATAACTTCAGTTTTACTTTTCAATGTCTTGATCTATGATCTATGGTATCCCTTAGAAGAAAGTAATTACATATAGTTTACATTAAAAGTTGTAATTTTAGTATGAATTGTGAGTACTAACAGCCAGAAATTACAAAAATCCTCCTTAGAAATTTCCTACTCACACATAACAGAAACTTCAATAGAATTATCAATATTCTTTCTCTAAACCATAGAAGTCAATGTAAGGGAATAGCCACTTAGTAGTAATCCAAGTAAATTTAGTCTGCTAATTTACAATTATTAATGTAAATGTATATTAATAACAATAAATCAAATATACTCTATAAAACTTCATTATAGACTTTGACTTCTTTTGATTGCCAACTTGCAAAGTTTCACATATTTGTTCATTTGAATGTTATAGAAAAATTATTAATTTCTTTATTGATTACTACCAAAGGTCTATTACATATGGGCTTACTTCATGCTGGATGAAAAGGAAAGGTGTTTTATCTGGCAAGTTATTTTTTCCTATGACTGATAATTTTCACTTCAATAATCATACTAGTTAACACTAAGACTGGGATTTCTTTTGTTCATTAGAAATTTTTTGTTGATGTCTTAGGTCATCAAAACTTCACTTGGTTTGTTTGACATTCTCTGGTTACTTTCTGAACATTCTGGCATTATTATTCTTTACCACTAGATTTCTGGTGAAATATATCAATAATGCCTCTTGGTTCAACTATGCTGATACCTTTTAAATATTTTGCCTGAGGTTGACAGAGCCATTGATTACTACTATTTGGATATGACCCTTCTGGGCCCACTATACAATTTATCAAGCATGCTGATTAGAATGCCATGCGAAATGGTGCCGAGAGGTCTTGGTAAAATACAGATTTATTAGATTTTTTCCTTTCTCTTTATCTAAGAAGCCTGTCATCCTGTCACACTGCATGAGAAATGATTTCAAGTTGGCTGCGTTTGAGACAGAAAGAACAAACACATTGCCACTTACCATTCAGCACAAAAGCTTGAGTCATGCTTAATGCTGAATGGAGTGAAAGGATTGCTGACACAAACTATTTTCACTGCATGCAATTTAATTATTCTTTTTCTTTCTTGTCTATAATTGAGATTGAGAGTAGAATCTGTATCCAACAGAGTAAAATATACAGTGCCCTAAGCAAAAGGTGGGAGTCATAAATTGCTTCTTCACCATTCTTTCTCTTTCAGCACAGTGGCCACATCTATGAATTCATTGTGCTTTAAGTATGTCACATATTGGATTTCTTGTTTGACAGCCATGGCTGACAGACGGAGACATTCTAGAAATCATTCAAGGACTGATGCCCTTGGATGAGGATGAGAAGTAAATAGATAACTTGTAGTTTATGTGGGGTTTGGTTGTGTCTCTAATGGGTATAATATATACAATCACTTCTCTGGGGCTGCAAGAAAGACATTTTAAACACTACATAGTAAACTCTAATGATGAAACAGACTTAATGTAAGGCAAGACAAAAAGCATATAGCAAACAAATGTTATAATTGTTTTAGAGTCTTACATCTTCATCCAAATTACGTGTGTTTACAGCTTATTGAATAGGACTCAGATGAACCAGAATTCAACTGGATTGTTATAATATGTTAAAATTACTTGAAATGAGCCAGGCGGTGGTGGCACGTGCCTTTAATCCCAGCACTCGGGAGGGAGAGGTAGGTGGATCTCTGTGAGTTCGATGCCCACCTGGGCGACATAGTGAGTTCCAGGACAGGGACAAAGCCACACAGAGAAAACCTGTCTCGAAAAAACAAAAAAAAAATTGCTTGAAATGATATTAATGATATGTAATATATAAGAAGAGATAGTTTTAGGCTTAAGCACTGTGTTGTAGGTAATATTCATTTTTTAAAAATATATGGTAATCTATATTTTCAAAATAAAATAGGAAAATATGACATTGCACTCTGCCTGATATAATACAAAAGAATTATGTCTTTTTTATATCAGTCTGTCAAATGTCTTCACGACTTAAATGTTGACATTGAATAAGTAACAATGAAAGAAAAAACACACAGAGAACGGTTCATGGGTTTGTATTTGATAATATTTTCATGGATATGAAACTAAAGATACACAGGCACCCCTGATAGAAATAGACAGAAATGGAAAATAGAATCCAGAGGGCTTATGTCATGAGAATATCCTTTGTGAGCCTCCATGTAAAAATCAAAGGAATGTTTGAACACTGCCTGTGACTTTAAGTATTTTGTCTATGTTTCCTTTAGTGGTTTCAAATATTCACACTTTTTCAAATTTGTATTTTATTTATACACATTTATGTGTGAGTGTCTCCACATAAGTGTGTGGGCACATGTATTTGTTCATTCAGAAGCCAGGAGATGGTGTAAGAGTCCTTGGATCCTGCCTGTATTTGTGGGATACCTAGCATCTTAAGTGGGTGCTGTGATGCATACTATGGTCTCCATGTTTGATGAGCAAGCACTCTTAACTTTCAAAGATTCTCTCTAGTCCCCAGAGTTTTAGATTTCATAATAAAGCCTTTACCCAGTTGTTAAGACATTGTTTATTGAAGACATTTTCATTTTCAGCTGTATGAATGTTAATGCCTTTGTCAAAAAGCAGATGTCTAAAGGTCTGTGGTTTTATTTCTGTCCTCTGCTCTAGTAATTGTCACTAGACACACACACACACACACACATATATATATAGTATATGTCATATATGTCTTTTCTTGTGTCCTAATCATGCAACTTATGTTTTACTCTAGGTCTATAACATAATTAATTCAGATCACATATTGTGGCACCTCCAGCATTATGCTTTTTGTTTAGATTTTTTTTTTGTTTTTGTTTTTTTTTTTTGTTTTTTCGAGACAGGGTTTCTCTGTGTAGCTTTGTGCCTTTCCTGGGACTCACTTGGTAGCCCAGGCTGGCCTCAAACTCACAAAGATCTGCCTGGCTCTGCCTCCCGAGTGCTGGGATTAAAGGCGTGTGGCACCACCGCCCGGCGAACATTGAATTTTTAAAAATAATCAAACTGTATGTTGTAACACAGAAGAAAACAGAAGATATGTTAAACAAAATCAGCCTAATATGACACTAGAGTATCACCATGACCTCATCTATATATAGAACCTTTTGTTGAGATGATAGATCAGAAACTAGGTTTTAATAACTGCAGTTCATAGATGATGACGAAATAAGGGTCAAAGAAAATAAAATGTTAAAGATCTATTTTATACCTTAATGAGTATGTTAAGTGGTGCACATTATATTTGATAACATATCACATAACAAACTATGCTCAAAATAACTATGACAGTGGACAGACACTAAAAATACATACTCAAAAATAAGTGTGTGAGGAATTGCTCATGTTGATTAGATGGAAGAGTTATTACACACTGTATACATATTTCAAAATGTCTTACTGATATATACAATGTCAAATGAAATAATGTCACAACATAAACAAACAGGAATGAGGGGACTGGGCTTGCCTGGACTGAGTCTATCAGGTCGATCTCAGTCCTCAGGGGAGACCTTGATCTGGAGGTGGTGGGAATGGGGGGTGGGCTGGGGGGAGGCGAGGGGGGCAGGGAGGGGGAGAACAAGGGAATCTGTGGCTGTTATGTAGAACCTGAATAGTATTGTAAAATAAAATAAATAAAAGAAAAAAAAAACAGGAATAATTGTTATAATTAAGAACATGCCAGTTAAGAACATATAAAGATATTTTTATAAAATCATTAGAAACTATTGATTTAAGACATAGACACATTTTAAAATACATAATAAATTTACAAGATATCAAAATGTAATGGTAATTGTCCTTAAGAATGGATTTTAATAAAGAACTCTATGATCAATCATAATATTGTGATAAGATACACGAACAAGTAATGGTTGTATTCTAAAACAATTTTTTTTTGGTCTGGTAATTGAAGATGAGTAACCAACTGAGTTAGTACATAACCGACTGGTTCTGAGGTTTTGGGATTACAGAAAGGCAAGTTATTGTGGAAAGATCAGCATGGCAGTTATTTGCTTCATGGAATCCTGGTGTGGAAAGGCAGGAAGGGATAAAGATAAAGCTACATCTTGGGGTTTTTTTATTGTATGTTTTTTAAGTTTTTGATTAATTTTTACATATAATATAATTTGATCATATCCTTTCCCCTTCTAAAATTACTAGAGACTTCTCTCCTGCAAACAAACAGACAGATCAAAAGTAACAACAAAACCATAGCTAGATTAAAAAAAAAAAAAAAAAACACTGAAAAGGAATAAGAAGCTCAGGTTTGTGTTGGTCAGCTGCTCATAGTCATGGGGCCTTGCATGTAATGTGGTTGCCATAGCAAGTGATATTGCATTAGAGGAAGCTGATTTTATTTTTCCTTGCAGGTATTATTGAAAATAGTTTCTTGATTAGGAGTGGCATTTCTTTTTATTTCCCCTTTCTGGCTGAGTATTTTTTTTTTTAATTTAATGGGGCCTTATGTGAGTTGTTTAAGTTTTGTGAGTTTTTGTGTATCAATCTTGTTTTTCTAGAAGATACAGTTTCTGTGGAGTCACCCATCACTTCTTAGTTTCATAATAATTCTTCCTCTTTGGCCCTGGATAAAGTCATCTCATTGAAGAATAAGTGCATGGAAGTCTTTCAGTCTCTGCACATTACCCTGTTATGAGTCTCTATGCTAATTCCATGCTCATACAAGGAGTTTCTCTATTGATGTGAGGGTTGAGTAATGCACTGATCTATGAGTATAATAATGGTCATTTTATTGCTTTACCAGAATAATAGTAGCAGGTTTTCTGCTAGGGCACATGATCTAACTAGTCCCAGCCTCTTGCCCAGTTTATCAGTGTTGGTATAGGTTTAATTTTAGGCAGTTAGGCTAAATCCTATCAAAAATGGTTTAGCCCCATGCTATTTGTGTCACTAATGAACCGTTACATCTTACAAGAATATTTCTGTTGTGGGGATCAGGGAATATTAGTGATTCCACAGGGAATCACTAACATTGATGATTAGTTTTCTCCTCTAGTAGTGTGCAATGCATCTTCCTGCTTCATGCATGCTAGTCAGTAGGAATAAAGCTTCTAGTTGGGCATACTAATGATACCTTTTCAGAAGATATCCTCAGTGACCTACTTTCTTCCAGCAAGTTTTGTTCCCTACTTCTTACCCTTACACAAAAATGCAGTGAGTTAATGCATCCATGAAAGGATTAATTCACTGATTAAGACATAGCCCCAAACTCCATTCACATCTCTTGACCGGTTCTATAAGCTGGGGAAAAAGTTTTCATCCTATGAACCACTTCAGGTGAGCTTTTCCATACAAATTGTCTTAGTACCTCTGTTTTATTTCTTATAAAAATGGTTGTCTATGAGGTTTGCTGAATTTTTTGTTTGCTTGTTTTTGTTGTTTTTTTTTCTCTCCATGTAATTTATGGTATAAACCTCCCTTTATAATTTAACATTAGAAAAAGAAAAGGACTGAACAGTGAAACAAATTAAAAGAGAGCAATCTGCTCAAACTTACTTTCATATGCCATTTTAATTAAGTCTCCAGTCATGAAATTGACTGTGTTGCTGCCTTTATTATCTTTGTCACCAGAAAAGTTTCTGGAATGGACAGTAAGGAGACCTTGATTTCACCTACAGATAGCAAAAACCATCTCCAAGATTATTTGCTTTATTTTAATACAAAAGAGACATTTAGTCAGCAAGTGTCTTTTGTGCTATGTTGTTGCTATCCACTAGTTGCAAATAAAGATCTTATTAAAATGTTATTGTTATTCAGGAGAAAAAAAGACTAGAGCTAAATGGATGCATTTATCCAGGTAGTTTTTGCTTGGTAAATATCCAATACTACATTTTCACCCCAGGGTAACATTTCTAGAGTTGTTTGTTAATATTCCTATTGCTGATGCAGCATTTAGAGAAAGCAATTTTTGAAAATAAACATTCAAAGAGATCCTACATAGCATTTAGTGGTAATGGAAACTTGTTAATATATTAACAGCTTTATTGACTGTGGACATAAAATTTCATCACTCCATGCTGTTCTGCCTAATCTAAACTTAGAAGCCACATAAATGGGTTCACAGAGGCATTACTTTAACACTCTTGACATACTGATATGGCTCTGGATATATAAGGCTTGAAATATATGAATACAAATTACATCTCACATGGTGATATCTTTCTTCTTTTGTCATCATTATTTTTTAAGATTCCTCAATGCATAAAATAATATTATGATATAGTACCCAGAGACAGCCAGCATCACTCAAAATGCTTGTAGTGCTCAGAAACTAACACCTTGTAAAAAGTGAATAACAAATGAATCTTAGTAATAACTGTGGGAGGCAAAGCATAAAGAAAGCATTGAAGGAACTAGGCTTATTAAACATGTGGGCCTGTTTTCTTCAATGGAACAAAAATGACTGATGTGTCAATGACTGGGGTGAATGTTGTTTGATAACCTGGTGATATTCTTGCTATTATGTGGAGCCAGCCTTCCTGAATAGAATCCATCTTTATGGAAGAGGTCTCATGTACCTTTCAACCTCCACCAATAGAATCTATCCTTATGCTTACTAAATATCCTTCCTCCACCAGGCCATGCCTGGAACATTGTTTATCAGTCTATAGAACTCATTCTTTCTGCAAAGGTCACAGGTGCCTTGCTACTTTGCTAGGGTTTTCTATGAAGCTATGCCTAAAGCTTTGAGATAACTGTCATATGGTAACCTTTTCCCAAAGTTTTGTATTGCTTAAATGTATGTGTAAGAAGAATAATTCAGGAGGACAAAATCTTTAAGTCTCGACCCTGTAGCTAGAGTTTTCCTGCCTGGCCCACAGTCAGGACAAGTCTCTGTCACCCGCCAGTCCCACAGCTGCTCAGACCCAACCAAGTAAACACAGAGACTTATATTGCTTACAAACTGTATGGCTGTGGCTGGCTTCTTGCTAACTGTTCTTATATCTTAAATTAATCCATTTCTATAAATCTATACTTTTCCACATGGCTCATGGCTTACCAGCATTTTCACATGCTCCTTGTCATGGTGGCGGCTGGCAGTGTCTCCTCCCACCTTCCTGTTCTCTCAGTTCTCCTCTCTGTTAGTCCTGCCTATACTTCCTGGCTACTGGCCAATCAGTGTTTTACTTATTGACCACTCAGAGCATTTGACATACAGACCATCCCACAGCACGACCCAGTGCCTGTGAAAGTGGTACAGTCTGATGTTTTAGCCTCACTTTGCTCAGATCACTTTCCTGCAAGCCATGAGGCTTTCAGGGCCCCTGACATAACAAAATAGCATTTCAAATGAGCTTTACATTTTGTTTTACAAATTGTTATATTAATATATAAGATGCTGATGTGTGAATACATAAATACCCACAGTGTAGATAAAATAAATATGAAAAACAATGTCTATGAGTAAATTAACAAAACTAAGATTCTTGTTTAGAAAGAGTCTGGGGTAATGAGCCTCAACAGTAGCTTAGCAATTAAAGTTCATGAAAGAAAGTATCTCACTATGATAGAGTAAGTAAAAGTGTGATGTGTTAAATGTAGCTGACAGATCCTATAATGAATTTATCTTGGCAGGTTTTGGGTTCCTTCATCAACAGTGAGTTTCATTATGTGAATATGAAATTGAGCAGCCTCAGTTGTCTCACAAATTATAAACAGAATTCCATAATGGCAGCTGAACTGAATTAATGACTGTTTATATTATGAAAGACAATTATTACCCAAGTATGAAACATACTTTACAAACTGGATAAAACTTATTTGAATAAAAAAAGCTCTAATAATTTCTTATATCATAATGAGCTTTTGGCTTCATTAAACTCCTTACAAATAGTTTTTATTGTATGGCTTTTCAAGTTATTCATTACATGAATGGAATTGTAAGTTAAATGTTTTATACTTTTGTAAGGTATTAGAATGAAACATTAAAGTGAATAAATGACTGTCATATGATATTTTTCTACTGTGTGTGTGTGTGTGTGTGTGTAATTGATTTGGGGAAATTTTTTTTATGTTTATGAGTGTGTATGTTTATGTGAGTGTAGAGTATATTTGTGTAGATATACAGACCTTGTGTGTGCACGTGTGGAGACTGTAGGAAGATTTGGGGTGACCTATCACTCTGTTAATTATTCTTCTTAAAAATCTTCATTTTATTTTTTTGAGAATATAGTAATAGAATACAATCACATTGTTACCCCTCCCTTTCCTTCCTCCAAAGCCTCCAATGTAATCCCTCTTGCTGCCTTTCAAATTGGTGTCCTCTGTTTCTTCAATTATATGCACATATATGTTACATAAATTGTAATGTATGTACATGTATATGTAGATAGATGCTAAAACCAAGGTAAAATATGATTGCTATGTGTTTCTTTGGTTAAAAAGCTAGTAGTAGATTGAGTTATGAGGTTCTTTTTTGATTACATGTATTTATCAAAAATTCTAAGCAAATTGAGTTTTAAAATTTGTGCAAAACCAAAATTACATATTAATAGTTTAACTACTAAAAATGTTATATCAAAATTCTTACCAGTAGAGTCATAGCCTTTAAATGTAACTGTAAAACTATAACTACATCATCATCCAAAACACTTGAATCTATAAATATCATATATAATTAATGGATATAACTGCAAAAACATTTGCATTGAAAAACATAGGGCAGAAAGACTGTAATAGCCAGTGAATCAGGGACTTTGTGATGCAAGTTGTCTACTAGGAATGTCAAAAACCACACTGTAAGATGAACTGCTAAACTGTCTTGTTAATAAAAAAAAACCTGGAGCCAGATATTGTGGAAAAAAGTGAGAGATTAAAGGAATACAACAAGGCACAGCGAACCTCACCTTACCAACTCCTCAGCCTCCAGAGAGAGCAACTTCCTGTATACTCACACCTATATACCTTTCTGTGCCCTGTCATCTTACTTCCTCTTTCTGCCCAGCTCTATCACTTCCTGTATGTCTGTATAGACCTCCAGACCTCTATGGTTAACCAGCACTGGGATTAAAGGCATATGCCACCATGCCTGGCTCTGTCCCAGTGTAGCCTTGAACTCATAGAGATCCATATTCTTTGTCTCTCAAATACTAGGATTAAAGGCGTGTGCTATCACTGCCTGACTGTGTTTAATACAATGTCTGGCATTTTCCTCTGATCCCCAGGTAACTTTAATGGGGTACACAAATAAAATATCACCACATTTCTCCTTTTTTGTCTAAAATAAAATAATATAACTAATATGAGAAAAACTATGTACAGTAAGTACAATAACTATATATAACATATACAGGCCTCCATGCCGGGCGGTGGTGGCGCACGCCTTTAATCCCAGCACTCGGGAGGCAGAGCCAGGCGGATCTCTGTGAGTTCGAGGCCAGCCTGGGCTACCAAGTGAGTCTCAGGAAAGGCGCAAAGCTACACAGAGAAACCCTGTCTCGAAAAACAAAAAAAAAAAAAAAAAAAAAACCAAAAACAAACAAACAAAAAAAAACCATATACAGGCATTGAATGCGTCAACAACGTCTAGTCCATTTGCATTTGACAAATTCGGCAAAAATATTCCAATATCTATTCTATTTTGGTGAGTCCAAAATGTACCTAATTCCCTTTCTATCCTAACTTGTATTACCAACTGAAAACTATCTTTTGATGTATTTCAAACATATATTTTACACCTCTTTAATAAGTATCTTTTCTGAAATTGTTAACAAAGAAAACTACAACTATCTTTTTTGTTATTTTTTTTTAGTTTCTTTTATTACTACTATCATTCTCTCATATCCCGACTACAGTTTCCTCTGCCTCCCCTCCCCAAGTCCCCCTGCTTCTCCTCTCCCCCTTAAATCCACCCACCCCACTGCCTCCCCTCAGACGGAAAGCAGGCCTCCCAGGGACATCAGCCAAACAGAGCATAACAAGCTACAATATGACCAGGCACATACCATGACATCAAGGCTGGACTAGGCAACCTTGTAGGAGGAAAAAGGTCACAAAAGCAGCCAAAGATTTAGAGACAGCTCCTACTCCCACTGCTAGGAATCCTAGAAGAACACCATGCTACTCACCCATAACATATATGCAGAGGACCTAGGTCAGACCCCTATAGGCTCCCTGATCTCTTTTAGACCCCATAAGTCTCAGTCAGTTGATTCTGTGGGGCATGTTCTCTTGGTACCCTTGACCCCTCTGGTTCCTCCAATCCTTCCTCCTTCTTCTCTGCAGGATTCCCCGAGCTCTGCCTAATGTTTAGCTCTGGGACTCTGCATCTGCTCCCATCAATTGCTGGATACAAAGTTTCTGGTCTCTGTGGTGATGATTCTACTAGGCTCTGGTCCCAGAACACTCTGCAAGCAGGACTTGCTGCAGGTCAAAGGTTTTGTGGTTGGGTTGGTATCTGAATCCCTCCACTTGAGGCCTTGTCTGGTTACAGAAGATAGTTGGTTCAGGTTCCCTGCCCCCGACAAACTAGGAGTCTTTGCTAAGCTTACTCAAGTAGATTCCGTGGAGTTAGCATTGCACTAGGTTTCACCTTGCCTCAAAATGTCCCCCAAACCAGTAGTTCCCCCTCCCCACACACACACCTGATCCCTCCTGTTCCCCGCCCACTCCTATTCCATTCTCAAAATCTATTGTATTTCCTGTTCCCAGGGTGATCCAAGTCTCCCCCCACCCCAAGCCCTCCTTGTTACTTAGCTTATTTTCGTCTATGGATTGTAGTATGGTTATCTTTTACTTTACAGCTCTTATCCACTTATAAGTGAATACATGTTTCTGTTTCTGGGCCTGAGTTACCTCACTCAGGATGATTTTTTTTTTTCTAGTTCTGTCCCAAGGAATACTAAAACTATAACTATCTAATCTTCAACTCATCAAAGACAAAGAAGGCCATAATATTATCCAAGTAAACAGGAAGTGCTTTGTAAGCAACTTCCAAAATTCTGGAAATAACAGAGACAGCACAAAACAAAAACAAACAAACAAACAAACAGCAACAACAACATATATGAGTTTGAGAGTGAGAGTCTTCAGTTCTGACTCAAAAAAAAAAAAATAAGCAGTAAAATTACAAAGGAGGGTACCCATGACTTTCTCTGACCCTTACTCACACATAGGCATCTGCACTTACATGTGTGTGCATATATATATATATATATATATATATATATATATATATATATATGTTACAAACTGTACCTATAAACACACCATACATGCTCATATAAATAAATAAATTAATAATAAATCACTTAGGAGTTATATTCACAGTTTTCTAGTTAAAAATATTTTTGGATTCTACTTCAGAAATCTTTTTAAAATGCAGTAACATCTGAATATGGAAATATTTCAAAAACTGACATACCTAAACACTGTCATATTGTAAACTGTCAAGAAAAATTACATATTTCTCACTGGCTAAGAAAAAATAGAATACAGAAAAGGTGATAAAATATATTGTAACAGAAATTTTACATGCAAAATTTAGTCATATAGGCAAAGAATGCTGGCAGTATCAAATGAATAAGATGTCACAGGAGCGTGTTCTTGTTCAAAGATTACAAGATGGCGGAGTTGGTACCTGATGTCATCAATGAATGCTGCTGTAATTCTCACAGCTGGATTCATACAGTGAAGATATTTAAGATTTGGCAATGAATGGCAGATCTAGCTGTAGTTCTAAATTATACACTGTATGTGTCATATATAAATATATGCATGTTATTTAGGCATAAATTAGAGTATTTTATAAATATATTCATTTAAATAAATATGTACACATATAATGGAAAATACTTGACAAAATATGTTGATAATTTTCTTAGATATTGTTCTTATAAGATTTCTCCTCTGAGAAACCTGATTCTTTCTCTAACTTTCAGCCTTTGTGATTGGTAAAAAGACACTTTGAAGAAAGCCAGTGTACTCATGCTCTGAGAAGCACATCAAAGTCTGCAAGCCACAGATGTTTGATGAGTTCACTAATTTCCAATATTTTGCTCCATTGTTATTTTGATCCTCTTCAGAAATGAAACCATAATGACTATAATTTGGCTTGAATGGAAGTTGATTTAAATGGGGGCTGCCTCACCACATTCTTACCCCTTAAATAAGCACAGCTCTTTCTCTGTTAGCTTTAGCAAATGTTTCTCTTTCTCAGCTAACCTCTTCCTTTGGTTCATTCACTGTACCATTCCTAAACATTATCACTACTACTAAAGTTGTATCCCATTGGCTTTGTTATATATCACTGACAGTGAGTTATCTGAAATATTTTAATTTGTTTATTGGTGTATTGTACTACCTCAAAGTTGAACATGAGTTCCTGAAACATAAAGGACCTAGTTTGCCTCTCTGATGGAAATACCAGTTGTGAGTATTGCAAAGAGACAGTTCTTGAAATTACAGGTTATATAAAGAGAATAAGAGGCATACACTGATACTTGTTACTTATTATAATCTACTCAAATAGAACTTCTTTGATGAGTGATTTTTATTGTTAATTTTCTCATATAAACTATGTTTTCATATTTCAGGTTCTTGGAGGTTTTATTTTAAACTTAAAAAAATAAATCTTGGTTGTTATTGAACAAATGAGAACATAAAAATATAAAGTTTTCATCCATATTTTCACTCTTGAAAATTTTCTTTTGCATGAAAATTTACTTTTCAGATCTCTCAACCATGACATGTACAAAAGGCCTGACAAGGGAAAGATGTTTCAATTAATTGGTGGCAAAATTATCATATGTTTCTAAGAGTGAGAATGAAGTGAGCTGTTCATGTGAAATCAATATCAAGTTGTCCTCACCACGTCACTGCTTCTAATATCTCTATGGATGCTTCAAAAGAATTCAGTCTTTTAATACTTTCCTCAGTTCTTTTTTCTGAAATGAATATAGATTTTTAAGACACAGCCAAATTCAACCAGAAAACTACTTATTTTTATGCACTTCAAGTGTGGAGAATGTATATGATCAAGCTATTGTACAAATTTAATTATACTAAAACTTAACATAAAATCTCTTAAGAGATTTGTGACAGAGTAAACACATTTAATTAAGACAAAAGACTTTCAGTCTTCCCCACTTCCTCCAGCCTCCACACCCACTCATTTCAAGAGAGCTTGAAATTGCTTTGTTGAAGGGACACAGCATACCCATGTTCCTCTCTTCCTATATTTCATGTTATTGAAGATCACATGTATTTCTCAACTATTCATTTTCAAGTCATTGATTAAATCTGTCCTCATCTATGAAGAACTGCTGACACTCTCACATCTTGCTATTGAGATAGAAATTTAGGAAAGTTTGTGTAAAATTAATTTTTAAAATGTCAACTTCCCTGAAGTTCATGAACTTTTGAGGTAGAGGGATCTTGTACTCTCTGTAATATTGAACTACAATATCTTGTAAAATGAAATGTGTTACTTGAGTTTTTGCAAATATTTTAATGGTAGATCTATATCCAAGAAAGCTCAGTAAGAAGGTATAAATATTTCTCAATGACAGGAATGTGGGAAAGTATTATGGCTAAGTGGGTAGGGGCAATGCTACCATGCCTGATGATCTCTAAAACTAGGAATCAAAATAAAACTTGTCTCAGTTTTTAGCATACTAGATATTTTCTACAGTGGTGAAAAAGCAAATGCACAAAAATAATCTTTTACATATTATATTAAGCACATCACAACAGAACAGATTTAAATCAAATAACAGCTCTGTGAGGCAGATCATCTTCCCTCTAGTGATCATGAGTGTTTATTAGTTCACTATGATGAGCAGTGGAAAACACTTTTATTTTTCAAATTTTAAGTATTCCTTTTTATATTATCAAGCAAAATAAGTGGAAATTTAAATATACTTTTATTTTTGAAGTGTTAATGCATTCTAAAAGTTCCTTCAAAGAACATATTGAGTAGTACTTAAACAAATATATGGTCATTGTGGTTACGCCTAGCTGACACATAAAATTAACTATTACAATGTGTGATTTCTATTAGTGCATCAGCAATCTCAGCATTAAAAAGGGTCTCGTGGAGAAGTTCAGTGGAAAGAAGATAGTATTCATCCCTACCACCCATGAATAAATTAACAGGAATACTACAATCATAAACACAAAATGAATTACCATTTGGTAAAAAAATATTTTAATAAAAAAATATGCTGAGAATAGTTTTAAGGTTAAAGTCTTGTTAAAAAACAAAGGCTAAATTTAATCTATTTTTGATTACTGCAAATTCAATTATGGTGACAGAAATGTGAATTAATGTATTAAATACTATAAACATTAAAAATATGCTTTTACTGACTTGTCTGCAAAACTACACATAATTCTGCATATTATTATTTTATTTGTAGCTCTATGTTTGCTGCTTTATTTGTCTTATATCTTTTTCTTATGACCCTGTTTTAAAACTCATTTTTGCTTTTAGAACAATTTTTGGCTTTTATTACTAATTATGTAGTTAAAACTAAGGTTTATTATTTAGTATTGATAAGATAATGAATGTAAGGGTATTTAATGCACTTTTCTAATTTGTTCCTTATTATTTGTGCAGGAATTTCTGACACTTTGCAAATGCAAATCAATTTAAGAAGCACTTAGCCATGTAAATAGATATGCTAAAAGCATTATTGAAAATTTTGAAAACCAGAGCTGCTTTCAGAAGCAAATAGAGAATGTCAAAATTATCTACTCTATCATCAGGACTCAGTTGCCCAAAGGCTAACCCACAAAAGTTTTATTTTATTCTCAGAAAAATACTTTTAAAAATAATGATAAATATGCACATATTTATATAGGCAAATGTCATGATAAGGAAATACATTTTTTGCAGAACACATGATATATACTTTGTAAGAGTCAACCAAGTAATTTGACTCTTTTCTAGTATATTCACATTTCCTTTTTGTTTCAATCCTTAAGTTGTCAACAAATTATATAACTGTTATTTATCCATTATTTTAATAATGTATTCTGCAAATCTATCTATATTTAGATTATTTTTCTTATTGAACAGTACATGGGAGGAGCCATTGGAATAAGCCACACCCTCATAGAAAGATCAAGAATATTATATCTACAATGAATGAAACCTTGAGGGTTTTTTTTTCCTATTTTTTTAATTTTATTTTATTTTAAAATTATGTGAATACATGTGTATTCCTGCATGGGCAAAGAATTTCCCCAACAGAAATTCCAAGAGCTGAAACTTACATAGAAGAAACAAAAATGGAAAGGTGCCCTGGTATGTTGTATGTTGTCTCAGGTTCTTATTACTTTGTCATTATCTTCTTGGTTGTCATTAAGTAAATGAACTCCATATGAATTTGCTTCTATCACCATGATATTCTGTCTGACATCAAGTTTAGAGTTATGGAGCCAATCTCTCTCAGATTGAATCATTAATCAAAGCTATGATTTTCTGTTGTGGATTGCTTTTGTCTCAGGTATTTTGTCTCATTATTGAAAAAGCTCAGTATCGGGAAATTGGTTATGTTACTCTGCACACTATTGTGATCACGTGTCTGTCTGATTCAGAATGCTTTGGAACTTGTTTGTGGAAAGAACTTGGAAACTGTGAAGAAACAAGTTCAAGAAAACCTAGAAGCTCCAAGCAGCAGAGTTCAGTGGTTGATGTGATGGGAGTTCAGGTTACTGGAATATCAATAGAAATGAAGATGTTGAAGGTCAAGGACATGAGATTTCAGTTAAGAATAAGGACTAATTTAGATATGGACAAGATAATATGTGTGTTAAGTTGTAGTAAATAGGAGTATAATTTGTTGAGGCACTAACTATCTGTGGAAAGTTAAGATTAGATGTAATGAATTGAATAAACTGGGGAGGAAATGTGGGAGTCCCTAAAAGCTCTTGAAATGGCCTCCTGTTATAAGCCTTCCCATCACAATCAACTGTCCAAGGAGACAGAAATGGAGTTATAAGGTCTAATGATTGCTTGGATGTGTTTTGTTCTTAATTTTATATAATCTTTCTCCTTAATTATACTATTTCCTCATTTTGGAACAGAAATATTTACTCTATCACTGTGTTTGGGAGTATAATTTATAACACACTGGGTAGGCAGAAGTTTTTCTGTGTTCTGCAGCTGCTTGGTACCAAGTAAACATACTGAGGCTTACATTAATTACAAACTGTTTGGCCTGGGACTAAGGCCTATCATTAACTAGCTCTTAGAACTCAATTCAACTCCTTTCTATTAATCTATTTGTTTCCACGTGCCCATAGTATTACCAATCTGCCAGCATCTTCTTGTTTCTTGGACAGGGAGCTGTAGTCTCCCATGGCTCTGCCTTTCTTCTTCTCTGTCTCCAGTTTGAGTGTACTATCTATCCTTATTTTGCCTCTTCATTGGCCAAACAGGTTTTCTATCAACCAATAAGAGCAACATATAGCCGTGGTGGCGCACGCCTTTAATCTCAGCACTCTGGAGGCAGAGGTAGGCGGATCGTTGTGAGTTCAAGGCTGGTCTACAGAGCGAGATCCAGGAAAGGTGCAAAGCTACACAGAGAAACCCTGTCTCGAAAACCCAAATAAAAAATAAAAATAAAAGAGCAACATATATTGAGTGACACTTAAGAGTGTACAGAAAGACATGCCATGGCACTTAACCTTTTTTGTTTTTAAAAAAGGAAGGTTTTAACTTTAATATAGTAAAAATAAATATAACAAAATAGTTATCCAGCAAGTATTACAGTTACAATATCTAATCTATTTATATTTAGCAAAATGAAAGAAAACACTGTATCCTATTTTTGTGACCCTAAAGTTTTGCATCTAATTTACCTTTTATCATAACTAAGGAAAACTATAATTACCTAGTCTTCAACTCCATTAAAGACATCAGAAGGATATAATATTATCTGAGTAAACAAGAAGTGCATTGTGAGCAACTTCTAAAATTCTAGAAATGACAGAGACATCTGGCTGCCTGGACTGTCACTCAAAATTCCTCTTTAACACTGGGTCATCCATCTTCCACCTACAGGCCTAGAATCTCCTTTCAGTGAAGCAGGGAATTGGAAGGGCTGTTCCACCCATTATGGCAAAGTTCATCAGTTACTTCTCCCTGTGTACTGCAGAATGTCTGGCAGTCTCCTCTGTGAAGTGGGAGCCTGATGACCTTATCACCTTGTTTTGTCAAAGTTCAATGATCACCCTCCTATGGGTCCTGCATGTTCAGTTTATACAGCATACTGTCAAGCAGTCAAGGCAATGGCATTTTTTTGCCCAGTGGCTAACTTTTACAAAAAGAAAGCAAACTCCATAACGAGTTTCTTCTTTGATGCTCATTATCCTCTTTGAAGTAATTGGTGCTGCCAGGAGCAGACATGTCTCATTGTCCAGAAAAGTCTAATTCTTGAAGCATTTTAATGCCATATTCTGTAAGTCTTTGAAGTGTTTGAAGATTACCTACCTAATTGAAATATATCTTTGTATACCTAAAAAACTTAACTAACATGAATAAGTTTAATTATCATAGGTGACCTTTAATCTGTATTTCTTAATTATATATTGCAATTTTAAATGAGTTGCATAAACATAATACTTTAAACAAGAATAGAAAAAATATATAGTATAAAAAATTAATATTAAATTTGTATCAATAAACCAAAATCCATACTAATGTAAAATATGTAAGATTAATTTTTGTTTTTTGAATTAAAGTAGATTCAATAATCTAACTTTTTGGGTGCCAAATATAAGCAGAAGTTTTTCTGTGTCATGCAACCACTTAGTCCCAAGTAATCACGCAGAGGCTCACATTAATTAAAAACTGTGTGGTCTATGGTTCAGGCTTATTGCTATCTAGCAATTACAGCACTGTATATGGGCTCAAAGATAGAATTTCTTTTGACTCTCACTAGTGTGGCCGGTCATCTCTGCACATCCTCCCATCACAATCTTGATGTCCCCTGCCTGCAGAATCCCTCCTCTCTCTCATCAGTTAGATTCCTAGAGCTAAGCCTAGTGCCTGGTTGTGGATCTCTGCATCTGCCTCCATCAGTCACTAGACAAAGGCTCTATGGTTACAGCTAGGTTATTTGCTAGACCGGTCACCAGAGTAGACCAGTTCAGGCACCCTCTGGACCACTGCCAGCAGACCAAGGTGGGGTCATCCTTGTGGATTCCTGAGAGCCTCCACAGCACACTGCCTCTTCCTAAACCCATGATGTCCTCATCTATCATGGTATCTCCTTCCCTGCCCTCCCACTTTGTCCCTATTCCAGCTCGACCCTCCCATTTCCCTATGTTCTCATTCCCTACTCCTCACCCTCTGCCATCCCCCCACACCTAGTCTGCTCAGGTAGATCTCATCCACTTCTTCACAGGGTCATCCATGTGGTGCATCCATCCTCCTAGGGTCTTTCCTTGTTAACTTGTCTCTCTGGAGCTGTGGGTTGCAGTCTGGCCATCTGACCAGCCACACTAGTGGAAGCCCATGAATTGTGGACTGGTGGCTGTGGAGCACCCATAGGACTGGACTAGGCCCTCTGGATACAGAAGATGGTTGTTTGTCTCAAACTGTTTGGGGAGCATCCAGGCAGGGGGACTAGGATCTGTCCCTGGTGCATGGGCAGGCTTCTGGGAATACAGTGTCTGTGTGGTGGGATGCCTTGCACAGCTTTGGTGCAGTGGGAAGGGGTTTGGACCTGCCTAGGCTCAGTGTACCAGGCTCTGCTGACTCCCCATGGGAGACCTTGGTTTGGGGGATGTGGGGTAGCTTGGGAGAGAGGGTTGGGGGTGGGAGGAGGGAGGAGGGGGGATCTGTGGGTGGTATGTGGAGTGAATAGAAAATTTCTCAAAAATAAAAAAAAAAGAATTTCTTTTGATTCTCATTTGATAATTTGAATTTTTTTTTTTTTAGTTTTTCAAGACAGGCTTTCTCTGTGTATCCTTGAGTCTCTTTGTCAAACAGGCTGTCCTCAAACTCACAGAGATCTTCTTTCCTCTTCCTCCCAAGTGCTGGGACTAAAGCCATTCATCACCATAGCACTGCATGTATTTGAACTTTTGAACAATGATAAACCTGTTAAAACTATGGGAAAACTTGGAGAAGGACTCAATATGATATGTAATTAATAGTTTCAAACAGAAATGTTCCACACTGGATGGAGTAAGGTGACTTGTGAGAAATAATGAGCTATAATGGACTCGGAAAGAAGCAGGATTCTATTGAGGTTTTTTTTTAAAAGATTTATTTATTTATTATGTATACAGTATTCTGCCTACACACCAGAAGAGGGCACCAGATCAAATTACAGATGGTTGTGAGCCACCATGTGGTTGCTGGGAATTGAACTCAGGACCTCAGGAAGAAGAGCCAGTGCTCTTAACCTCTGAGCCATCTTTCCAGCCCCTCTATTGAGGTTTTATATGGAAGTAATGAACAGTTGTGAAAAGAGAGGAGGTTCATCAGAGACACTTCCACCTGTCTTGAGTAGGAGCTTCAATAGTGAAACTTAATGAATTGTTACCCATGATAGAGTGGGTTTTTAGTAGTGGAGTCTGCCTTTGTGTTATGTACACTCTTGTCACCACCTCCCGCTTTGGTCTTATAGGTAACCTCAATAAACTACTTTCATTATCAAGACTGACATGTATGGTGTTGTGTCTTTACTGTCGCTGGAACCACATCTGCAGGGGACACATATTTGTTCACATCTCCTAAGAAAATCTCACAGAAGAAAATGCATCTTGCATTCTCAGATACAGAAAAGCCTTAGAGGCTAGGGGCTTAAAGTCGTGGTTTACACATGAAGTGTCTCTTCTGAACTCAAATGTCTGGAACTTGCTAGAGTACCATGGACTTTTGAAGACTAAATGAACACTGAGGGGTTTGTTTTGTCAAAAGTCAGAGTGGGTATTTTGACACCCTGTTATGAGGTGATGAGAACATGAGAGTTGAGAGCCATCGGTGGTAGTAGTCACTGAAGCTCTAATTTCTCAGACTTCTCTATATTTTCTACTTTGAGTTTTGTACAGTATAAGCTGAGCTATTTTATAATTCTATACCATATCTACCATGAAGGGATGAAGCCTCTAAAATGCAGCCAAATATTATCCTTCTTCTTTTAAATAGTTCTTCCTAGGTATCTATCACAGCCTAGAAATTCAGACTAACACCACCATAAATTAGATATGCAACAAAAAAAAAATCTAAGAATGGATGGGTGATACTGAACAACGATCTTGGCTATTGACAAGAAAGGAGAATAAATTTGGTGGATGAGCATCCACCTAAGCCAAAGTGTAACTTCAATTTGGAGAAATACAACATATTTTGTCAGGTTAATTTGAATGATCTGAAAACAAAAATGACAATGCTGATGCTGGAAATCAAAGAGTTAAAGCTAACTTAAGTTTTATAAATTGTGCATAAAGTTGGATAATTAATGAACAATTGAAATGTAAACACAGGTTACCATTCCCCGGGAGATTTGCTATCCTTGTGCTAATTTGACCAGGCAAAGGACAATGTAGTTTTCAGGTTTTATTTTTATTATTAATTTTAGGTTAGTGGTCTTCAATTGGCTGAACTTTTTTTTTTTATCTCACTTGAATTACATAAGTCTATAGGAATGTGAAAGCCATTCTGTACAGTTTGGCTTTGAGTTCACAAGCAACCAGGATTTCTCATAGTCCAACTGAGTACAGTAGTTAAATCCAGTGATAGAGCACAGCCATGTACAAATAGAAGCCCTGGGGATCTGGCACAGGAGATGCTGTTCAGAGCCCCATACTGTTTCTCCTTCTGCATGCACCATATGCTTCATCTTTAAATAAAAATCTTATGCTCAGTGAATCCTAATACACAACTTGAAAAGATATGATGTATTCATGTATTAGCAGACTGGAAAAAGAAAATTCCTACTATAAAGCCATTTTCCTTTAGAGATTTTTCACTCCCACCACTTTTTTAAATTTATAAGCAACATATTTTTCTTTTATTTTTGAGATTTTAACACAAATGCAACACTTTATTTTTTTTCCCTCTAAACCCTCCAATATCCCTCCTCTTCACTCTCAAGCTCATGGCCTGTTTATATCAATTGTTATTACAAACATATATGTACAGGTATATGCATATATATTCTAAACAATAGTTTCAGAAACAGCACAGAAGACATTTCTTTCTCAAAATATAAAAATAGCAAAAAAGTATTTGATAAAATGTTAATTTTACATTTTGTTTTTTGATGAAGTATTAAAGTAATCAGATGTACAATGTGATGATTCTTTTAATAATACAATCTATTTACCAAAGGAAAAAAATGGAAAAAAAACATAGCCTTATATATTTTAGGTTTGAAGGGACATGTATCATCCAAATTTTTAGCTCAAGAAATAAATAGTTGTTTATCTGGTTTTATATCAAGGTCTTTGATCCACGTGAACTTGAGCTTTTTATATGGTGATAGATATGGATCTATTTACATTCTTTTTGCACACTGACATCCAGTTAAATCAGAATCATTTGTTGAAGATGCTTTGATTTTTCCATTGTATATTTCTGACTTTATTTTAAAATAAAAAATCAGGTGTATCCAAAAGTGTGTGGATTTATGTCTGTTTCTCTGATTTGATTCCATTAATCAACCTGTGTGTTTTTTTGTCAATACCATGCAGTTTTTATTATTACAGCTCCATAATAAAGCTTAAAATCAGGGATAATAATACCTCTGGAAGTTTTTTCTTGTGTAAGATTGTTTTAGCTGTCCTGGTTCTTTGCTTGTTTATTGTATTTTCCATATGAAGTTGAATATTGTTCTTTCAAGTTTTGCAAATAATTGTATTGGGATTTTGAAGGGAATTGCAATGAATCTCTATTGCTCTTGGTAGGATGGTAATTTTTACAATATTAATCTTACCAATCAATAAGCATAGGTGATCTTTCTATCTTCTGAGATCTTTTCAATTTTTTTCTCCAAATACTTGAAGTTTTCATTATACAGGTCTTTTACTTGTTTGGTTAGAGTTATCTCAAGATTGTTTTTTATTTGTGGCTATTGTGACGGCAGCTCTTTCCATAATTTCTCTCTCAGCCCATCGCCTAGAACAAGAAATTCACGGGAGTCTGCTTAAGGGATAAAAGGAATTTATTAAGAAAGAAAACTCACTAAACAGAATAGGAGAATCGTCAGAGAATCCTGGAAGACTGAGATACTGTCCCATGCTATTCTGCTGCCTGAGTCAGTCCACACTATTCCAAGCACAGGGGGAGAGAAGAGAGAGCTCTATGTGCCTCTCTGGTCTTAAGGTTAGCCCCGAGGCCACGCCCCATTGACAGGTACTTCAAGGTTATAGGTAGAACAGTTACCTGCTACATCTCTAGGGGCTGTACTTCAAGGTCATAGGTAGAGCAGATATCCGCTACATCTGTCATTTGTATACAGGAAGGTGTTTATAAGCTATAAAATTTTAGACACATATATACTATCAAATCATCTGCAAATAGCTATAATTTGACTTCTTCCTTTCCAATTTGTATCCCCTTGTTCTTCAGTTGTCTTATTTCTCTAGCTAGAACTTTGATTACTATAATGAATAGTCATGGAGAGAGTGGGCAGACTTGTCTTATTCCTGATTTTAATGAAATTGTTTTGAGTTTCTCTCTAATTTGATGATGGCAATAGACTTGCTGTAAATTTCCTGTGCGATGTTTAAGTATGTCCCTTGTATCACTGATATCTCCAAGATTTTAACATGAAAAGAGTATTGGATTTTGCTAAAGGCTTTTGTAATAATGATATGATCATATATTTTTTCTTTCAGTTTATTTATATGATGAATTTTATTGATAGATTTTTTTTTTTTTGTATACTGAAACATCCCTAAACAGAAGACAACATTGGAAATATCCTTGAACTCATTGGCAGCCAACATAAAGGAAAAAGATTTCATCCATTCCACATCTGACACAGGGCTAACATAAAAAATATTTAAAGAAGTTAAGATATTAGACACCAGCAAATTAAATAATCCAATTAAAATGGGGTATGTAACAATATGGTGTAGATGTAACCAACCGTCTTATTAAATAAGAAACACAAAATCAATGTAAAAGAGAAAGCCAAGAGGTCAGAGCTAAGAGCTAAAATCTCATCCTTCCTATGAAGGTCTTAGCTTCCCAAAAGAGAGCTATTTCCCTGTGTGTAAGTTGTTTCATAGTCATTCTGCCGTCTCATTTGTTGTAAACCCAAACACGTGACTGCCTCGTCACTGTCTGTATGTACAACCCCCTAGGTCTTAAAGGCATATGTCTCCAATGCTGGCTGTATCCCTGAACACACAGAGATCTATGGGGTTAAAGGCGTGTGCCACCACCACCACACTCTGTCTATGGCTCTAATAGCTCTGTCCCCCGGGCAACTTTATTTATTAACATACAATCAAAATCACATTTCAATACAATTAGAATACCACCACATTTCCCCTTTTCTATTTTAATAAAAAAAAAGCAAATGGTTATAACTAACATAAGAAAAACTATATATAAAAGTACAATAACTATATACAATATATACATGTAATAAATACCTAAACAGGTATTTGACAAATCAGAGATAATAATTCCATTATCTATCCTATTTTGGTAAATCCAAGATGTATCTAATGCACTTTCTATCCTAATTAATTTTCAACTATAACTAACTAATTTTCAACCATAACTAACTAATCTTCATCTCCCTCAGAGACACAAGAAGGAAATAATATTAGCTAACAAAAATAAAAACAGGAAGTGCATGCAAGCAACTTCCAAAAAATTTGTGAGTTGACAGAAACAGCCAGCTGCTTGGACAGTCACCTGAGGTTTCTCCGCAGTGTTGGGGCATCATCTTCAGCCTACAGGCTTAGCATATCTGACAGACTCATTTGTGAAGTAGGATGTACATAAGGTCAACAGTTCAACCTCACATTGGGTGAGAGCAGACCATGTACCAGAAACACCTGAATTCCACTAGTGTCCTGTCATGATTCAGGATTTTAAATTCTGGAAATTGTTGACAGCTTTTTAATTCAGCTGTCCATTCTTCTTGGCTGTGTATATATGGCTTCATCTCAGCATCCCCTTCTTCTCCACATCCCTCTATTAAATGCCAGTCTACTATTGAGAGGCGTGAGCTTTCAGATGCTGTTCCATTGCACAACAGAAGCCATCGGCCCTCTGCCTGTTAAGCTGCCTTTGAAGAAAAGGGCACTGTACCTATTCCAGATTGCGAAGGCCACTTCAGGGATGGGGCCATATTGTCCTGGCCTCAGAAGATGGCTTTTGATAAAGCCATAACCACACTTGTTTTGGCAAGAATCAGTAGTCCTTTGTTTTGTGTTCTGTCTGTCCATTTTGTCCTGTTGATTTGAGGATACTTTGTTGTCCAGTGGCTAACTTTTGCCACAATGAAAGTTGACTCCATATGCAGTTTCTTCAATGCCCATATTTTCTCTGAAGTAGATTGGTACTGCCAGGAGCCGACATGTCTCAAAAAAGAAAAATTTTCTAAGTTATTAAAACATTTTAAATGCCATATTCTGTAGATCTCTGAAGGGTTTGAAGATGACCTGTCTAAAACATCTCTGCTCAATTTTTAAAACATATCTAATATGACTACAAGTTCTATTGTAATATCTAAATACTAACTTTCATTTCTTTATATCCTAATAGTTGGTAATAATAACATTCAAGGATCAGAAAATTGCATTAAATTGTTAAATGAATGGTATGAATACAATTAGAAATATACATATAGCATTTTCTAACAATATCAGTTTCAAATTTGTATACAATATAAAACAATCCAATCCAATGTAAAGTATTTAAAACTAGTAATTGTCTTTTTCTTTTCTTTCTTTCTTTTTTTTAAAACAAGAACCTTAAATCTAATCTCCTTTGCTTAGCCTTTTTCCTAACCCTTAACAACAACTTGTAACCAACCCCCCTAAACATTGAAAATTATCCCAGACCAAAAACCCATTAAAAAGACCAAAATACCACCCGCCCCACACCACCCCTTTGGGAATGTGGGCATCGTATTCTTAAAATTGCTTCCTGCTGGGTATGGGCGAAGTTTTCTTTATCCTGAAAGAAAAATTTTAGGTTAATTGTCAAATTCTAGGAAAGGTAACTATATCCTTCATTATCCAGTCTGTGTATAATGCCAAAGTTCAGGGTTTATCTCAAGTCCTTATTCAAGTAGTCTTTGAGACTGGATCATCTTAGCTAGTCATCTCAAAATTGCTCTGAGCACCTTGTAGTTCAAAGTTGATCTGTAGATGATGT
This sequence comes from Peromyscus leucopus, assembly GCF_004664715.2. Lineage (NCBI taxonomy): Eukaryota > Metazoa > Chordata > Mammalia > Rodentia > Cricetidae > Peromyscus > Peromyscus leucopus. Next base: position 16,834,929 of record NC_051070.1, on the reverse strand, counting down.
TTGTCAGCTTAGTGATATTATTATTGTCCACGTGGAATTGTTGTTGTTGTTGTGGGGCCCCATCTTCTTTCTGGAGACTTCAGTTGATGTTAGGCCTGGCTGTGATTTCCTGCAGAAAACTGATAAGACAGTCGAACAAACACAAAGACATATATATGCAGCTAACTGAAGCCTTTTTTCTAGAATTAGTTAGTACTCTATATGACCATTCATATCTTAACAAAGTTTAAAATATATAAATACCTATATATGTTAATCTTGTAAATTTTGATATAAAATTCATACTTTAAGAAAAGTTTAAAGAATCAGAATAGAATCAAAGATTTGAAATTAGTAATAGAATAGTCCCTTAATTAATTTGGCTTTTGTCCTGTCCCATTGCAGAAGATGGTTCTTTTATTCTGGCATGATACAGGGAGTTTGCATTTTCCTTTTAACAACGTGCTTGTCTTTAAAGAAGGAGAGAGCCATTCTCCAACTCCAAAGTCAGCTTTAAATTTTAATTGAACTGGGAATATTAGAAGACCAATAGTGTTAAATCTTTAGAGAAAAGCAGAAACAAACATTTAGGAAGACATAAAATTTTTTAGATCATATATACCCATACACCGTTTCACTCGGTTTCTTGGGATAGATGATTTGTCCCTTTTCTTCAGTTGTCTCATTTGTCCAGTGTTCTTCAGATTCCTTAACCTTCATTCTCCTAAAAGACAAAAACAAAAAACCTTTCCCCAAGACTAATTTTGGGGATGCTCCTTTTTGGCAAGTTATTATCTGATTAAATGAAAAGGCATGTGTTATTGATACAAGGTAGTTTAAATTGGATGTTCATGTTGGTTGATGAACTATCACCTCCTCTAATTAAGAGGTCTCTCTTGTTCAAATCGAACCTTTATCAATTTTGATGGTACCCACAGCTTATCTTCTCCTGTAGAAACAAAAGCAAAACCTCGTCCCCAATGTAATACATACCCTGGTTTCCATTCTGAGGTCAGCACATCCTTAAAGTATATAGGCTGATTTAATTCTGTAGTTTTTCTATTATCCAATGTCTCTCTGCAGCTGTTGTTCCTTTCTCATTGGCGTTCAGAAAATTCAAAGTTAGAAGAGCATTATGCAGTCTATTTCTGGGGTTTTTGCTACCCATTTCTGTTTATTTAGCATATCCTTTAGAGTTCTGTTTGATCTTTCTATAACTGCTTGACCTGTAGGATTATGTGGTATGCCTGTAATATGCTTTATATTGTAATAAGCAAAAAACTGTTTTATTTTAACAGAGACATATGATGGAACATTGTCAGTTTTGATTTGTGCAGGTATACCCATGATGGCCATAACTTCTAGCAAATGAGTGATTACAGAATCAGCTTTTTCAGAATTCAAAGCAGTTGCCCATTGAAATCCTGAATAAGTATCGATGGTGTGGTGTACATATTTCAATTTTCCAAATTCTGCAAAGTGAAACACCATCTGCCAGATTTCATTTCTCTGAGTACACTTTGGGTTACATCCTGCTGGTAATGGCGTTTGATTGTAGAAGGAATAAGTAGGACCTTTCTGTAATATTTCCTTGGCTTGTTGTCAGGTTATGGAAAAATCCTTTTTTAAGCCTTTACTATTGACATGATGTTTTTTATGAAATTATGAGGCCTCCAGCACATTTCCTATCAATAATTTATCAATCTCATCATTACCTTGTGCTAGAGGACCTGGCAGACCAGTATGGGATCGAATGTGAGCTTTATATATAAAGGATGATTCCTTTTCCTGATTGTATCTTGTAATTGAATAAATAGTAAAGTTAATTCTGAAGCATCGGGGATAAATTCTGCAGTCTCAATATGTAATACCACGCTTTCAGCATACTGAGAGTGAATTACTATGTTGAGAGGTTCTGAAAAATCCATTAATACCAACAGAATAGCATACAATTCTGATTTTTGAACTGAATTTTACGGACGTTGAACCACTTTACTTAAATTTTCTAATTTGTAACCTGCCTTTCCTTCTTTGTTGGCATCTGTATAAAATGTAGGAACTCCAGATATGGGTTTTTGCCGTACAATTCGAGGCAAGATCCAATCAGCTCTCTTTATAAGATCAATTCTATCACTTTTGGGATATTTGCTGTTAATTTCTCCCAAAAAGTTACTGCAAGCTCTTTGCCAAGGTTCACTTTCTGTCCATAATTTTTCAATGTCCTCCTTAGTTAATGGTACGACAATTTCTGCTGGGTCTATGCCTGCTAATTGACGAAGTCTCAATTTTCCTTTGCAAATCAAGTCAGAGATTTTTTCCACATAAGTTTTTAATTTTTTATTTGGTTTATTTGGTAAAAATATCCATTCCAATATAATATATTCCCTCTGCATTAATATTCCAGTAGGAGAACGCCTAGAAGGTAAAATAACCAAAATGCAATCCAGCTTTGGATCAATATGATCCATGTGCCCTTCATGCACTTTCTTTTCTACTAAGACCAATTCTTTCTCATCTTCAGGTGATAATTCTCTTGGACTATTTAAGTTCTAGTAACCTTTTAAGGTTTTGAACAAATTAGTCAGTTCACCATTTTTTACCCCAACAATAGTTCATAGATGAGAAATATGTCCAAATAATCTTTGAAAGTCATTAAGAGTCTGTAGTCTATCTCTCCTAATTTGCACCTTTTGGGGTCTAATTTTTTGTAGCTCTATTTTATATCCTAAATAATTAATAGAATCTCCTCTTTGTATCTTTTCAGGAGCAATTTGTAATCCCCAGCAAGGCAAAATTTTCTTTACTTCTTCAAACATTCTTTCTAAAGTAACTGCATTTGAGTCAGCTAGTAAAATATCGTCAATATAATGATAAATTATAGATTTAGGAAATTTTTTACATATCACTTCCAATGGCTGTTGTACAAAATATTGGCACACAGTTGGGCTATTCAACATTCTCTGTGGGAGGACCCTCCATTGAAATCTTTTAACCGGTTGAGAATTATTATAAGTAGGCACTGTAAAAGCAAATCTTTCTCTGTCTTTTTCTTGTAAGGGTATTGAAAAGAAACAGTCTTTTAAATCAATAACTATGAGAGGCCATCCTTTTGGTAACAGAGTAGGCAAAGGCATCCCAGATTGTAGAGAGCCCATTGGCTGAATTACTTTGTTAATTGCTCTAAGCTCTGGTACCATTCTCCATTTACCAGATTTTTTTAATAACAAATGCAGAAGAATTCCAAGGGCTGGTTGATTCTTCAATATGTTGAGCATTTAACTGTTCTTCTACCAGCTCTTCTAAAGCTTGGAGTTTCTCTGTTGTTAAAGGCCATTGCTGGACCCATACAGGCTTGTCTGTTAACCATTTTAAAGGTGGAGCTGTTGGTGTCTTTGGAAGATCATCAGTTGTTGTGCCCTGTTCTTGTATAATATGGATGGCTGGTGACCACTCATTAGAACAATATCTTCTAATATTTCTCTCAGTAACATGTGCTAGATTATGATTTGTTTCTGAGATTAGAGGGATGTTAATCTGAGTATTCCATTGTTGCAACAAGTCTCCACCCCACAGGTTCATAGTTATGTTAGCCACATATGGTTTTAATTTTCCTCTCTGTTCTTCTGGACCTATACATTCGAGCCATCTTGTACTCTGTTTCACCTGAGATATTGTCCCAATTCCTAACAGTTGAACATTTACCTCCTGAAGAGGCCAAGTTGGATGCCAAAATTCTGGTGCAATTATGGTAACGTCCACACCTGTGTCTACCAGACCAGACAACAAAACACCATTTATTTTTATCGTTAATTTTGGTCTTTGTTCATTAATAGAAGTTTGCCAAAAATTTTTCTTTATGTTTTCTCCTGAATTTTCTATTCTCTCTGTTTCACCATCCTGAGCAGCTTGATTTATTCCAATAGGCATTTGGTTATTTAATCACTTTGAGCAGGGATTTCCTCTACGGCTGCAGGAAAGTTTTGAACTGGATTTGCAATGGGGGCCTGCGTGAGGCCCCTCTGGGAGTTTCCCGAACACTGAGGCAAAGGATTACCCTGTCTGTCCTTTGTTGATCTACATTTGTTGGTCCAGTGTTTTCCCTTACCACACCTTCTGCATACTCCAGAAAGAAGGGGCATTCTGTTCCCATTGTTCTTTGAAGAAACATTGTTTCTAGGAATGACCTGTTTACAATCCCTTTTCAAATGTCATTGCTTTCCACATCCAAAACATCTAACATTCCTCAAACCTTTTGAAATATCATCCACATATCATCATGCTCATCAGCCTCAACATTAATTGTTTCTCTAATCCAATCTTCCATATGTGCAGATCTTGCCCTTAATGGCCTGATTATTCTTTTGCATGCTGCATTCGCATTCTCAAAGGCCAAAGATTCAATTATTGCCTTACTAGCTTCTGAATCCAAGACCATTCACTTTACTGCTGAAGCTAGTCTTTGTAAAAAATCTGTAAAAGATTCTTTTGGGCCTTGCATAACCTTTGTAAATGACTCAGATTTTTTTCCTGGTTCCTCAACTCTGTCCCATGCATTCAAGGCTGCCGTTTGACATAAAATTAGGGTTTGGACATCATATAAACATTGTGTTTGTACTGAAGCATATTGGCCTTCTCCAATAAGCTGTTCCTGGCAAACTTGTATTCCTTTATCCCTCCATTGTTTTTCTATGTTTTTAGCCTCCTCCTTAAACCACCTTAGAAATTGAAGTCTCTAGCTTGGTTCCAGAACAGCTTGTGCAAGGTCCCACCAGTCCTGTGGTACAATCCTATTATATGTTGACCAAGAGTTTAACATTTGCTTTACATATGGGGAATGCATGCCATAAGATACTATTGCTTCCTTAAACCTTTTTAAATCCAACATTTCAATTGGAGCCCAAATATTTTGTGTAGCCATTTGATCAGGCATCTGCTGTACGGTTACAGGATAAATTAAGGGTGACTGTGTGAAAACAGGCTTTCTTTCTGTAACCTTATGATCCAGACTTGAAACAACTTCGATGTTAATTTCTTCTGTCTGAATTTTTACAGGTTTAACAAGTTTTTCTAAAGCTGTCATCCTGGCACTTAAATTGACTATGTTTTTAAACTGCAAAAGGAGGATAAGCATAGTGATAAACTGCATAATTCCAACAATACTAATCTTCTCATATAGTTGTTACATTGTCAGACTGCCTAAAATTTCAAACAAAACCCAATTTTCTTCCAATGTACACATAAAACCCATTTTTTTAATGTAGAAAAAAATTCTCTTTTAAATAGTTTCCTTTAAAATATCTGATATGTTATGACTTACCAAATCTTCATAGAACAGTAGAAATTCAAGGAAATTTCAAAACTGCCACCTAGTGTCCGAGGTGTAAGTCGAGAGAGAGAGAGAGAGAGAGAGAGAGAGAGAGAGAGAGAGAGAGACAGAGAGACAGAGAGACAGAGAGAGAGAGAACGCACAAGAAAGCGCAGCCGGCTAAAGCTTAAATCCAGCCACGTGTTCCCTCTTAAGCTGAGTCAAGGCTTGGCTCTGGCTTCCTTAAGCTCTGACCACGTGCATTGGCTTTATAGGCTTGGCCCTGTTTGGCAGGGCAGGTCTGAGTTGTTTGTAGTACTGGCTTTAAGCAAGCAGGCTTTAAGCAAGCAGCTCACAGTTAGTCCGGCCTGAGGCCAATCAGACCTAGGCCTGGGCTAGGAAGCCAACCGCTCGGACTAGGGGGCTATCCAGCCTGCCTCCCTTGTGGGGAAATCGGACCTGCCGCCAAGCCAAGCAGTTTTTAATGGATTCTTGTCACATTGGGATGTAGATGTAACCAACTGTCTTATTAAATAAGAAACACAGAACCAATGTAAAAGAGAAAGCCAAGAGGTCAGAGCTCAGAGCTAAAATCTCACCCTTCCTCCTGTGGTGGTCTTAGCTTCCCGAAAGAGAGCTATTTCCCTGTGTGTAAGTTGTTTCATAGTCATTCTGCCTTCTCATTGGTTGTAAACCCAAACACGTGACTGCCTCGTCACTGTCTGTATGTACAGCCCCCTAGGTCTTAAAGGTATATGTCTCCAATGCTGGCTGTATCCCTGAACACACAGAGATCTATGGGATTAAAGGCATGTGCCACCACCACCACCACCACCACCACCACCACCACCACCACCACCACACTCTGTCTATGGCTCTAATAGCTCTGACCCCTGGGCAACTTTATTTATTAACATACAATCAAAATCACATTTCAGTACAATTAGAATACCACCACAATATGGAGAATTATTTATAGTGGAATCTCAAATAGCCAAGAAACAAAGACATACTCAACATCCCAATGCATAGCTGCTTTGGAAATCAATGTGTCAGATTCTAAGAAAATTGGGAATTTATGACCCTCAAGACTCACCTCTCCCTCTCCCCGGTGTATACTCAAAGGTCACTCCGTCGTGTCGCAAGCACACTTGCTCAACTATCTCCATAGAAGCTTTATCCATAATAGCCAAAAACTGGAAATGACCTCAACAGAAGAATGAATTTTTAAAAATGTGGTTCATTTACACAATGAAGTATTACTTAGCTGTTAAAAACAATGACATCGTGAAATTTGCAGACAAATGGATGGAACCAGAGGAAAAAAATCACCCCAATGAAGTAACTCAGACCCAGAAAGAAAAACACGCTATGTCCTCACTCATAAGTAAATTTTAGCTATAATGTAAAAGATAATCATGCTATGATCATGTAGGGAACACAAGAATCTGCCCAGAAAGGAGAAAGACTAGATTTCAAGGGTGGTCTGGGGGCAGGAGGGGTTGCATATAGGAGGTATCAGGTGCGAGGGAAGGGAAGTAGACATACTTGGAGAAATGATTGGAATTGGGGGTATTTGGGGGACAAAGTAGAGACCTGGTGCAATGGAAATTCCATGCAATCTAAGTGAGTAAACCCAGCAAAGACTCCCAGTAATGGGGGACACTGACGTTGAATGGGTCGTCTTGTGGAACCACTCACAACCTCAAAGGAGGGACTGAGACACCAACCCAGCCACAAAATCTTCCATATACAGTTTGTTCTGCCTGAGGTGTTCCAGGACTGGAGCCCAGCAGAATCTTCCTCAAGAGACCAGAGAGACTTTATCCAGCAACTGATGAGACAAGTGCAGTGCCCTACCGCTGAACTCCAGCAAATGAGAGCAAGTGCAGCACCCTACTGCTGAACATTAAGCAGAGGTTGGAAAGTCCTGCAGAGGAGGTGGAGGAAGGATCAGAGCAACCACAGGAAAGATCCTATAGAATCAATTGACTGTGACTCATGGGGGCTCCCAGAGATCAGGTAGCCTATGGGATCTGACACAGGTCCTCTGCATACATGTTATGGCTGAGTAGCTCGGTGTTCTTGTGGAATTCCTAACAGAGAGTAAGGTGGGTGAGTGGGGAGTATCTGACTCTTGCCTACTTGTGGTATATTTTACCCCCAACTGTGTTGCCTCATCCAGCCTTCATGTGGAAGCATGTAACTGGTCTTATTGTCTCTTGCTGTGTAGAGGTTGGTTGATGTCCCTGGGAGGCCTGCTTTTTTTCTAAGGGGGAAATAGTGGATGAAGATTTGGAGGAGAGAGGAGGTAGAAGAGGGGCAGAAACTGAGGGAAAGGAAGGGAGGGGAAACTGATGAGAACTGTGGAAAGAATGAAAAAAAGAAGAAGTAGTTGTATATTATATGACAACTTTCAGATAACTGAAAACTGAAAGTTATTTCTTGAAATTAAAAAAAATATACCAAGCCAGAAACAGGAGATGACATATAATTTTCTCCATGGTTTTATTGTATATTATTTTTGGAATCATTGTGTCTTTTTGTAAGAGAATAGATATTTTATTAACTAGAGAAACTTAATCATACTTCAAGTTATTCCTCCATTCCCCATGGAGTGACATGATAAGAAAT